>NC_134250.1:3454078-3767631 GCF_965152275.1 Natator depressus | reverse complement strand
AGTTTTGCTATATTAGAAACATACACACTAATGACAGGTTTCAGAGTAACAGCCGTGTTAGTCTGTATTTGCAAAAAGAAAAGGAGTACTTGTGGCACCTTAGAGACTAACCAATTTATTTGAGCATAAGCTTTCGTGAGCTACAGCTCACTTCATCGGATGCATACTGTGGAAAATACAGAAGATGTTCTTATACATACAAACCATGAAAAAATGGGTGTTTACCACTACAAAAGGTGGTCTCTCCCCCCACTCCACTCTCCTGCTGGTAATAGCTTATCTAAAGTGATCACTCTCCTTACAATGTGTATGATAATCAAGTTGGGCCAGATTATCATACACATTGTAAGGAGAGTGATCACTTTAGATAAGCTATTACCAGCAGGAGAGTGGGATGGGGGGAGAGACCACCTTTTGTAGTGGTAAACACCCATTGTTTCATGGTTTGTATGTATAAGAACATCTTCTGTATTTTCCACAGTATGCATCCGATGAAGTGAGCTGTAGCTCACGAAAGCTTATGCTCAAATAAATTGGTTAGTCTCTAAGGTGCCACAAGTACTCCTTTTCTATACACACTAATATAATTCTAACAATCAATGACTTAACTTTATAGCAGAGCTGCTGCTCCACAATAATAAAGAATATGGCTGTATTTCTCCTTCACTAGAGCTGTTAGTGATGTCTGTTATGATATGAGAAACACTGGCATTGTGGAGAAGTTCACCCCATGCAGAGGACCAGCACAAGACTTATGCACCACTTATATCCCACTTATACCCTCAGATATGTCTGGTGTATTGGCCGTGTGCTGACCTTCTATACAGAGGAGAATTTCACCCCTACTGAGCAAAGCAAGGCATAGGGTTTCCCAGGAAACTTCAGCACAACACATTAATGTCCTTTCTTAAGGTCATAGAGGGATCACGCTCCAACAGACAGTAGGTTACCAAAGGTGATGAACTAGAACATATTTCAAAATCAGATCTTGAAAAGTGTTAACTAAGTTAAGTGGAAGGACTTGTATTTGATCCATATTTTTGTTTTTTAGGGTTTAGAGATCTTCTGGATGTGGCCTTTAACATTACGCTCTTTTCTTCAGAATAACTATTTCTATGTTCTCTTGTAAGTTCTACTCTTTTTTTCCCCACTGAATATTACATAGTGTTTTACCTTGTCACAATGGGACTAGGGAGCCTTTTAAATGCAAACTATCTTGTGTTTCTGTAAGCCAATCAGACTAGACTTTGTAACTGTTTGAAATTGCATTGCATACATTTAATGAATACATATATTTCAGTAACAACAGGTGGGAAGTATCTCAATATTTGACTATGATTTCTTTTTCCCCCCAGTTTCATTCAAGCACTGCTGGTGATATGCACACATACCTTGTACATCATGCAAGTGGAAGCTTATGTTATACTGAGGGTCTTTGCCTTAGCTTTGGGATGGTTCAATATCTTGTACTATTTCAGAGGGTTCAGAATCACTGGCATTTACACTATAATGATTCAAAAGGTAAGTTCAAAGACCTTTGATTTAATTTATATTTACATATTAAAAACATGTTAATATAGGTATAAAAAACACAGCATAACTTGTTCATGTGGGAGTGGAGAATTTTAACCCCAAAAGCTGGAAAGATCCTATTGCTAAAGTATTCTCCACAAATATTTTCCTGTAAATCTTTGGATTATGAACATAAATATAGACCATAGCAGCTCTTTTGTTCCATTCAAACATGTTTCAACCAACCAGTAGTAAAATATGCTAAACTATTCCTATTCACTTAAATTTGCCTAACAATTTGTTTGCTGTACTGAAACGATGCTTTATACAAATCCTGAGCTATCACAATGGGACAGCTTTACTGTATTCTATTGTGTGAAACTATAATACACATGAAAGTATATGGATATGCAGCTACAACCCTAAATATTCTCTATGCCTATACACCACAAGACTCCAGAGCTAGATATTTTGGTGAACTACAGAGCTTTCATATTATTGTCTAAGAGCTTTCCAATAATACTCTTCTTTCTATGTTTTCCATGCTTTTTCAGATGATTTTAAGGGATGTTTCTAGGTTCCTTTTGGTTTATGGGGTTTTCCTAGTAGGTTTTGGAGCAGGTAAGAAGTTTCTCATATTAATATATATAATTAGAGTAAATATTAATTTGAATTTAATGATATGGAAAGATGAAAAGGATAAGAAATGAATCAATCCTATGATTCTGGGGTTCCTCAAGCATCACTACCACTAGGCAGCCCACACTCCCATTTCTGAAAAAGCCACCATCATCTGAGCTAAATCTAGAGCTATTCAAACCTTTTCCAGTCCTGGGCTTTTCGTTTGGGGTGAACCAGGTTGTAATTCCCATATGTCACTGAGATTGTGCAGTAAAGGGTGGGACATTACATTTCAAATGTGCAGTAAGAGCTCGGGAAATATGTGGAAGGAAAAGCAAGAACACACCACAAAGGACTAGCTAGATCAAGTCCTGGGTTTTCATAATGGACTTTACCCAGGAACAGTAGAACCATTACCTAGTTATGTGCAACATATGCCAACAAAGGGGTAACTAAATTCACGTTATCAGAAAATAATTTTGACAGAAATCGTCTAAATTTGTATGAAATTGAATGAATGTTGTACTCAGTATCAGTAGCTCAGACAATGGAAATTCAGTGTTATCTTCTTGGTCAGTGCAGTGATTTTTCCCATCCCTTTCCTGGTGTCTGATACGGATTTTCTTTTACTCTGCAGCTCTTGCTTCTCTGATGAATGACTGTCCCCAGGACACACTGTGCAGCCCATTTCACAGCTTTCACACTGCAGTGTTTGAGCTCTTCAAGCTTACCTTAGGCCTCGGGGACCTTTCAGGGAATGAGGATTCCAAGTACTTTGAGGTTTTCACGCTTCTTCTCATCTGCTATGTGATGCTCACCTTTGTGCTCCTCTTAAACATGCTGATCGCGCTGATGGGGGAGACAGTCAGCGCAGTGTCCCAAGGAAGTGAGAAAATATGGAAGCTCCAGGTGAGGCTTTTGCCTTTATCAATTCAAAATCAGTGACAAGATACTGTAATATGATCAGACATACACACTATTTTGTATACACTATTGTCTCATCTACCTGTCACTTCTGTCACACTTTTCTTCCACCTCCCAAGAACCTAAGAAAAATTAAATGTCTATTTTACATTGCTATTACAGGTAACAAAACTTTTAAATCAACAAATACCTGGAAATGGCTATATCATAGCCAGGCTCCAGAACGGTCTTAGAATGGAAGCTATACAGCATGACACTAGAGACACACAACACATCCATTGGGCCCTTATTATCCAACCTGAATACAGAATAATTCCCTTTAATAGGCTAAATCTAAACGACTAGTATATGCCCATAGGGTACCTATAGTAATCATTCATCTGCAAGGGCCTCAAGTGGTGACTAGATGTCACCATTTCTCCATGTGAAGTTGGCTGTGTAAATATGACATGCTTTTTAAAATGGTAGAAAGTCATACCAGAAAACACTTAAATTGTTTACATTTGTATGTGGGATTTTCAAAAGTTCTCAGACAATGGCCTAATACTGTTCCCACTGTAGATAAGTTCGTGGAGGATTGGTCCATCGATGGGTATTAGGGAAGATGGTCAAGAACACAACCCCATGCTACGGGTGTCCCTAAACTTCCAGCTGCCAGAGGCTGGGACTGGATTACAGGGGATGGATCACTCAAAACTGCCCTGTCCTGTTCATTCCCCCTAAAGCACTGGCCATTGGCCACTGCTGGAAGACAGGATACTGGGCTAGATGGACCACTGGCCTGTCATAGTATGGCCGTTCCTACATTCAGTGGGTATATTACCATTAACTTCAGTGGGTGCAAAGTTAAGAGCACCACCTGGAAAATCCCACTCTAAGAGCACTAATACCTCCTCCCAACTTTCAAACCTGCATCCTTTGAAAATGTTGTGCTGCTGGAATGATCTGCTGACAGCGAGAACATGCTGCAGTAGCAGCCACATGCTAGAGCATACCCTGAACGATTCACTGTTTGGCATCATGTTGATTATACATTGTAACTGTTTTCCAGAAAGCCATGACCACACTGGATCTGGAAAGAAGCTTGCCAGTGTCCTGGAGAAAATGGCTCCAAAGAAAAAAAAATTCACCCCAATACCCTAGTTGGATGTACCCCTGATAAAAAGGAAGATGAGAGAACTTGCTTACGGTGGGTACAGTGAGACCTCTAGAAATCAAAGTAACTACATATTTAATAAAAGCTTGATTAAGCTATTTTATTATGTCTAAATGTGATGGGCCCAAGCTCTCTGCTGTTCCCAGATACAGCTTATCATACATGCACACCTGAAGACCATTCAGGGCTTTAAGGGTCAGTGGGCCCTGCAGAGACAGTGGAGGTGAAGGTAATCCCTCCACCAAAGACACAAGAGGAGGGCAGCAGGCCACAGCACCAGGGCTGGGAGAGAGAGATTTGTGTTTACTTTTTTTGGAAGGCTCTTCGATACTAAGGAGATAGGCACCCCTGTGACAACAGATAGAGTTGGGGAGGGGGGTTGCATATAGCAGAAGGTCACATTAATGGTGGAATTCTCCATAGTTTCAGATAGTTTAGATATGCATCTTAAATCTGCACCTTCTGAAGCACCCCATCACTAGAGTTATATGGAGCTTGGCTATGCTGAACCCAGCTTTTAGATGAATAAAAATAAACTTCAGATTTGTAAGCTTCCTCTTTATATAACAAGGAGTCCCGTGGCACCTTAAAGGCTAACAAATTTATTTGGCCATAACTTTCATGGGCTATAACCCACTTTTGCCAGATGCATGAAGTGCCCCTCTTTATATGTTTGCTTAAAACGAACAGGGTGAATGAAGTGAACAAAATCCAATGGAGTAACACACTGATAAGCCTGAATGAAGATCCTGTTCCCCTTGCAAAGGAAAAGAAAAGAGGTAATGGATGAGACCTGGTTTTTAGCTGTAGGATAACTTTACTGCCCTTAAACTTCAATAATCATTCCTGTGGACCTATGACTAGAATTACATTAGCTACCATACCAATAACCTCCAAGACTAGCCTTGTGTTGAACAGAGGAGCTTTGTGGCTTTTAATTACACAGGGGCCAAATCTTGAAGACCTTGTTTATGCAAAACTCCCACTGACTTCAAAAGGAATTTGGAATCAGAACTGCAGGGCTGGGCCTATAGTAGTTAACATGATATTAAAAGACAGTGACAGTTATTTCTGCCCGATAAAGCACTTGTGTTCTGATGAGATGTGAAAACTGCAAGTTCTAAGTCACTTTGGGTAGTTCTTCTCTTAAAACGATAGTATTTAATTACGTTGGATGAAAACCTGACCCCATTGAAGTCAATGGCAAATTTCCATTGACTTAAATGGAGACAGGATTTCACCCATGGTATGGGTTCTGTAGATGTTACAGAACTGCAGCGTTACAGGTTTATATGGTTGTTTTTGCCATGTTAAATAAAGTGCTGCCAATGAGAATAATGTCATTCTGTGTGGTGGTTAGAGCAGATATAATTTTGAAGATAAATGCAAAAGTTAAAAGAAATCCAAAATTTAAATTCATTTGCAAACTTAGGTGGTTGTTGGATAGCATTTTGTTCTCCTGATCTTGTAATTACGTGTAACTGGATTTTTGTCAGTTTCACTGAAAACAAACCCAGACCTCTAACTGCAACTGATTCCTCCAAATTGCATCCAAACTAAACAGAGAAAATTGGCTTGTTCTTCTCATGCCAGCAGTTTCACCTTCTCAATATTTCTTTTCCAGGGTCAAGGAGAGATGTGATGGGGAAAAGGGAACCTGAAGAAAGCAACACATCAGTAGAAGAATCAGATGTCTGAAGAGGTGTTGGTTTCTTTAAGTTCTTGTACGTGTATACTCTTTCACTGCAAGTCAGATTCCTTCTGCATTTGCTTTGAACTGTAAAGTAAATAAGAACAGATTTAATAATTTTATTAAGATAATGTTGAAGTAAAAAGAAAACGGTACAGAGTTTAAGCATAGAAGTTTCTGGTTATCAGGGAATAAGGTACAGATTATCAAGGGGTGCGAAATTTGGTTTAGGAACGGGTGGCATAGGGAATACATAATCTGCAGTCTCCCCGATTGGGGGTAAAAGTTTAATGGGTCAAAGTACAGACATTGAGATATGGGGGTATGTTGTCCATTACTGTATAGCTCTCTAAATAGATATACACATTTATGTGCTCTTCCTTTCTCTTGCAAATTATATAACATGTAAGTACAGCTCATTATAAACTTGACTATACAAATGTAGAGCCCTGCGCAGATACAAAATTTATATCCGTGGATGCAGATACCTCTGGATATAAATCAGTATCCACAGAGCTGCAGGGCTCTACTGGAAATGACAGTGGTGAAAGCAGGAGCTTGTCAGGCTGCCACTCTCGGGAGCCAATGCCCCACACTGGTAGCTTCTCCTGCATGGCTGTACTGTCCCCAGCCCTGCCCATGCTGGAGGAGCTGCCAGTGCGGGGCACTGCGCAGCTACTGATTTATATCCGCGGATATATATTTGGTATCCATGCAGGGCTCTACAAATCATACCCGCCGATATTTCATACCTGTACTGGCATAATATATGTTAGCTTTTGGGGACTGTTTCTCAGGGAGTTGATAATAGATTCTGTCCAATAACCAAAACAACAGTGATTGCTGTAATTTTGGGGTATGGTAAAGATTAAGTTAAAACCTATTCAATAAAACCATATTTCTGTATCAGTGCTACAGACTGTGTGATGACTGAAAACTTAAATCGAACTCACTGCAGCCTGAGTACCTGTGTTAGAAGCTGTGACATTCTTTCTATCCCAGAGAAGTCCCACAGGCAGAAGACTGCTATAGAGCATTCCACCAAGCAGTTGAGGAGCCTCCCAAGGGTCAGTTAGGATGTGGAGATGGGGAGCAAGCAGTAAAATCCAACAGAGTCTTTTATGTCTCTTGTTTGGGCCAGGTAGGAAACCTCAAGGTCTAGGCTGTCTGTAGTTTTTGCACTGGGAGGTGAGGAAAACTCCTTGTGGGCAAAAATACTCAAGCTTATTTCCTGCTTTTAACCAGCATGTGTGATGTACAAAGCTCAAGAGAGAGCCTTCTAGTGTGGTTGATCTGGAGATAAATACCTAACCAGTAACGGAGACACAATGACCAATTTTTGGCAGACTCATGTTGGAAATAACTATGGAAACATGGTCTTAACTAACAAGCTGTTTACTTAGCATGTTTAACGAGTTATTACATACAGTAACTTCCTCAGTCCTTTTGCAATAATGCCCTATTCTCATAAAGGGCTCCAAGTCCATGGTGTGTGAACACAGACAATACACTTAAAAACAATTATAATTAACTTTCGTCTTAAGAACAATTATATTCAACAACAAACAAAAAGCTACACAGACTTCCTTGCCCCAGAGTCTTCAGGCTCATAATCATGTTCCAAAATGGGTTTTAACTTGGCTTCTTCTGGCTGTTTCTGTGCCTCCTCTCGCCTGCTCCCATCTCTCAAAAGTGGAACCAAGGTCTTCCAGTTTTTCCCTGAAACTTATAAGCAAAGTGGCTATTAATGTTTTTTTCCTATAGAAACAGACTAGAATATTCCTGGTTTCCAACACAGAGGAAAGCTGATATAAATATAAAGCACAAGTGAATATTTTATTCTTTTAAGAGTTTTATTCTTCTGTCAGTTTTCCATTCTTTTAAGGTGACAAGTACATCCACTGATCTATGAACTGGGGTTCTTCTGAGCTGGCTAGTGAGCTACTGAACTGTGGGGTTGGGGCATCAGAGAGTGGCTCCTATGATACACTGCTGCCATCTCTACCCAGCTCACCAAGGTGTGCCACTCATTACACACCATCCAAAATCATCCAGAGTGAGGAATTTGAGGGAGCTAGAGAATTCCAAAGAATAAAACTGCAAAATGAATACAGGGTTAGTTCATTTTAATCCTTTTGCCCACTGTGTTCATTTAACAGCAGTTCATGTAGCTATTGGAAGTCTCACTGAGAGATGTATAAACTTGCACTACATTACGCTGCCTTTATAACCAAATGTATAGTCTAATATCGTCAGAATATGGGAAGAACCAGAGTGTTTCCATGCATGGATTCCTCACCTCTGCTAGACTTAAAAGAAAAACTTGAGTTTCGCTTCAAGCCCATGCTGTATCCGGGCTCCTCGTTGATTATGCCCAGATTAGTGTTCCACGTGGACCAGTTCACCTCATCGACTCTGGAGAGAGAAAAAGAGTGATGTCATGTTGAAGGGGATCTAATTTATTCTCCAAAAAGGGATCTAGAGTCTCAAGGACCTCATGCACAGTATAACTTTGTCACGCAACCAGTTCTCTGTGTGGACAAATTACTCATAGATAATTCTTGTAGAATAGTAATTACTACTCTTGAAGTACTCAAGGTACACAGCAATAATCCTGGAATTTTTGTGAAGTAAAGTGTTGCAGAATGGTGCTGGCCTAATTCTTGTGGCTGATTAAAGCTCCTGTGGGTTTAATGTTCTATATTAAAGTCCCTAATATACCAAATAAAATTCTTCATCTACTGGATATTTGCAAAAGGCCACTCCCAGCCTGAGGACCGAGGCAACTGCCCACAAAGAATTCTGTAACATTCACCTGAGGAGAAACCAGCCTGACTCAATTAAATTTATATCATACTATGCAGAGAAACACCAACGGATTCCATGGTCACACTCTGTCCTTGTGTCCCAGGGCAGAGGGTTGGCTGTGGGCTGGTGAATCCGTGAGTATGCAGATCCACTAGCCAATCACCACACAAGGAAGAGTTCCGGCTATCGCAGACCTGCTGTGTAACAGTTCTGCCAACGCTTCACGGTTTGGCAGGGAATGCCATAGACGTCCCTGTTGCATAGGTCAGATACTCAATCTCTGCACTCCGCTAGGATTCTCCCCACTGAGCAGTTTGCGTCACAGTGGCCCAAGAAGTAAAGCAACGTAGAATCAGATATCGAAAGAAAAAGGCTCAGTTGCAGTATCTGTTCATTATCCGTTGAATTATGATGCTGCTTTGAGTCTGACAGCGATGAGAGGACACAATGCTGCTATTTTAACATAGAAAGTCTGCTTGGCATTCTGGCCCTTCTCAGACCCAGCAGGCTGGACCAAGTCTATTGCAAATTGGACTAAGAACCTATTTCACTCAGGCCACTGAACAGCTATCACTTAGTGTAATTTTTGGTCACCCTAAGTTTAAGAGCTCTGCATCCCATTACCAGTTATTGAGCCATCCCAGCCTGTAGATATGTTTCTGTAAAAGACTGTCTATTTAAAATAAAACCAGGTTACCTGAAACACCATCTGTAATCGTCCTTGTCATCAGGTGTGGTTCCCACTAAGACTCGCTTCCCGGATCGGAATGAGCTTATCATGCAGTTCAGGTAGCTGTTTTCAATATTCAGGATGGTGATGGCTCTCTACCAATTGAAAAAAGCAAGGGGAGTGGGGAACAGCTAGCATTTAACTATATTTATACAAATGTTGAGTCCTTTCTTTATAAAACAAGAATCCCCGAACTTTCACCTGCATTGTCAGCCTAGGGCAATGATCAGGCCAACCACAAACACAGGAAATTTCTCTAGAAGTGTGTCTTTTAAAACGATGGATGATTACTGTTATGTAGTTAGAACTACAGGGTTTCTTTTCATACACAAAAGCTGACATTACATTGTCTGCAAACCTGGCAGAAGGCACTTGCTTTCATCCAATGCATAATCTCTATCTTTTTATATTCTGATCATGGTTTTCCAGTGTCAAGAGCCTAAATGCCTTCTGGTTTTTGACTTTGTTATTGTCTAATAATAAAAATATTTATTTTCTTAAACTGCAAACATCTGTGAAATATTCAGTGTATATCAAGAACATCTGCTTAAACAGTGCATCATACACCAGATGAGGAAAAAGACCAAGGACAGTCATACAGGCTTGTGTTCATGGGTAAGGAATCAGGAGATAGAAAGCCATGAAAATCTGCAAGTTTAGAAACATACCAATCCCTCCAGATTCCCCTTAAAGTGCTTATCCCCCAAGTTCTCTTTCTAGTTCCAACATAAAACCAGAACCCTTGGGGGATCGACAAACCTGGAGTTTCCAGATGCTCTTACTCTCTTGTGCGATTTTGTTCACAGTTTCCCCCATCAGCGCAATCAGCATGTTGAGCAGGAGAATGTAGGTGAGGATGACGTAGAGGACCAACAGGATGACAAAGACAGACTTAAACCTGTAGTTCTCAGTGAACTCTAGATCTCCCATGCCAATGGTGAACTTGAACAGCTCCAGGCAGGTGTAGTACAGACTGTTGTATGACATGCGGCCACGCTTCAGCTGGCCTGATCGGGTGCAGAGAGAGCTGTTATTTTCTTGTCCCTCATAGTCATCTTCAATCAGAGTCACCACAGCTGTTGCAGATGGGAGGAGCCACGTATACAAGAAAAAGATACTCAGAGATCATGCTCATTTTGCAAACAATGAAAAACTTGCAAAGATGTATCTGATTAGACACAATATATTGACGGCCATCGACTGCAGGTGGAGTTGTGGGGAGTCAGAAGCTCTGAAAAATCAGTCCCCAGGATTCTAAAGTTGGGCACCCAACATGGAGGCATCCAAAATTAGAGATTACTTGAAAATGTGGTGTCTCAGTTTCTCCATCTGTGAAATGGGAATAATGCTGCTTGGCCAGCCACTTTGAGATCTATGGGTAAAAAGCCCCATATAAATGCTAAGTAATAGTATTCTTTATTTTTTTATGTGGTAGAGATTTGGTACGGGGGCGTGATGTAGATTTCTTAGTTTCTAGTTGGTAAAGGGAATTCTAAATTAACTGAAAAGGTAATTTTTGCTAAATCTCGTTGATTCTCTAAGAAAAAATAACTCCCAGGGTGACATTACCTGTGGAAAATCCCAAGAGAAATACTAGGTAGACAAACATGAAGCGACATAAATCCCTCAGGATCATCTGCAACATGGAAACAGAACATTTTATAGGACTCCAACACAAACTGCAACCAAGAGTGGTGGAAAGTCCTGATTTGGCTCCAAGAAGGAACTATACAGTGTGAACTCACTGCCCTTGCCTTACACCATGACTGCGTCTCCTAGTACTGGCTTTCAGTATAGAGAACATTTCCTTTGCATTATTCATAAAACCTATTACATGCATATGCAATATATTTAATGCCAAATATATTTTCAACTTTTCATGTGTGAATCAAGCTAAGACAGTGTGGTTCTTTGTCCCCCTCTATAGGCTGCTTGGCTAGACCACATGAAGAGGTCAGACTTCTTTGTGGAGAAGGCCTGAAAATAATGGAGGAGAGTAGAGTTAAGGGACATGAGCCTTTTCAGACTCACTGGAACAGTGAGTAGATTTCCCCCCCCCCCCCACGGTGAAAATAAAGCTGCTCTCCCTGGTTTAAACCATAAGGTTGAGTCGGTGGCTCTGTGAAAATTCAGCAGTGCTTGCCAGCTGCTCCCTAGACTGACCTTCTCAATCATGACAGAGTAAATTCCCATCTGCTGGAATCCTCGGGTGTAGTACAGCATGTTAGTCCAGCCCAGTGCCAAGGAGAACACCATGGATGCCACATAAAGTTCCTGGCCACAGAAGTACAGCACCACTGAACTCAACAGTAACAACGAGTGGACAAAGCTGAAAGACAAGCATGGTCCAAGCAGAGTGCAGATCCTCCCAGTTAGGCAAGAAAGGAGGGATGAAGACATAAGCAGTGGACTCAGGAACTCTCCAAAAGCCCATTAGAACCCACCTGGACAGGCATGTCCTCCTAGGCCAACCTCCATCCCTTGAAAGATTCTTTCCTTTCATGCTTCACTTGTTTTCTGCACCCTCCACAATTCCTCTCCCCTTGATAGCTCCCAAGTTTCCCACATATCCCTGTTTCTTCAACCCCACTGCTGTTCTTCTGCCTTGCAGGGTATCAGCAAGACAAGCCACAATTCTCTGTGTTGTCCTCGAGCACTGCTCTCTCTGGTACTCCCTCTCTCTCACCACAGAACTGGCAGCAGTTCAGGGAGCTGCCCTGTGTAGCAGCCTTCCGACTGGAGAAGGCAGAGGGCTCCAATAGATTAAAGCGGAAGGTACCATTGGGGACAAGAGAGGTTTCAGCATGGCCCAGTGCCCAGGGCATTGGACTGCAAGTCAAGAGTCCTGGGATCTATTCCTGGCTCTGCTGCGGGACCCAGTCAGTAAACCTCTCAGCACCTCACGTTCCCCACCTGTAAATGAGGGTTATTTACTGCGTAAAGTGCTAGGAGAACTGGGGGATGAAAAGCACTGTGCTTATTTCAAAGCCCGTACATGAGCTGCCTGGCTCAAGCCAAGGCCATGAGTCCCTCAGGCTCCTAAATGCCACATTCAAAGGCAAATAAAGAAGTTGCTGAGAAGCTTACAAAAGAACCTCACTGTAACTGTCAGCTAGCAGAGTCTTCAATGAGGGCCGCCTCTGCAGGAAATACTGTATCTGCAAAAAAGGGAGAAGAAAAGCCAGTTTCAGGTTGGCAAGTAGATTTCCACTGCGAATCTGCCCGGGGGACCCATCACTCTGTATCTAAGTGCTGACTGTTATCTGGATCACACTTGTTGGAAATGCTGCTGCAACCACTGCCCCTGTAAGTGCTCGGGAGGTCTGCTGAGCCAGGGCCAAGCTGGGAAAAGGGAAAACAGCTCACCCTAAGTTAGCTCACCACAAGGACCTCTCAAAAGAAACACACATTCCAGTAAGCATGAGCTTCAATTAGGGTTATCCCCTCAGTGTAGCACTACTCTGGAGCTTGCAGCTTGGATGGAAGACAGCAGCCCATTTGCTCACTGGTTTGAGCAACTGTGATCACATTGTATTTGCTGTGCGTTCTTTACATTGGCCACCACACAGTAACATTTTGTGTTTAAAATAGCACTGATGATCTCTAAAGTCCTTAATGGTGCAGGCCCTGGCTATATTCAGTACCCCGTTAAACCTTGTCTCAGCTAGTATCTGTGCTCAGGCACTCCTAGACTTTGTAGGGCCTTCCCTCTCATACAGTAGCATGACAGGCAACTGCACCTTAGCTTTGTAGGTTTCAGAGTTGCAGCCGTGTTGCAGCCTGTATCTGCAAAAAGAAAAAGATCACTTGTGGCACCTTAGAGACTAACTAAATTGGTTAGTCTCTAAGGTGCCACGAGTACTCCTTTTCTTTTAGCTTTGTAGCTCAGTAGAAACCTGACAGCTCCTGGCCATGCCATTGAAAACTATCTGCAGCTTTCGAGTGAGGGATGGACTCTAATAGCAACTAGCCCAAATCAAGGGGGGCACCTATTTTTGGCTCCCACCTATCCACATGGCTCTAAAGAGACATTTCAAAGCTCTTACCCCTCTGAAAAAGAAATAGAGACCTCCCAGCACACTCAGGATCTCTCCGGTGACTCGAAAACACTCCTCAGTGGTGTATTCAAATTTGAAGGGAGGCTGCATAACACAGGAGCAAAGGGTCAGCACAGCTGAAGATGGAAAAGGACCTGTCTGCTGAGCAGTTGAAGGTGCTTGGCTTCCCCTAGGATTGGTCCCTAAAAGCACTGCTTCCTCCATTCTCCAAGGAGGGGCTGGAGGAGGAATCCTTCCTCTGCGCCCTTTCTCTTCCTCACTCAGGAAAGAAGGAAGAACCTTTTAAGCTCTGGCACCATGAACATGGCAGGCAGGCCTGGGAATTCATCTCCGGGGTGGTCACACTGATGAGCATGACCAGTGAAGTACCTTTCCATGTTTCTCCACAGGTCTGAAGTAGGCGGCAATGGTGAGGATGATAACGTGCATGGCATAAACAAAGAAGTTGAAGTAAAATAGGCGTTTGACGAATCGGTCCCACTTGTCCTGCAGCAGCCTGTTCAAGGGCTCTACCAGCAGCATCTCATGGCGATTCTGCGAGGGGGACGAGAGAGAGAAGGAATGCGAGTCCCAAAGAAGCCAATACACACGTAAGATGAGAGAGCACCTGCCAAAGGGCTTTGCAAACAGTAAATGAAACCTCACTGACCATAGCGAACACATTCTCCAGTCCCCAGAAGGCAGGGAAGTGTCATTATCCCCGTTTCACAGATAGGGAAACTGAAGTAGAATGATTTGTCCAGGTTTGCACAGTGAATTAGGAGCAGAGCTGAGAACAGAAGCCAGGAGGCCTGTCTCCCAGTCCCCTGCTCTAACTATAAAATGTTTCTCTCAGGAACCCAGAAGAGTGCCAGGGAATGACATACAACACAGAGGCTTGCTGTATGGCATGACCGTACCCTTACTTGTCTGAGCAAGCACTCCTGTGAACAGTACTGCTGGCTTCAAGCCGAAGGGGAATGTTTGCAATAAAGAGTCCTGGGATTAGCTTCCACAGTCAGGTGGGCAAAAGGAATGTCAGTGCATAGACTCGTGCCAAGAACAAAATTACATCTCTGCACTGTTCCTGATCACCATTTACTTGTAACTAAGGATGCAAACCTTCAGAGACATGCACTATACAGAACGCAGCTGACCACTGAACCCAGTAAGAACGTGTAGAGGAGGTTTCATACTCACTGGTGTTTTGCTGCTATACGCAATGATCTCAAGCACTGAGTTTTTCTCACACGTGTCTATGGAGGACAGGTCATAAAGAGATGAGTGGACGGGTCCATAGGCCCATTCGGTGAACTTCCTAGACAGATGCCTACACTCAGGCTCTTTGATCTCTCGTCTAAGGATATAGGCGAAAATCTAATCACAAAAGAATAATATGTGACCAACATTTCAGCTGTGGTAGATTTTTTGTTACTCAGTTTCTCAATAACACAGGAGGTCAGATTCCTCCCTGGCTTAACTGCACTGATATCAAGCCATTGGGATACTGTACAGCTCACAGCTTGCACTATCCAAAAGCCAGTGATCTCACTGGGTTCTGGAGAATGGGCAATATGAATGTGGCAAATGGGCTAATGCAGTAACACAAAGAAGTGTCTCTGATCTCTTCCAGTTAGGATTTGGGACTATCTTTGGCCTCTGAAACCTAAAACAGACATCTAGAGGCACCTGTTTCATATCCCTTTGAGGTCACTGTCTTGGTGAATGGGAAATGTTTTGGAATTAGCCATGTCAGCCAATCAAAGATGCGCTTCCTACTCCACCTGAGATAGCAGCCAGGGCACTTTTACTGTTTCCATCTAGGCTGACATATGTGTAGTGGTACAACATGACTCCCTCTGGACACATTACCTAGACTATGCCAAAGCTTTGCTTTTTAAACTCCAGTGTTACGTCCTGCAAAGTTTTCCACCATCTCGGTCTGCGAGGCCCAGGTAGCAAGTAATGACATGTACCCAGTGTAAATGTTTTGATTATACTGTGTGTCATTTGAAAGGGTAACAGGTATGTGTCCACCTACCCCTATCTTCCCTTTCTTTGCAGCCAGGGTTAAAGGAGTCAGTCCCTTCTTGTTAGTGATCTCTTCCAGCTTCAGCATCGGGTTAATTTTGGCACCAACGATCAAAATGTTGTTATACACCTTTGTTACAAACTTGGTGTTATCTTTGGTGTTATCTGCAATCTCCACAAGGGCGTGCAGAACTGTATTGCCCATAGAGTCCTGGCCAGCTATATTGGCTGGATGATACGGATTCTCCAGGAGGAATTTCACAATGCCTAGCTGGTTGGTGCAGGCAGCCAGGGAAAGAGGCAGTTCACCTAATGGCAAGCAACATGAACCACTGGTCAGAAAACTCACCATATGTACAAAAGTCACCTTTATGAGCCTAAAAGCGAAGGAGAATGTGCAAGTCTGCACCTCCCACCATGACCAGACAGGGGTGAGCAGTTCTCCATCAAATACTGTACCAAATCATAGTCTCATTGTAAAAATTGTATTTCCCTATAGGACTTAAGCACTGCATAAAACTTGTGCAGGCCCTCTAAACATGGATGAATGTCACTCACTAGGGAACATGTTCATACCTTGCTAATCAATATAGACTGGGGTTATCTGGACCCAGCATATGAAGAGTTGAAAAAAAAAGAATTCTCGAATTAGAAATGCACACTGAATGGTCCCTATGTATTTTGGTTAAAAGGACTGAACGTCTTAAGGGAGTTTTACACACACACACACACACACACGACTTCTTGTGTTGGGACCTCACACACTAAGTTTTAGGCAGAAAAAAAAAAGTGCTTGGATTATAATATCCTCTTCCCACTGAAAATAGATGGCTATAGAAATATTGAGTGCAGGGCTAGAAGGTGCCTTTAATAATGATACAACCCATCAAGAGATACAGAGGTAGTTCAGAAGACAAATGAGGTTAGGTACCCATCTTGCACTGAATATCAATGGGAAATGCCTGCCTAACTGCCTTTGTAATCCCAGTCCCCATTAGGGAAATACTAGGGAAGGTTGGATTAGCCCCCTTGCTATTTGTGGGTCATCCGGTCCCCCATAATCAGGAGTATTTGAACAGCTCACATTTGGGACAACTCTCTTGGTTACTTGATCAGTGACTGAAATCATGTATCATGCTCCTTGTTTTCCCTACCAAAATAAAAGCCCGGTTTCCCTTTGATTTTTCTGAAGAACTCTCCATGGGCTCTTGCATGAACATCTGCTCCATTTTGGACCAAGAGCTTCACCAAGTACATATTCCTCCTCTCGATGGCAATGTGGAGAGCAGTCTGACCTAGGGAAACACGCATCAGACCATGAAAATCTCACATCACATAAAACAGAGAAACAACTGCCAGACACTACAGGCTCCTCCTTCGGAGGTTAATGCAATGCTGGTGAAAAGGGACAAACTGAACAGCACTGGAGACTGAAGTGCTCTATTTATCAACGGAATGGAGCCCACAGAGGCAGCAAACGCAGGCTTCCTTGCTCCCCTGCCAATGTGCTCCCAACCCTATTCCAGCAACATGCAGCTAGAAGGGGAATAAAATTAGACCACATTAACCAAACATGTCACTGGCATAAATAGCAGGTGTGATCCAGGTATTTCAGGAACACAAGTGCTGACTAATCGTCAGGCTCCCTGGCAGTTTGTGGTTCTGCTTTCCTAGAACCAGAGCTTCATTCTTGGTCACATACAGAGAAATGTCTAAAGGGGTCAGGGGTCCTGTGTAACCAATCTCCAGTCTTTCTATACAGACTTAGGCTCAGGCAAGGCCAGACATTCTTCCAGCTGCCTCTCTTACCCTTGTAGTAGTTGTCAATATATTCTGCATTAACTAACTCTTTCAGATTGCCTGTCTTCTCTGCAATTTCCAGAAGCAGGGGAATCGTATCATTCTTCCCATCATGCAGATTCAGCATGGCTTTCAATAAGCAGGTTTTCCCAGTTTCCGGCTCTGTAACACAAAGGGTTACAGCTATAAAAGGGGGCATTACAAACCTGCCCTCTGACACCTAGGCATGCAGTAACAAGGGATCTGGGATCTTCTGAACGGATGGAAGAACCTACGGACATTTAGGGTTTCACAAATAACCTCTCAAACTTTTCTGAAATTTCCAGCATCTTTATAGAGAATTGCCCAGACTATGGGAAACTCCTGCATGACACAGAACCCCCTGCAATGTCTTACCATGTATTTAAGTTAACACCATGCTGATCTTTTAACCTCAGCAGCGCTGCTGGAAGAGGGAATTGGCATTTGGATGCATCTGACACTACTGGGTACCTTTGAACTCATTGTCTGTGAGATGCTTCCGGGTCTCATGGAGATAGATCAGCAGGTCATTCAGATCACTTGTGTCACCTTGGGCTACAGCATCAAAGATCCTTCTACGATCATAGAACTTGAAAGCTTTTTCTGAGCAGCTTGCAATGGAATTGGTAGATAGGAGCCTAACAAAGATAAATTTAGTTACTGAAACGTAAAGATTAAGCAAGTCTCTTAAAAACCACCAATTATACTTCCATTACTGGCTTTCGGTGGCACACACATTAGTGAATATTACATATATGAATTGTACAGTCTATAAGATCATAAATGTTTAGACAAACAGATGTACTGGTGAAATTATGTTTTTACTGGTGAAAAGTTAAGAACAAGAACTCAAATCCAGTTAAGCAACTAAGTCTAACATCTGATCACGCTCCTGGGAGCTAAGAACTCCCAAGTTCTAAGCCCAGCTCTACCACGGATTCACTGTATAGCTTTGGATAAATGATTCAGGGCAACATTTTCAAAGGTGCCCACTAATTTTGAGAAAGACACCAAAGGGTTTGATTCCTAGAGGCACCGAGTTCATTCCTATTGATTCATTTGGAGAGTAGACTGTATTCAGAGATACAACTCCCGGATGGGCAATAGTCATTAAATGTACCATAGTATTTGGGATACTTCCCATTCTTTAAAGCGTAGGAAACACTGAAATATCTGCTGTAAAAGCAAATACTGTGGTGCAATGGGTAAATGATGAGTTATGCAGCCCAACCCCTGTCATAATATATATCCAATATATCAGGAACTTACTTGGCAAACTGATTGTGTATTTTTGCCCTTTCCATATTGATATTAAACTTGATGACGGGAGCAGAAACCAGGTGGTCCATCTGGTACAAGGAGTCCATGGGCGCCATGTTCTTATCGCTGTCCCCCATCCCAAAGCGGCCTCGTCTAGCGAAGATGTTGCTTTTGGGCAGCTGCTGTACCTTGGTGCTCTGGCTGCCCTGAAGGCTGTCAGGGGTTCCCAGAAAGGAATTCTCACCATCTGTGTGCTCGTCCGTGACTTCAGAGTCCTCCACATCAGAACTGCCAAGTTTCCTCATCTTTCCAAGGATGGATGACATGGCCAGCAGGCTGCAGGGAACCCAGTGACATTAATACTGCCACCTGATAAACTATGTGGGAGCTTAGTCTGGCTTCGGTTAGGACTCTTCACCAGTAACAGTTAGAAAGGGAGTTGCTTTCTTTTTCTTTTAAGTGAAGGTGCTGGTTGCCATTCTGTATTACCTGGGAAGGTACAGTAGCAATATACACTTTCTACTCACTGCTCCTCTCAGCCTCATTCCTGATCTGGAGAGACCAACCACTGCTTTGGGTTAAGAGAGGAATTCAGCCGGTCTGCTGATATGATCAATAAGGGGGTCAATTGGTGCCAATCGTGGTCATGGTTCTTGTGATGTGGTCACTTGTTCACTAAGGCTGGGGCTGTATCTTTTCTGTTCTATTCATTGACCTCATCACTTCCAACTCGTTTCATACAAGCCCATCGAACAGCTATCAGATGGTACATTGCTCAACCACCACCACCGTTCTGGTGATAAACACTGATTTAGTATTCTGCTTCACAGACAGACCAAGCCTCTTCTGGCTTGCAAAGCTCTGACTTACAGTAAAAGAATCAAGAGTAAGGTCTTGAAGGAAATTCAACAACAGAGATTCTCCCCCCACCCCACTAGCCAGAACCTGGCATACACTGGGAAATAGTGTGGCAGACTTATAGAGTATTACAAAGCCAGGAGCAAATGAAAATATATACATGCCAGGAGGGAAAGAGAGTAGGGCCAATATCAGGTCCTTTTGCATGCTGGGGAGGAAGAGGAAACAAAGACACATGGAGCTCTTGTAAGGCTTATGGAAAGGTACGAATTGCTACACAGGCACATTGATCTGGTATGGTCCTGGTATCCTGTCTTGGAAGACGCCAATATCTAAAATGAAAACCTCACTAACAAGGCAGTATCTGGTAGTGTGAAGAGAAATTTTCCTCTTCGCCCCTGCAGCAATCCACTGATGCCCTGAAGCATAAGGTTTCACTGTTCATGTCTTCATCTATATATATTTTTTACTTTGTTCATGAAAGAATTTTTACAATATCTTATTATGAACATGAAGAGGAGAAACCTAACACGAAGGATCTCGTCTTCACCAGCCATGAAGCCATCCTCAGCAAACAGGCTACTCCCCACCAGGTGAAGCACTGAACTGTTTAGAAATTGACTCAAAGCTCACACTGTCCTGTCCTTTTGTTAGGCAGGCAGCTTGAGTCTTCCGCATGCTTCAACATAACTATTCACTCGAATAGCTCCTAACCTGAAGGAAATATCCTCAGTATGTGAAATCAGTGCACAGCAACATTCCCTCTGGGATGATCCAGCAAAGAAGAGGCTGCAGCACTGATTAATAAACCAAGTGATATGGAAAATCATTTTTACTACTTCTGCAGAATCACACCAGTTTCAATTATTTTGGTAATTTATTTCAAAATAGCTGTCAGCAAGTATGCCTGTAACAATACAGCCACACCCAAAAATTCCCCTGGGAGTAGAGAGTTAAAGAAACCCCTAGGACAACCCAGCTCCTCTTTCTCTGTCCCCTTCTCCCTCCTCAGAGCCCAGCCGCGGGGCCAAAAACCCACAACCCCCCCCCAGAGCCCTCCCGCAGGGCCCTCCCAGCCCAAGTAGCCGCATCCCCTCCCCCCCACCGAGGCCCATCCCCCACCCCGAGCCCAGGGATCCAGAGGGAGAAACAGCTTGATGCTTGGTCCCAGGCTTGCACAGAGTTTCCTGCACACCGCCCTCTCCTTCCCTCAGGGCATGCAGGGAACTGCCGCTGCCAGAAACCCTCTAACTCCCTCTTCCTCCCTCCAGCAGTGTCTTCTATGTGCAAGCTGGGCTCTGCCGAGTCCAGTGGCCCCTAGTGGCTGCTAGCAGTACTGCAGTCCATTTTGGTGGGGGATAGAAAATTCTGCGTGCGTGTTCAATTTCTGCAAAATTCTTCACTGCACAATGGTGGAGAATTCCCCCAGGAGTAAAATTTTACACAGGATCATAGGAGCAAACTACATCACCTCAGATTATCATAGATCCCTGGCAAGAAGAAAACAACTCACACCTCTTTGCACATGAATGATTAAAGCTCAGAGTAAATTTCTCTGTTTGGCAACAACAAGGCTCATTCTGCTCTCAGACCAGGGTAAATCGGGAGTAACACATTTATATGAAAGGAGTTGCACCAGTTGTTAAGTAACAGCAGAATCAGGTCCATGGCATCCACCACAAACAAGCTCTCTTATTCTCCCTTTGCCCATCTGAAGAGAGTCAGGGGATACAAGAAGGGGAGAGGGAAAGTTGTGTTAGTTTCAGATAAGCATCAATCAAGAGAAGCAGGACAAAGTAAGGAGCTGACACTAGGGAGAGCAGATGAGAAAGGAATGGAGAAAGGAGGTGTGCTAAAGAAATGAATGAAACAGGTGTCCAGCAAGTTTGAAATGTCAGATGTTGCTGAGAGAGATTTGGAGGACAGGACTGAAAGAAGACGCTAAGTTGTTGTGAATGGAGCACATAACTAGAGGGGTAGTAATTAGTCTTTTCTGGGTAGAGGTTAAGGATATTACTCCAAATGTTGATCTATTAGCCAGTGAACTGGGCCTCAACCAATGTCTTTGTGCATGAGGGCTGCATCTCAGCCATATAGTAGCAAAGAGACGTTTGGCTAACATGGGAAATTACCACCTACTGACTTCAGTGGAGTCACAGTGATGTCTAATTGGCGTAAAAGACTGGAGAACCGGTTCCAGTAAGATAGCCACTAGACAGGTGGACCTTGGAAGCTGATAGTCATCTCAGGGATACTAAGAAAGCAAAAAAGGACAGGTTACTGTAGATGAGTAATATTCAGAAGGCCAGCACTTTGATCGTGTTTGATTTACAATTACAACAGATATGCTAAAATGAAGGGTTGTTGTTGCCGTGATGGTCCCAGGATATTAGAGAGACAAGATGGGTGAGGTAACATCTTTTATTGGACAGAAATTGGTCCAATAAAATATATTACCTCATCCACCTTGTCATGCTAAAATTAAGATTGTTTCTAGACTGTTTTCTTATTAAAGTGTTTTAAACAGCCAAGTGTACATGCAGTGTGATCAAGAGGAAATGGGGCAAACACTGATACATCGAGGCGAACATGACATGCAGGTAGGAACTACTGTTCATATCATTATTAGATGTAAAATACTCTGGAGGATCAGAAGTAGAGAAAGCATTTCACTGTACCCCTTTTGAACTTTGACCCAGCCAGATTTGAGAGTGTGTGGAATGTCCTCTTACGAAACATTTCCTGAAATCCCAAATTGTCTGGAAAATCTAATGCTTTGAAAATAAGGGTTTTTGAAATCCTGCAACAGCAAGTGCCCTCCTCAGCTATAAACAGACCTTCATGCTAAGAATTACTATGTATACAAGCAATAGCTGACCAGTGACCTCAAACGTGCTTATGGAGGCGAGTTAGCAAGACCACAGGTAAAGTTGTACCAGGATCTTCAGTTCAGTAGGATTCATTAACCTCTAAATCAATGGCACCTGTACAATTTTCTATGTAAGTAAACATGCAATGAGAATGTTGTTGTTGGTTTGACTTTTCAATAACCTTACACAATATGTATCGAACAAATTCTTAAAATATTCATAAATATACATTTACAGCATCAACCATAAAACAAAAATAGAAACTGTTAAAATGACATCTACCATAATTTAGCTGTGGGGTACATTTTTACTTAAATTTCCAGTTTTGTGGGTCCCTCACAAAAATAAATTGAAATAAATAGAAAAGAAATTTTCCTAATATCTTAAAATGATTCTGCAAACAAGAAATAATGCAAAAAACAAACAAACAACTGAAAACAAAAAAAAACCTTTTCATTTACAGTTTGATATTAAAATACTTAAGAACTATAAAATGTTCCCTGAAATAATCAACCGTGGGTTTAAAGAATGAATGAAAAACACTGGCAAACAAAATAATCATGGGGTTTTGGTTTGGGGTTGGGTTTTTTTCGGGGAAGAGGGGGGTGTCTCCTTTAAGCGAATGCACATCTGGCAAAAAATGCCAGACTGGAACCTGGAGACCTTTATTTCTCCACAGAACAGGTACCGTATAGGCAGCGGCACAATGACCTTTCTCTCACTGGCTTATCAATACGCCATAATCCTGTTTTCATCATTCCAAAAGCTTTAGTTTTAAAAACGCTTGGTAGAAACTGCAATAACGATAGGAAAACTACTCAGCCTCATACAGGTCTGAATTTGCAAGATGTAAAATCTTCCACAGAGACTTCAAAATTCACTGGAAAGATATTTTGTCTTTAAATTTCTCATGTGCTATCCGGATAAAATGTACCTAATTTGGGCTCTTCTAATCCAGTGTATATCAAAATTCAATCCTATACAACAACCAGATAAAAGAAAATATTGCTTATAAGAGACTCCATTCGAACCACATCTAGTGATAAATACCAACGGGTAATTTACAAACAATGCACAAGTATGCTATTCAAATATACATGCAAAGACTTACAAAAGCTCCAAAAAAATGCCACCTTCTGCAAAATAATCCCGTCTCAATAAGTACTATCTGATCTACAAGTCCTCTCTTCTTAGGTGATTTGTTTGGAGCAACATCACAGATCTTCCCTCCACTTCGTTTGTCTGCGGGATTGTTCTACACTCTGAGGATGTGCACTAGAACATGAACTTGACTAATATAATAATTAAGAACTATCCTAAAAGCAGAAGTAACAGCAGCAGCTATTCCCGAGAGTGTATCAAAGCTCTTTACAAGAATCCCAGTTTGTTTTTTTCAAATTACATTTAGCAATGGACACTCCTTTCCAGATTTCCTTTTCACAGATACATTCAGCCTGGGAAAGTCAGTTATTTTTGTGGTTCAGCTGTACACATCACTTAATGTGAAAGTTTGTAGAGATCTTTTCTGAGATCGTTCATCTTTGCAGTGGCTATTAGTGATGTTATAATAAAGATCTACATACTGTCCAAGGAAGAATTTGATTACAATCAGAGTTGATGAACTTCAAAAACCAATTTAAAAAATCCAAACACCATTTTATTAATCTGTTTACACACCACGTTTCATTGAAATAATACATGCTTACCTTAGTCAGCTGTGAAAAATTAATGTAAGTGCAGCTTGAACACTTGAAGTATTTCCTTACCTCAGGCAGGCTGGTTTTATTAATCTGTCCTTCTGTCTAGGATATCTACATCAAGGAATAGGCTAGAAAGACAAAGCATTTCTAAAAGATATGCTCTAGCCCAGCCAGAAGCTTTGGACTTGATACAGGAATCACTGGTGAAATCTCTGGCCTGTGTTCTGCAGGAGATCAGACTAGATGATCACAATGGCCCTTTTTGGCCTTAACATGTATGAAAAGGGATGCTGCAATATTCACAGCAAATTGAATTACATTCATCAGAACAGCCTACGACATTTTATTCAGAACAAATAAAATGCCTGTTTATTAATGCTGAAGTATAAATTAACAATGGGCCAGATCCTCAGATGGTGCTACTGGAAGGAACTACTTCTTCACTGATTCCCCAGAGCTGGACTTGATAAGCGAACTAGGTATTTGGTTGTAGGAACATGTGCATTTCCTGAAAAGGTGAGCATTTAGCACCTGATCTACCACTGACCATCAGAGTTTGAGTTTGTATTCAAACAGCAGGGTTTGATTCTGTTCTGGCTTACCCAACAATACATCTGGGGCAATTCCTTTTGAAGTCAATGGAGTTAAACAAGGGGAGAAGAGAAGAGTCAAGCACCCCAGTGTCCACATTCAGTCATAGATACATCTCCAGATTTCAGACATCCTGGAAACAGAAACTCTCAGTGTATCAATAAAGGAAAATTAAAGCAGCCAGAGGAGTGAATGAAACCAGAGACAGAGTGGCAGTTTGGTACAGCTGGAGAGGGTTAGGGGGGAAGTGAGGGGACAACACACACTCGAAAGAGGATAAACATAACAAGAGGAAGACTGCAGAATCTGAGCTTGCCTGCAGGAATGTGTGACCTACAACTTATCCTATTTATGTCTTGCTCAGGGAGTCACTGGAGGCAAGTTTCCGGCAAAATTTCTTTAGAATCGAATGGATCCTCTACTTAAAAAACAAAAACAAAACAAACCTGGGCACTTGTCCCCAGTATAGAGTCTGCTATGGGAAATATTCACATATTGAAGGACATAAGACAGCTTGGTCCCTAATTGATCTTGCAGCCAGGCCTCTGCCTAGCAGATTGTTATGCAAGATACCACATTTCCATAGATAACCCAAAGGAAAAGTCATTTAAAATAAAACCTCCTGGAACTGTAGTGGCTGTTTGTCAGCTCTGTGTGATGAGCTCACAATTGCTGAATCAATTGATGTAGGAAGGACTAACACTTACTGATTCCAAACAGGAAAAAGACTGAAATGTATCCAGCACTTCTAGATAAGAAAAAAGGGCAACATGGAGCCGCGATTGGCCAAACCTGTGGACGCAGCAGGTAAACAAACCGGCCCGGCCCACCAGGGGCCTGCACAAGTGGTGGAACAAGTTTGGGAACCACTGTTCTAGGCAATTTGAGGACAGATGAAACACTGCAGTTTTATACCAAAATGCACCACGTACCAAAGCTTTTCAACAGTGTCAGTTCCTGTATAAGCCAATTTCACAATGGATGATTTTTTGAAGAGCCTAAATTAAAAAATAATGGCAGGTTAGGGCCCAATTCTGATCTTTATTACACCAGTGTAAACAGGATAGATTCTCCAGATCAGATGAGATGCATTCAGCATAAGTCTGGAGGGGCTGGCCAAAGTGGCTTGAATTCTGATTCTGATCCCACTTACACTGGAGTAGCTCCAGTTCAAGAGAATCACTCCAGATTTTTCACCAGCATAGGAAAAGTACATAATCAGGCCTACTACATCTGAACAATGGAGAACAGCAGTGAGGTCCAAGCCTACCGGTATCTACCCACCATGCAGAGAACAGGAGTCTTCAGAGTGAGTACAACATGCTGTCTATAGAGCTAAGCAACTTATATGGCCCCCATTACGGTTGTACCAT
Source organism: Natator depressus (assembly GCF_965152275.1). NCBI lineage: Eukaryota > Metazoa > Chordata > Testudines > Cheloniidae > Natator > Natator depressus. Next base: position 3,741,649 of record NC_134250.1, on the reverse strand, counting down.
AGGCAAATAGAGAGATCAAGCGACTTGCCCGAGAAACCTGCGGCAAAGCAGGGAATTGAACATGGGTCCCAAATCCCAGGCTATTGCCCTCACCACAGGGCCATATTTCCTCTCATATCCTTGTTCTGCACATTGCTGTCATGACTCACAGCAGTCAGTCTCAGCAAAACAAGAGAATTACAATGCACAGTGAAACATCCAGTAAACCTCATTATGCTGGACTGTTCACTAAGATAATCACATCCAGCTTTTCAGAACTATGAGGAAGGAGAGTTAAGTGCTTCAGCTGCACTAGCTAGATTTTCAGTCATAATTCAATTATCCCTATTACTGCCTTTTACTTCCAAAAAAACAACACCCCGGAGGCGCTGTAACTATGTCTCTCATGCCCCCTCTCGCTCCCTAGGCTTTTCTTCATCTCTTTTTGCTAAGTACTTCTTCTGTCTCCATCTCCCATTCCTGGCTTCAGACTTTCTCTGACCCTTCCTACCCCATGGATGCACACTTTTAGAACACCCTCCCATTTCCTGTGCATCAAGGACCTCCCCTCCCCTTCTGATTTCCTTTTCTCTTGAAGATGCTACTGTCCTGCTCTTGCCTCACCTACAGGTCTCTGCACCTTCCCATGCTTCAGCTGTTGTCCTAAATACTGGGTTTGTTTGTATTAGACTTGGCAGGGACCTGGTTTGGGTGTATCATATAGAGTGATCAGTATACTTGCAGCAGCATATAAATAATAAAATGGTGAAATTTACCCCTGTGCAATGGGTCCTACATACATCTGAGGCTTAAATGGTGCCTCGGTCTTGAGTAAACTCTGCACACAGGAATGAATTTTACTCACCGAATATCCTTTCTCATCAGGTGGCAAAAGCAGAGAAGTGACAAGAGATATGCTAGGAGCTTTAACAAACACAGCTGGTGATGGGGAGGACTGAGTTACTACAGAGAATTATTTCCCAGGTATCTGACTAGTAGGTCTTGCGCACATGCTCAGGGCCTATGTAATCGCCATATTTGGAGCAGGAAGGAATTTTCCCCCAGGTCAGATTGGCAGAGACCTTGGGGGAGGTTTGCCTTCCTTTGTAGCATAGGGCACGGGTCACCTGCAGGTTTAAACTAGGGTAAATGGTGGATTCTCTGTAACTTGAAATTTTTAAATCATGATTTGAGGACTTCAGTAACTCAGCCACAGTTTAGGGGTTTATTACAGGAGTGGAGTGGTGAGGTTCTATGGCCTGCAACGTGCAGGAGGTCAGACTAGAGGATCATGACGGTCCCCTTTAACCTTAAAGTCTATGCGTCTATTAATCAGGGAAATTCTTGTCTTGATGAAGCATAGTAATGAACCATATTCCAGATTTTACCAGCTCCCTGAAACTGGCTCAGCTGGATTCAAGGATTACTAAGCGGCAGCTGCAAAGACCTAGTTTTTTAAGGGGAAATATTATTGGCTCCTAGCAGTATCATTCAAAAAAGGGAAGAAGACCTGCTGATGCACACATACAATATAACTAGCAAAATTAAAACAAAGTGCTACAAAATAGGGTGTTTTACCATAACCTTCAACTATTCATAACACAAGAACTAGGGGCCACCAAGTGAAATTAATAGGCAGCAGGTTTAAAACAAACAAAAGGAAGTATTTTTTCACACAGCACACAGTCAACCTGTGGAACTCCTTGCCAGAGGATGTTGTGAAGGCCAAGACTATAACAATAACAGGGTTCAAAAAAGAACTAGATAAATTCATGGAGGATAGGTCCATTAATGGCTATTAGCCAGGATGGGCAGGGATGGTGTCCCTAGCCTCTGTTTGCCAGAGGCTGGGAATGAGCGACAGGGAATGGATCACTTGATGATTACCTGTTCTGTTCATTCCCTCTGGGGAACTTGGCATTGGCCAATGTCAAAAGACAGAATACTGGGCTAGATAGACCTTTGGTCTGACCCAGTATGGCCATTCTTATGTTCTACACTTTGTCTGTGTTTCCTGGTTACACCAATGGCTCTTTACTCACCACATGGAAAAGATTGGTCATGAGGAGGCAGGGGATTAATCTATCACTTTAATTAAAGTCTGTGGACTTAGAGCTCTGGGATAGGAAGCAGATTTCTCATTAAGACAATATGAGTCAGTCTCAATGCTGCTAATGAACAAGATGAATATGCAGGTCCATATTTCAGTTAAAACAGATGCTTCTAGTTAATAAAATTGTACACAGATAATATGAAACCACTTTATTTACTTCCCTCTCTCTCTAGTAAGGAAATGCATGTCCAACTTCTCCTGGATGATAAAATAAAATACAAATGCTTTTACCTTAAAATAAAGGAGTGGGTAGAATGATCAGCGAGGTGCTTTAGGACTATGGCACATGGGATAGAAACCCAGAGACTTATGGCAAGCTCACGTGAACAATGCTCAAAACTGAAAAAAGATTTTAATCCAGCCTGCAAATTGCTATGCCAAGGCTCAGTTCCTTCCAATATATAAAAAGCAGAGAGTTATAAACTCCTTAAAATAGAACATATCAAGGAAACCTGAAAGGACATTCTTGGGCTGACACACGTGAGCACATTTCACCTCTCACTGGCAACAAATGATTGTACTTCAAGTCACATTGCGGTAAGAAGAGAGGGGAACGGATCTATCAGGAGGGTTACTATAACCTTTCTAGAACAAAAGAAAAGCCCAATGAACCATCTATTCAAATATCCCGCCAATGCTGGATGCTTCAGAGGAAGCTCCACTCCACGCACACGAGTGTAAATAACTGTGCATTAAAACATAAACAAGAGAAATACCTTCCTGACCCCCCAGCTGGTAACCAGTTGGCACTCTGAAGCGTGAGCATTGAAGTCATTTATGAGCTAGTCATGAATCTAACTTGGATCAGCAGCAATGTACTTCACTGATCCTATCACCTTCCCTCCTATATGCTTTTCTTAACATTTTATTGTTACTTAAGAGCCAAAAAGGTGCTCAGCCCTTCAGAGAGAGACTCTTCAATGCATAAGATATGGTAAATTATTATTTTATTTGTATTACAGTAGCACCTTTAGGCTCCATTGTGTTGTATACACATATATATGGAAAGAGATAGTTTAACCACAAAACATCTCTAACAAAGGCTACAGATGCCATTACCAACAGACACTGGCTCTTCTTAGCCATCACAGGCTTCTTTCCTAACAGGAAAATAAGCCTGTGATGAAGTATTATCTTCAACCCAAACGTAATGGAGCTTTTCCCTTCACACAGCCAAATTTCATATGGTAAATTGTTGCACAATTAGGAATGACAACATAAGAGCATGCAGGGCCCTGAGTACATTTGGAACCAGAGATGGACATTAATGCAAGCTGTTCTTCTCCATACTGAGTGGAATGGTAGATTAAAAGCAACGTCAGGAATGATGAGGAAACAGAAAGAAAGTGTTGATATGTCCAGAAAAAAAAAAACTTTGTATCAGACAATCTATGATTGGATTTTATGAACTATGGATTTTATCTTCTGTGCAGCATCACCATAGCAGCGCCTACAGCTGCATCCACATCCTTTCCATAGATCACAGGAAGTGGAAAAGTTTTCTCCACTTCTTGCTTCAGCACCTCATTCCTGGAAAGGGCACTTCCACTTCCCAGAATTCTCTTCACTCCTGCCTCTTTCAGGTGTTGAAATGGCAACATGGAATGCAGATTCTGAATGATCCCATGGCACAAAGCTCTGGTGACGTGACCCAGAGAGAGCTCAGAAGCAGCGATACTAGTCACAGACGCCAGTTGCTCAGGCATGTGCCTTTCTCCAAATACAGTTGGGCAGATTGAGAGTCTGGTAGCATTTTGGGCCAAGGCTGCGTTGATCATTTGTGTATAGACACGGGACTCTAGAACGTCATACCCTGCCAAAAGGAAATGGTGTTACTAATTTTGTCAGCCTGGTGTCCCTTTCACCTGTCAGAGACGAATGCTGGAGGCTTAAAGTATGCTAATGATGCTGGGTGCTGTTTCAGTGGTGTATGTTGGCTCAACAGAACACTGTGTATTTGGCTTCTCCTGTCCATAAGGAGATCACTTTTGCAGGAATACGACTCTCCTCATCCAGAGTATTTTGATCCAAGAAGTCTTTTCTGATTATAAACACTGCAGTTCTGATAATGGAAAAGTTTTCTCTGAAACATTAGCTATTGGCTCAATTTAAATGAAAAAGCAACAGTAAAGATAATTTTGCATGTTTGGAAACTAACCAGCTAGTGACCTTTTCTTAATAGGGGCAATCAGCACAGACTCCACCTCCTATACTGACAGTGCAAAGGTCACTCAAGCATTGGTTGGAAGGGTTTTAGAATTTACTGTTGCACTGAGACAACTCAAGGGAAGGATATCAAAGAAGTTGTGACAACACATTTTAAAGCACTTTGGGGAAATGACATGATTGCCTTATATGATACTGCACTAAACTTGGCTCTTTAAAATCCATTAGGCATTTAAAGTTCTGCGAAAATTGCAACTCAAGGCAATTAACATAATCAAGTCACTCTTTATAGACTCTGTGAACATGGAAATTAGTGACTGACTTCTGATTTATTGACCTATAATTTTTCCTTTGAAAATTTTTCCTTCTGAAATGGAACCCACAAAGATATTCTCACTCACTTAAGTGCTTGAAACAAAAATAAAACCAAGACATAATCCAAATGCAGGTTCCAGTTAGTGTTGTTCTCAGCGTGTCCCCTAATTGTTGTAGGAAATTCTAGCACTACAGTGGGAACAAATCGCATGCTTCATGATTTCTGCTCAGATGACACATACTGTACAACAGTGGTTTTCAACCTTATTTCATTTGCAGACCCCTAAAAAATTTTGAATGAAGGTGCAGAGCACAGGTTGAAAACCACTGCTGTACAAGACTTGCTGCTTTGACTCAGTCCCTCATATCTTGCTGACCAACTCCCATATTAAGCTGTGTCTATCCCCAAAATACTTTACCCAACTCCGCCATCCAGCAGGCCAACATATCCACAAATGTTGCCAGCACATTTCCTCCGTTGAGTGATGCTGCCACTGCCAGATAGTTACCATCGAAATAAGGAAAATAGGCAACAGCTGACAAGGAATCTGGTGTCTCTGGAGGCTGGAATCCCAAGGGCATGGGGACTGTCAGCTGAGCAGAGGTGCTGATATTGAGAACTGCAACACAAGAAAGAAAAGTTTTCATCTTTTAGCAAGCTACCCTGAAAGAGGAAAATAAGTTATCCACATACCGTGGTGTTGAGCACAATATAAATACCGAGCTAGGAACAACAGTCAGGCAAAAAAGAGTGCTATGGTATTAATGGAAAAATTTTATTAGTCCTTTCACAGACTAGAAACTGGTACTCAGACCTATTGAAAGGTCTGAGAGTAGAACCTCAGAGTTACAAACAGCAGAGTTACAAACTGACCAGTCAACCACATGCTTCATTTGGAACCAGAAGTACACAATCAGACAGCAGCAGAGACAAAAAAAAAAAAAGCAAGTACAATACTGCGCTAAACCTGAACTACTCAAAAAAATAAAGGCAAAAGTTTACAAAAAAGATTTGACACGGCAAGGAAACTGTTTCTGTGCAACAAATTAAGATGGTTAAAAGCATCATTTTTCTTCTGCAGAGTAAAGTTTCAAAGTTGTATTAAGTCGATGTTCAGTTGTAAACTTTTGAAAGAACAACCATGTTTTGTTCAGTTACAAACAACCTCCATTCCTGAAGTGTTCGTAACTCTGAGGTTCTACTGTAGTTGTTGTGTCCCAGCCGTATAAGAATACCTGCATCAGTCCTCTCAGTCATACAAGAATAAACAGAGCACTGGAAATCTCCCAGAGCAATTCCCACTTCCGCTCCCTTTGGTATTCCATGCCAGTCATGGGGCATCCTCCCAGCAATGCCACCAGGGTCACCCACTTCAGGAAGCAAGTCAAGGGGAAAGCCAGATTCTCTCAAACTGCAACCAAAAAAAAAATATATATACGTATACATACACACAGATGGATTAGTCAATACGACAGCATGCAACCTGGCTGTGTGAACATCCCTGAGGTCACAGGCTAGCCTGACCATGTGCTTGTGGCTGCTGGGTTTACAGACTCTTTTGCCCACCCAATTAGCTCTGCCTTGGACAAGTTCAGACTTCTAGTTCCATTGGCTGTGTTGGCTAAAAACTAAAACAGCCTTGTACAAAATAGCCCAGAAGAGTAAATAAATCCACCTACATTTATACTTGATTTGATCTAGCAGGGATCACATGTTCAACCCACCAAAGTCACATAGCCAAGCAGCATGGTAAGGGACAATCAAAAGAACAGAAATATAACCAATTTTCAAGTGCCAAAGAACACTGACTCCCAGGAAACTCTCATGCAGAGGGTTAGCATGTCAAAAACAAACCAGAAAATGTTAGCTACAACAAGCTTCTTAAACAAACTTCAACGTGAGTATAGGCTACCTCACTACAACTACTACTTCAAGTCAGAAAAAGCTCAGTGAGCCAAATCCAAGGTTCTGTTACCCTTTCAATGGGCTAGAAAATATTTTACCTTCACTGTTAGAAGATCTTTTCTTGGAGTCGTGGCCCAAACTGATCCCTGAAATGTATAGGGCCCTGGACTCCACCCCCTGAAAGAGCAAGTCATTTTTAAAAAAAGAATAAAACTGATGTCTCATCAGATGCCCGGTAGCTGGACACCTTTTAAATGACACTGTGAGGAAATTTTAATGCTTATGAAAGAGCTCAGCTGAAGGCACTAAAGAGTGAAATTCTCTTTAACCAGCATGTAGATATAGCACGGACAGTACCATGTAGATAGAGCATGGACAGTTGACCCACTCTGTCCCACCGCTGTACCTCATCCATGACCTAGAGAGAACCCCAGCAGGAAGGAAGCAAATAATTCAGTATGCATGGCCTCTTTGCTGAGCCAGCCAATAATGCCTTCTCTGAGGGTTTCTAAAAATGACAATGCCAATGACTGCCAACAGTGATGAGGTTTTATATGATGTACTTGCCCACCACAAACTGCACTGAGTCACACAGACTCATTCAGCAAAGGGCCAAACAACCATCAGAGATAGCAGCTTTCAATCACCCCTTCCTGGGCTATAATCATACTTATGGTCTACAGGAGTATTCACCCCATCTGGGACAGACAATAAATAAAATCCATTGGATGACTGTCACTTACATCTCAGTATTCCAGCTTTTACTTCTGGAATTAAAATATCCCCAGCTGGCAGCATTCTGGACGGACATCAATGGCCTTTCCAGGTCACACAACATGGCAACCACGTAGTCGTGGATGGTACCAGCTGCATCAAAAGGCTTCAGAAAATCTGGGCTATTTAACAACAAAACAACAGCTGCTTTGTTAAACGTCCACTTGCCAACCATTTCCATTTGTAGTTGATATTCAGGACAAAACTGGAAACACATGACAAAAGAAACCTTCTGGAAACATATGTTAATTAACTGAATGAGAGAAATCCTTAGAAAACAAGTGTCCATTAGCACTGGTTAGGAAACATTTTTTCCTCCCCACAAAAATACGTTATACTACAATAATTGTTTTTGTCAAAATCTTTCTTCAAAGCTTTTTGGATTTTATAGAAAAACCAAAAATCCGAATTAAGGAAAAAAAATCATTTTTGGCAACTCAAAAATTTCATAGAAATCAGACATTTCCCTGCAAAAATTTGTTTCAATTAAAAAAAAAGAAAGAAAAGAAAGCATTCTTTGTTGATAAAAAAACCTTTCAAGCAAAAAATTTCAACCATCTCTAGCATCTACCTCCAACACTGCAGTTACTCCATTGGCACCTGGTTTTGAGGCCAATAATACAATTAGATCTTTTCCAAATATTCTGAATAGGGTACTTGAGGTTTACTGTAAAAATGATTTAACAGTGAGTGTCTGAGGGAAAACAAAAAAGCTGCTTATTGAAGAAAAATAGAAAAAATTGAAAAGTGTGTCTAATGTTCTTCAGTGAATTGTTACTTTGCAATAAAACTTAATTACACTGTTGCAGATGAGTATTGCTGAATTCCTAGCTGTATATAAAAGGAAATAAATAAGGTAGGTATTATCTCTTTTCTTATCTTTGCCATGAAAGTCAAATGATGCAGAGCAGCATTAAGTAAAGACAATGAGAAGTAATTCCTAAGGCTCCTTAATATTAGTAAAATATTACATTGACTCTGTCCCATCAGTAACTGCATCCTTTATAAAAAACAAGATTGCTTCTATCACTCCAGAGAACTTTAGAAACACGCAGACTCTTACAATTAAAATTGCATAGAACCAACTATAAAGACTGCCTCAGTGATCAAGTCCTAGTTTTTCCATAGAATTGGATTTATGGTGTGTTACCATGCATAATACTCACTCCTACAGGGAGATGGGGGAAACAGTTTTAACACACAAGTTCTTTGTGGCAAAGTGCACAGCTGCAAAGCCTGTTATAAAGAGAGAAACAGCAGCAGACTTGCACAGAGATGTCCTGCTCTCAGCTTTGGAGCATCTGAAAAAATATTAATTCCATCTAGTTGAATTAGGGTGCTCAATATATGCATTAAAGCAAAAGTACCAAGGATGAAAATAACAGTATAAAAACGAGTGTGGAGAGATCAACCATGTTCCAGATACCATCTAAACAAACTTCAGGAGGAATGCAAGATCAAGAGAGTCTTTTATTCCTTTGAGCGAAACGGAACTCCTACTTGATGTGGAAGATGGTGACAGTTTGGGAGATGTAATAGCTTATTGAAGCTGAAGTGATTTCAGAATCTACGCAAAGGTTTTGTGGATTCCACGCCCTGCTATGGCTAAAGGCAAGTTGTAAGTGAAAAACTGTCCCATGCAAAGCATGTGACAACCCAGCAGATTATGTATAAAACCTCCTCAGAGGCTTGGTAGGACAGCTTAATGCCTAAAAGGGAAGGGAACAGCAGCTAATGTAGGGCCCAATTTTCTTAGCATGTTGCGGGAATTGGCCCAAAGCAACTCCCCCAACAGATTTTAGATTTTCATAAGTATATATAGGAACTATGCTTAAAGCACAGCTATAGGGTTCAAATTATATTAACTGATGATGTTTCCGTTCATGTATAACCAGAGCTGTTTCTTTTCTTGTTAAGTGTTCTGTGGTACTTTTAAGTAGAAGGATGAGAGAATATCAAACTCAGTTGTATATGGTTAATGTTTAATACTTCCATTTGAAATGATCTTCAGCCATTTAATTAATATTATGATTAAAGGGAAGTTCTGCTTCATCTCACAGGTCTCCTCCTGCTGGTGCATTATGACAGATAGGAAGAAATATACAGCTGCAGACCCTGAACTGGTATTAGCCTTCTACAAGAACACTGACTGGCTTAAATTCCAGCCAAGAAACTGCTAATGAAACGGCATGATAGAGAAAATCTAATGAATACAGCTGAAGTTACAGTGCTTCTACCTGTTCTTCAAATACCAGTAGATTGTGGCACATCCAAATCCTGTAGCCACGCTTAGATGTGACTGTGGTTGAGGAAGAGAAGAGAGGAAACTGCTGCTGCAGCGGCCATCTTGCCACGTAATCAGATGACTGACTTCTCCAGGCTGAAAGGTGTGACCAGTTCCACTCTTGGCCCATTTGCAACCTGAAATCGGCAGTATTTGAGAAGCACAGCATAATTAACTGCAGTTTGTCTGGCACCTTTCAACTCCTGTGACTCAAAATATTCTACAAAGAAACACATTTAACACTTCAAAAAAAAAAAAATACAGCAGTACTGACTCAAGTCAAACTAACCAATCATATTTTCCAGCCCTGAATAATCTGCCACAAAGCCAGTTACCCTGAGATGAAGAAAAAAAAACATTCTGTCCAGAGGCTTTAGCTCTGTCCTCCTAGCACCCATAATATCCATACGAACAGGCACAGATCGAGATAAGACAGAATGTGACATCTTAAACTGAGCATGACCCACCAAAAACATGCAGCTAAGAAGTGCCCTGAGAAGTGGGGCAAAAGGCTGCTAGAACCGCACTGAACTTTTAGAACTGCATGCAAACGCTACACGTTTTAATGCAGCTAAATGTCAATGTAGGACATCTAGGAACAAAGAACGCAGGCTGTGCTTACGGGGGGACGGACGGACTCTATCCTGGGAAGTTATGAATATGAGCTCCCAGTTAAACGTGGTGGCCAAAAGGGCAAATGCAATCCTTGAATGCATAAAGAGGGGAATCTTGAGTAGGAGCAGAGAGGTTATTTTACCTCTGTATTTGGCACTGGTGCGACTGCTGCTGGAATATTGTGTCCAGTTCTAGTGTCCACAAGTTAAGAAGGATGTTGATAAATTGGAGAGGGTTCAGAGAAGAGCCACAAAAACAATTAAAGGACTAAAAAAAAAAAAATCTCATAGTGACAGACTCAAGGAGCTCAATCTACATAGCTTAACGAGACAGTTCAGGGGGGATCTGATGACAGTCTATAGGTATGGGGAACAAATATTTGATAATGGGCTCTTCAATCTAGCAGAGAAAGATATAACGTGACAATCCAATGAGTGGAAGTTGCAGCTAGACAAATTTGGACCGGAAATAAGGTGTAAATTTTTTTTTTAAACAGTGAAAGTAATTAACCATTAGAACAACTTAATAAGTGTCATGGTGGAGTCTCCATCACGGAGAATTTTATCAAGATTGGAAGTTTTTCGAAAAGATATGCTCTAGGAATTATTTTGCGAAAGTTGTATGGCCTGTGTTACGCAGAAGGTCAGACTAGATGATCACAATAATCCCTTCTGCCCTGGAATCCATCAATCACTTGAGCCCAAATTTTAAGAGTATGACTTGGATGTGTCATTTTCTAGCCTTGAAATATCTACACTTGCTCTAACGTTGGGCTCAATTTCATACAACAGATAGCTCATGAATATGTCTATTTTTTAATACAAAGTACCACTTACATCTGGTATCGGGGGGTAGCCGTGTCAGTCTGTATCCACAAAAACAACAAGGAGTCCGGTGGCACCTTAAAGACTAACAGATTTATTTGGCCATAAGCTTTCGTGAGTAAAAAACCACTTCTTCAGATGCATGGAGTGAAAATTACAGATGCAGGCATTATAGAATGACACGTGAAGAGAAGGGAGTTACCTCACAAGTGGAGAACCAGTGTTGACAGGGCCAATTTGATCAGGGTGGATGTAGTCAGCTCCCAATAATAGAGGAGGAGGTGTCAATTCCAGGAGAAGCAAAGCTGCTTTTGTAATGAGCCAGCCACTCCCAGTCCCTACTCAAGCCCAAATTAATGGTGTTAAATTTGCAAATGAATTTTAGTTCTGCTGTTTCTCTTTTAAGTCTGTTTCTGAAGTTTTTTTGTTCATGTATAGCTACTTTTAAATCTGTTATAGAATGTCCAGGAAGATTGAAGTGTTCTCCTACTGGCTTTTGTACGTTACCATTCCTGATGTCCGATTTGTGTCCATTTATTCTTTTACGTAGGGACCGTCCGGTTTGGCCAATATACATGACAGAGGGGCATTGCTGGCACATCACTTATGTCATATATATAAAAGTTATATATGTAAGTCATATATAACTTATATATCACTTTCATCTGGGTTTATCAAGCAATAATATAACTATCAACAGGGACATGTAACCACCAAGCAGTAAAGAGTACATGGCATCCTAGCTCTGTAACACAGGCTCATAGAACATCCTAGCTCTGTAACACAGCCTCACAGAGAAGGTGGACTGCCTTCATTCGGATTTATATTGATTCAATATTCTTTTTAGCTTCATTGCCAGGGTAATCCCTATCTTGTTCCTTTTAAATACAAAAGGTAGGATTCTGTGCTGTGCCTCACAATCCTAGGCCACCTGGAGGGGCCAGTCTAAATTATGCCAGCCACCCAGGGCTGCCCAGAATCTCCACAGTTCTGCATGCTGATGCTCCACTTCTGTGCCCTCAACCCCACTCCAGTGTGTTCCCTACACTGGGCGTCGTGAAGGAGTCCTAGGAAGGCAGCTTACAGGTGTCTTGCACAGTTCCTGTGCTGGGGAAGTTATCCCCTGGCCAGATAGAGGGCTTTTATGGACCCTTTACACTGCTCCAGCCCTTTTACATAGCATAAAGGAGCCACAGTGGGAGTGAGGCTCTCACCCATAGAAGTTAAGCCGTACTGGCAGAGAGGGAGCTTATACCAAACATGGCAGAAGGCATCATTCTGTGACGGCCAGTGCCTCCACTAGTCTGAACTGAAACTTTGATACAGCTCCTGAACTTCACTCTCACACAGAGCAACTTTAAACAAAATGTAAAAGTTATAGTATTATGTGACGCGTCCAAAGTCCATTTCTGCCTTATTTCCTTTTCTTTGATACCCATTCCTTTAAGTCTGTTTCAACTGTATTTCCACTTCATCTATTTTCTAGTTTTCAAATTGATTCTAAGAACTATTATTAACCACAAAGCTAACCCTAAATGATGCCATTAAAAATGTAATTTGCAACATTGAGTATGCGGTTTCACTTAATCTACTCAAAGTAGTGAGAGCAAACAAACATTCTCCTTCATTTTGTTGAATACAGCAATTTAAAACAAAAAGTGACATATAGCTTTCTGAAATGAAATATTAAACACATCCACATGAGAATTTATGCGGCTGATGGAGTCATGAGGTTTTGTTATGCAGCACTCATGGGACAGCTAGAAAGTAGGCAACAGACCCATGAATCCATCAGTCCTTGGATATACTCCTTGGTGATGGTTTTAGTATTTAAAATAAAATCACAGCGGTGAATAGTTCAGGATCTCTTAAAGCAATTGAGATCCTGCCAATATCTGACAGACAATGACCAGTGCTTTCAGAAAATCAGTTTTATGGTCTACAGCAAATCTCTGCTTCAACTACGGAGTTCAACATTAGCTATTATTATTTAATATTTTTTATTATTGCCTATAGGTGTGTATTTTGAGCTAGAGAGAGAATAAAGACATGGAACCAGATTCTGAAAGTCAGAGTAATGCCACTGACCAAAATGGATTTACACTAGTGTAGCTGAGAAAAAAAATCTATATTATAATCCCTGCCCTACAGAGTTTACAATCTAAGACCCCAATCTTGTAAACAAATGCATGCAGCTACACATTTACTTGAAAAAGAAAAGGAGTACTTGTGGCACCTTAGAGACTAACAAATTCCTTTTCTTTTTGCGAATACAGACTAACACGGCTGCTACTCTGAAACCTGACATTTACTTGAGTATTTGCAGAATTGGGGCCTCTGTGAATAAGTCACAGAGGTCGACTTGGTTGCTTGTGACTTGGATGCTGATCCTACAACTACGTACACATGCAGAATTGCTTTTCCATTTCCCTGATACTCATGGAGTCAACAGCAATAAGAGTATTGTGCGTCTGTCACCTGTGGCTTATCAGAAAACCATTTCATTTAATGCTTTGGGCTTTTTAAAAACATCTGACATCAATTCAAATATTTATTGAATTTCACTCCTCGTATTTTGCATTCAAACTGGAATCTTTAAAAACAACATTCCAGAGCAGAATGGGTAATGCTATGTACATTTCCATAAAGTGTAAGGCTAGCTAACTTTCCACAGCAGGATAAACTCAGTAACCTCTGTACTGAAGAGGAATTACTGAAAGGTATTCAGACAACTCACTGGGAAACAACTAGTATGGGATAAAAAGAGTACTGTATGTTCCATAAGCACATTTCATTTGGTAACAAACAGAGGACAATTGATAGATAATTGTAAAGGCCCAATTCCCTTCCGAATCCCAATCCTGCAAAACCTTCCGCTCGTGAATAGCCCTATTGACTTCACTGGGACTACTCACATAAGGATTCACAAGATCAGATCCTTAATTAGTATGTCAACAAAGAACATGGTTAAACGGAATGAGTGGTTGTAAATGACTGTCTACTACAATTAACGAGAAATGCATGTTTAACAGGACTTTTTCTGACCATTATATTTCATAAAACATCAAGATGTTATATGGCAGTTTTCTGCAGATTATTCCAGAACTAAAAATGATCTCCAACATCAATAGACCCATCTTCCATGGCTTCTGCCATTTAGCTTCTATACTACAATATTTATAGCAAACATGTCAAAAGATGGACATTACCTTGGTTTGTTTTCCAAAACACAACCCCATGCATTTGTCCTGAAATACCAATGCGACTAACCCTTTGAAGGTGCTCCTGGGGAAAAGCCGCAAGACATTCATTCAAGGCTTTTATTATTTTCTGGACATCTTGCTCCATTCCCTGCAACCATAAAATCAGCTATGAGGGTGTTGAGACATAATCTACTAGATTCATGTACTGCATTTACTTAACCAGTGAAACAGTAGCTAGAAGTGAACACCATCTATTATTTAGCTTAACAATATACTGTTACTATAGCTGAATTACCGAGTTACTACTACATAGTTCAAAGTTTCAACACACACTAATTTAGATGATTTGTGGCTAAATAATATACATTAGAAACTAAAGTTTAATTACCCACACACAAATAGATATGAATTATTCTATTAACATATAACTTTGATTGTATAAACAAACAAGATGTTTACCTGCTGTTATTATAATTACTTATTATTTGTATTACTGTAGTGCCTGTCTTCACTACTAAAAAAGTCAAGGCCTAGGATCGTAACAAGTCCATTAAGAGCATAGAGATGTACCTTCTATCTTTCTGCCCTGGTTTTTGCCAGGTTGTATCAATAGACACAATGGACCAGAAGCCCCTTAAGATGAAAGGATCTTGTTGCTTCTTTCTAACACACCATGCCCTAATTAAGCAGTGCTCTGATGAAGTTAATGATTGTATCCCGAAGTAAAGTGCAAAATGGGCTAGGGCAGTTTGCCTCTGTTCCCTGTGAAGCAGCATCACATACAAGATCAAGGTGCAGGGAAAGATCTATTTTAGGTTTTTCTAAGGTTCTGATGAATATGATCTAAGTATCTGGGCTTTCTGCTGTTTTCTAGATTCTCAGGCGAAGTACATAACTTGGGTTTGGGCTGTAAGTTTCACTCGATCATGCTAGAGCAAAGACCGCTACGGCAGCTAACTATGGTGCCATTTCAGAAAGTGCTCAGAGCTATGTCTGTTTTGAAACTCCACAAATCATTAGGAAAAAAAAAAAGTATTCATTGCCTATAGTAGAGAGACAAGGTGGGTGGGGTAATATCTTTTATTGGACCAACGTAATAAAATACATTACCTCACCCACCTTGTCTCGCAAATATCCTGGGACCAACACAGCTACACAACCACTGCACACTGGTTACAGGACATCCAGAAACACTAATCAACACTAATTCTGTCTTCATTTGACTTAACCATTTAGGTACCTAACCACTGATTTTTTTAAAAACTGACCCTTCTAGAAACAGACTGTCTTACTCTTACTTGGCTTGGCTTTTTCATACAGCACAAGAGAAGTTTTTTAAATTAGATTTCAGATATACAGGCAGACACACATGCCTCCTTTCCCTTTTTCCCTAAAGAGCCAAGCGGCATCCTGCAAGGCATTAAAACAACGCTGATAAGTCATTGAAGCTGACATAACATGGTGGCACAAAGCTGAGTTGGTAAAATACAACACCTCTGTCTTGAGCTCTCTCTCACCTGTGCTCCAGCAGCCAGGCTATCAGCCTGGGCCTGTGTCTCCCTTGAACAGCTCTGGGTCACAATTTGCCCTTGCGCTGTCTCTACGACCAAGGCAGCCTTCACTGAGGTGGTGCCCAGATCTATGCCCAACACACACACAGTTCCCGGTGTGGCGCACGGACTCAGCCCTATAGCCTGGTTATCAGCCATCACTTGTCTTGTCCTGTGGCAGCGGCCACTTCCTGCACCACGGGGATGCGTTCAGTCCACCTGCTGCCCAGGTAAACGCCCAGCACAAGGCAGCAGTAAGGGACCGGCACAGAGACTCAGCCTGGCAGCCTGGCTCCCACTCTCCAGCCCTGCTCCCTGGGGTGGCTCTCGGTTACTCGTCTCTCCACCGGCAGGGTGCCCAGGTCTCTGCCCTACACACAGGCAGCACCAGGGCACAGGTCCAGCTGGCTCCGGGCTCCCATGGCGGGCCAGGGCTGGAGGGCCTGGCGCAGTAGCAGCCGCCTGAGGGTTAAATCCAGCTCCAGGCAGGCTTGGGCTAAGCCCTGGGCTGCGCTGACCCTTGAACTGCGAACCTCGGAGCCACAGCACCAGGGAGCCGCTGCCCGAGTAGAGCCGGGGCGGGAGTGTGGGGGGAGGGATGGAGCCTCCATCTTGAGTGTGGCAAGACGCCCGCCCGCCACCCACGTCTGGCGCTTCCCAGGGCCCACCCCAAAAAACCCCGTATCTAAAGAGTTTTAAACGATACTTTAATTAAACCAAGAGCGAGACCCCCCCCCCGTTCATCGCTAGCACCCCCAGCACCAGATGCCACACCCAAGATGGCGGCCGGGGGCGGCCATTGCGGCTCTACGGCACGCGAGAGGGAGACAGCGGGAGGCCTGATATAGGCGGTCGCCTCACATTAGAGGAAGGAGCCGGCAGAGCGTCAGTCGGACAGAGCGGCCCGGCGGTAGCGGGTAGGCCTTTCTCTAGGGGGCTCGTTCTGCCTTCGGGGCGTACAGCGGAGCGGGGATCCCCCTCCGGAGGGGTGGCCCATGAGGACTACAAGTCCCAGCACGCACTGCGCCGCGTGGCCGTGGGGACTGAGGGGGCGCGTGGGTGCGAGCCCTCCCCGCCCCCCATCTCCCCCTCCCCCTGGCTGGGGCGCTGAGACACCCCTCCTGTTCCCCCTGCCCTACCTAGAGCGCTGGGGTGGGTGAGGAGATGTGAGGGGGGAGGTGTGGGGCGGGGAAAGGGCGGGCGGGCTCTCCGCTCAGGGGCTCCTGGGGTGGGTGTGGGGCTGGGCATGGTGGTGAGGTAGGTGGGGGAAGGGTTCTAGGTTCAGGGGCCCCTGGGGTGGGTGTGGGGCAAGGCATGGTGGTGAGGTGGGTGGGTGGGGGAAGGGTTTTAGGTTCAGGGGTCCCTGGGGTGGGTGTGGGGCAAGGCATGGTGGTGAGGGGCGCTGGGGAAGGGAGGGCTCTAGGCTCAGGTATCCTGGCCCCTGGGGTGGATGGGGGGCCAGAAATGGTGATGCAGGGTGGGCACCACGCATGGTGGTGAGTGGGAGCTTGGCAAGCTAGGCTCAAGGTGGCCCCAGACCCTGGGATGGGTGGGGGCTAGGTGTGGAGGTGAAGGGGCAGTGCTGGGCTGGCCATGGCGTGTGGGGAAGTGATGGGTGAGATGAAGGGATGCAGGGCACAGTGGAAAAAGAGTGCTCGATGGGACTGTACTGCTGCTGAAATTATGCAGGAGCCGAAACAAAACTTCCTTTCGTTCGCTTTGTAGCGGTCTGAAGAATAGCATGATGGTGAAAAGATGGCTACTTCTCTCTGTGTTGTGTTTTTCGCTCTCATTGCTAAAACTTTGTGGTAAGTGTCTTCCAAATAGGGAAGCTTATCTAGCTGTGCATCAGATCAGCAGTTGGTTATTTATTCGCTAAAATGGCTGTAAAAGAAAAGGGTATCTGTGCTGAAAACCAAATAGTCTCCTGTTAAAGGTGACCTGTGTGAAATAGTGGTGTGTTTATAAAGGTATTGGCTCGGTGTAACAATTTCTAATAAGAATTGCTCCAGCTGTTGTGGTGGTGGTGGGAAACTTTCTTCCCTTATATATTACCTTCAGACTATTTTGTGGTGACAGCGCAGCATGTCTTCTTTCATTATTGATGTAAGTGACTAGGGTAGGTCAGTAGGCTAGACTCTATATGTTTAGTCCTCATTATACTGAAGTCAGTGATGAATTTGGTGATCCTAGCTGTGCTAGCTATTGGGTTTATAGGTGCCAGAAGTGTCTACAAGATAAGACCACCAAATTCAGTCACTTGTAATATATAGAATTTTAACAAAAGATTTCTAAAAATTGCATTTAAAATACCACTTTTCCCCTTCTCCCCTAATTAAGAGGTCTTTATTCTTCGCTTTTATAAGCTTCTGATATTAGCAGGTATGTGTTGAATTCCTGGGCAGGCTTTAGGCATATTTCAGAATTTGGGCAGGGGAGTAGAAAAACTGTCTGTGGGAGGCTGAGCTATACTGTGGCACTTGCTTGTGTATGAAATGTAACCACACCCTAGTCACTTAAATAAAGTGACTGACAAGCAAGAAAAGCATAATCTTATTTCTTATATGCCTTATGAATATTGTTGCATGGTACACACTTCAATGGCAACAGTTTCAAGCACAATAGCAAGATGTTGCTTGAGTACTGCAAGGGCAGGATAATGAGCTGAAGTTCTTGAATTTCTTGGTATTCTGCTGGGCTTGTGTCATGAATATAAAGGGAAGAGTAACCACCTTTAAATCCCTCCTGCCAAGAGGCAAAACCCTTTCACCTGTAAAGGGTTAAGAAGCTAAGAACCTTGCTGGCACCTGACCAAAATGATCAATGAGGAGACAAGATACTTTTAAAGCTGGGGCAGGGGGGCGGAACAAAGGGTTTGTCTCTGTGATGCTTTTGCTGGGAACAGATCAGGAATGCAGCTCAGAACTCCTGAAAAAAGTAATCTAGCTAGAAATGTTTCAGAGTAACTGCTGTGTTAGTCTGTATTCACAAAAAGAAAAGGAGTACTTGTGGCACCTTAGAGACTAACCAATTTATCTGAGCATAAGCTTTCGTGAGCTACAGCTCACTTCATTGGATGCCACAGTATGCATCCGATGAAGTGAGCTGTAGCTCACGAAAGCTTATGCTCAGATAAATTGGTTAGTCTCTAAGGTGCCACAAGTACTCCTTTTATTCTAGCTAGAAATGCGTTAGATTTCTTTTGTTTAATGGCTGGTAAAATAGCTGTGCTGAATGGAATGTATATTCCTGTTTGTGTCTTTTTGTAACTTAAGGTTTTGCCTAGAGGGATTCTCTGTTTTGAATCCGATTACCCTGTAAGGTATTTACCATCCTGATTTTTACAGAGGTGATTCTTTTATCTTTAATAGTCTTAAGAACCTGATTGCTTTTTCATTGTTCTTAAGATTCAAAGGTTTGGATCTATGTTCACCTGTACAAATTGGTGAGGATTTTTATCAAGCCTTCCCCAGGAAAGAGGGTGTAAGGCTTTGAGATGTCTTCCTGCAAAATATCCCCCCAAGTGGGCTCTTTCCCTGTTCCTTGTTTAACATGCTTGGTGGTGGCAGCATAGGGTTCAAGGACAAGGCAAAGTTTGTACTTTGAAGTTTTTAACCTAAGCTGATAAGAATAAGCTTAGGGGGTCTTTCATGCAGGTCCCCACATCTGTACCCTAGAGTTCAGAGTAGGGAAGGAACCTTGACAGCTCATGTGGATCATGTAGCAATTTTAAGACCAGCTTTAAAGAGTTCTGATTCTTACAGGTAATTAGGATCCATTGCTGATCATAGC
The DNA here is from genome assembly GCF_965152275.1 of Natator depressus. Lineage (NCBI taxonomy): Eukaryota > Metazoa > Chordata > Testudines > Cheloniidae > Natator > Natator depressus. The sequence continues at coordinate 3,722,128 of NC_134250.1, read as the reverse complement.
AAGAAACAATAACACTTAGCATTTTATAATTAGCTTAGAGTTTAAAGTATTTGTAAACACATTATACACATGCAATTAATTTGTTCCAGGAGATAATTGTTTGGCCCATTTACTGTTTTCAGTGTGCACTTTTCTCATTAATGTCTCAGAATTATTCAGTCACTTAAAGTGCTGATGCTTACTTCCACACTGTTGCTAGTCTGCCATTCTAACCCTTCCTGCTAACCACCCCTAGGAGCTCGTCTAACTGGTTTGTACTCTCAGATTGCTTTCTTCTGCCACACAGGAAAACAATTCCTCTTTTCAGGAAGGAGATAATTCCTTTTGTAGAAATCTAAGCTTAATGTTTTTCTTTTTCCAGATGGAGCCATCATGCTCTCTGTCCCTGAAGTGGTTTCAGTAGAAAAGGGTAGCTTGACAAATATCACTGTGACTCTAAGGTAAGGTTAGAGCATCATTTTCAGTTTCTCTTCCTTTAATTCTCTGCTTTTGTTACACCCACAGGCATCAGACCAGAACAGAGAATGGACAAGACTTGTTCAGATAACTAACTAGATTTGCAGGAAAGATGAGGTGGCTTTGTTCATTTAGAGCAGTGGTTTTAAACCTTCTCTCATTTGTGGGCTCCCCCCCCCCCAAAAAAAATTTAGGTGCACGCCCCTTTGAAAATGTTAGACAGTCTGCAGACCTCCAGAGGTTGAAAGCCACTGTTCTACGGTTATGACTACCTTTCACAGACCCCCTAGACATAGTCTGTGAACCCCCCCCCCCACTGGAGGGTTGAAAACCACTGATTTCAGGTGAGTTTGATCTGTGTGCAGTGAGTTAATACAAGGCTACTATTCCACTTAAGCTGTGGTACATAGCCTTCATACTGGCCTTCATGGGGATGAAAATTCACCATTAGGTACGAGCTCAGATAACAGTCTGTATTTTTGTATCAGTAAGTTTTGGCTAGATGTAAGATTCAAGTTCATATGTCCTCTGTTGGAGTATTGAATTCTGCATTTGCCAGAAGATGGACTCAGTCTCTTCCAGCTCTAACTACTATGAGCCTAACAAAAACATGCTTCATGTTTTTATTTATAAATTTATCTAGAAGGACACCTAAATGTTTTATAAATTGAACAGGTGTCACTGTTCCCAGCACAGAAGTGTAGCCATCTCAGAGCTGAAACACACACTGTAGCTGTAGAGTAGATATTTATTATAGTCCAGTGCTCATTTTCTCAGTCTCTCACTAATAGTGAGACTCTTCCCAAGAATGGAAAGTTCCTCTCAATGTGAGATGACTTGTGGGGAGAGGGAGGAAGACTTCAGAGAAGACTGGATTGGTGTGGTGTTTACAAAGTGGGAGGAGAAATAGGGAAATATCAGACTTTTTTTTTTTAAAGGTGTTTATCCATCTTTCAAACTCCTGTTAGAATTGACTAGTGGCTGCACAAAGGGACACATACAAGTTCTATCCAGTTCAGATTGGTTTGTCAGTAAAGGACAGTATCTGTTTCTAGAGTATCATGTTGGTGCCACAAGTGATGATTAAGTATAAATTGTATGTGGTCCATCCAAAACAATACTGCATGGAATCAATTCTCCCAGAAGGCCTGAAACCTCCTTTAAACACATGGATTTGTAGGTTTCGTTTGACTTGTTTATCTTCACAGTGCCCCATTAAATGAGACGTTGGTGATTACATTTAATATCACATATTCGTCAAAAAATGGAACCATTGTTGAACTACCCAATCAAGTGAGTAACAAAACTGACTTCAGACCTTATACTAAAGCTTACAGTTGGTCATAGTCTGACCTCATTAAAAACATGTGAATAGTCATTACATGTAACCTTTTTTCCTTGTCTGACAGGTAATATTGCCTGCAGGTCTAAATTCAAGCTTTCAAGTGAAAGCTAAAGATGTTGGACAAGTTACAGTTTATCTTCATGCCAGTAATGCCAATGAAACTGGGTGAGTTAAACTACTATTCAACCCAGATCACATGCAACTCCTTGGTATCCAAAGTAGTATAATAATTTCCCCCGCCCCTACACCATCTCCCAGTATCCTACTAATTTACACTGCAAGTTCCCTTGATTAACATAGTCAGTCATCTTCTCTTACCTCTTTCTCCCTCCCTCCCCCCAATAATGATGAGATACATGAAGTGGTACTGGTAGCTTCTGTATCTTGTATGTATCTTGGAATCATGAAACCTAACTTCCTAAGCATTCATAGGTTGGGTTCAGCAGCATACTCGAAGCTACCCAAGCAAAGGCTCCAAGCATGCATGACAACACTACTCAAGCTGGATACCATTTGGCCCTAAACTCCATGGGCTACTGCTTTGTTGCTATGCCTATCTTGCTATGCCTATCTTGCGAACACGCTTCTGAGTCTGAGATTCATATCCTTGAATGTTAACAGCCTGACTCTCTGCACACCCACATCTTTCACAAGACTTCAGTGCAAGCCACAAGTACTTAGCACATCCACAAACCTTCCTGCTTAAAGAGTCTCTTAAGGAATCATGTGTTCACAGGTGGAACTCTCTTCCTTGAGATCAGAAACTGGTGAGATGGGGAATGCTGAGTTGCATTTGCTTGTTGCCGTTAATACCACAACTCTGCAGGATAATGCATGGTCTTGTCACTTCCTCATTTCACTTCTGCTTTTAATTGTCTTGATCATGGCTATTGTTACCCACATCACAACATATCCAGGAACACAAGACAAGCCAGATAATAAGGCTTTGCTTGCCAAGCATGAAGAGTAAAACCTTGCTGTTGCACAACAGTAACATACTAAGAGGCATAGAAGCAATAGAGGAAGATGAGGCTTCAGAAGGCCTGTATAAGGGAGGGGAAAATATGACAATAGAGGAGGATTGAGGGTAGGCAAATCACTAAGATTTGTAGAAATCTTGGAAAGACCACAAGGGTGTGTGAAAAGGGGGAAAGCTTTATTGCTCTACTAAAACCCAACCCTAAATTTTGAGTAACTGACTAGTTTTCTGCCCCACAAATTAGAAGGAAGTAGTATGATCTGTGGAAAAGTGCAGAGAATATACTGACTGTTTAAAAACTGATTAGTACAAATTCCTTTGCAGCCCCAGGATTCGATTCCAAGTGATTCATAGTAACATAGTGAGGATTATAGACCAGGTGACTGGCTGGATCTATTTCTTTGCCTGGTCGATCTCCTTCTACCCTCAGGTTTTCGAAAACTGGCGACGAAAAAGGTAAGGAGACTAGCTGTGAAATGCGCGTGAGTCTCTTAGCAGCGATACAAATGGTCATGTGGACTGGTTTCTGAGTAGGATGGGGAATTATCAGAGATCCCCCTAATGTAGTTAGTTCCCATTAAAGAAGAAAACCATACCCCATTATCACAAGAGTCCATTAATGTCAGTAATATAGCAGTTGAATTGACTAGAAATGTAAACTCTTGTTGCAAGCTCAAGTACCTTTCCTAGAAGGCTACTTTCCTCACAACTGTCTGAATCAGAACTCCAAGGTGCTGACTCTGCAATTGGTTTTGCCCAAATGGACCCCTGCAAAGTATCATTGAAGTCAATGGGCAGCAGTTCACATGCGTAGCTCCAATTTGCAGGATCAAGACCTAACTCACTGAAAGATTTAAAAATACTAAAAAACCACTCAAACAAAACAACTCTCCTTGCTGGAGAAGTAACCTGTCAATGTTTGGTCGTCTTCCCCCCCCCCCCCCCCGCCCTTCTTTCTCCCCTTGAGCACAATAATGGACTCTTCAGATCTTAAATTCACCATCCGAGGGAGCCCATGTAGCCTCATTAACATACTGGCAACTTTGTAGCTAAAATTGAGTAATAGGGTTCAAAGAAAAATGCACTCACTAGTATGTATGCCTCCCTGAACACTCATCTCGATGGAAATTAGATCATGTCTATTATGTATGTGTAGGAGGGTAATTTCCCCTAGTCACAATTCTGCTTAACTCCACAACTTCTCACCTGTTCCAATGAATGGTTATTCATGATTAAGGCTGCGAGTTTCACGGACGTCCCATATTCCATGACTTCAGTGACTTCTGCAGCAGCCAGTGCGCCTGGCTCAGAGGCAGCTCAGGCAGCCCCTGTGTCAGGCATACTGGCCACTGCTAGGGCAGTCTCAGGCCTCCGCCCCCATAGCAGCAGTTTAGGTGTGGAAGGGGACAGGGGATTGGGGCATGGGACAGGGTGAGGTGGGCTCTGCACGGCACTTACCTTGGGGGCTCCCCGGAAGTGGCAACATCCCCCTCACTCAGCTGCTAGTCGAAGGCATGGCCAGGCAGTGCTGCGAGCCAATGGGAGCTGCAGAGGCGGTGCCCTGGGCAGAGGCAGTGCACAGAGCTGCCTGTCCACACCTCTGCCTAGCAGCTGAGCAAGGGAGATATCACTGCTTCTGGTGAGGCCCCCAGGTGGGTGCTGCCCAGAGCCCGCCTCACCCTATCTTGTGCCCCTGACCCCTCCCACACACAAATGCTGCTGCTGCGGGGGCAGGCGAGAGCAGAACCAAGAAGGGAGCCAGCCCCCCTGAGGACCCGGGCCGCACACTGCCCACGTTTTAGTCACTATCTTTAGTAATAGTCATGGACAGGTCATGGGCCTTGAATTTTTGTTTCCATCCTGTGACCTGTCCATTACTTTTACTAAATACTTGTGACTAAAACTTAGCCTTATTCATGGTGTGTGTGTATGTATATATACTGTGGCAGCTGGAGACTGCAGCCTCATTCTATTAAGTACTGTTCAAATATGTAAAACATACAGTCTACTCCAGGGCAGGGAGTGCAGTTTTTTTGCATGTTAGACACCTAGAGTAACTTTCTAAATGCCTAATTGACTTAAGAACCAAAGACCTATTTTCAAGTCACCCCAATGCTTTTGCAAAATTTACCCCTAATCTCAATCACCTCAATTTCAGTTGCCATGTGAATGTTACTGGCAAGATGGGAGTGTGTTTAAAATACACACTGCAGTGGTGATGTCCCTCCCCTTCTGGGGCAGAGGGAGGCCTCACTACATCATCAGTATCACTGCCTAGTATCGGGGGGAATTAGCAGACCAGGCGTTAGTGTCCTGACTGGTCTAACAGGGAAGAACCCCAAAGAGTCTACGGGCTCAGGCAAGGGCAGGGCTAACCTGTTGTCCTAGCTCTGGACGACAGTAGGCTAACACCTACCACCTGGCCTATATTGGGGTGGGATGGTAGGGAGACCCAGGTCCACCCATCACTGGATCTGATTCTAACAATCTTGGAGTGGTCTGTCAGTGGGGAATCTAGCTGCAACATGCTGACCATGTTTCAGGCAGTGCTACAGCAGACTAGAGTCAGCTGTCCTGGGCAACTTCCTCCCCTCTGGGTGTACCTAGATCGAAGGGGTGTCCTCTGTCTCCCCAGGATAGGTGGCCAGCAGCAGTTCTGGCAGCTCCCCTGCAGACACAGGTTCCTTCACGAGCAGGATGCATCTATCTCCCTCACTGTTTCAGACCTAACTGAGCTGGAGCTCCACCTTTTATACTTCCTGTCCCATCTATCCACTTCTGGTGGGAAGGACAAGGTGGATCTGGCTCCGCCCACCTGGGCAGAGTGGGTGGTTCCTTCTGGCTTGGAGGGAGGGCACACAGCTTCACTGCACACACACTGTAGTGCAAGTGACTACATGTGAATTTGAGTCCTGATGAACTTCCAATAGCACATGAATTGGAGGGAGAATGGAACTTTAAGTGCGTCCTCCAGTGACCTAACACTAAACCATGACATAATATGGATGGTTGACAAGATTTCTTTTTCCCCCATGGTTGTAGAAGACACTCTATTTCTAACCAATTCATTTAGAATGCATGCCTTTAACAATGACAGGTTATCTTGCCTCTGACTTGAGGCTCTTAGTGAGTGAACAAATAATTGTCTATAAAAGTTTTAAATTCTTACCTGGAATGTGAGGACAGAACAGTGGGCAGCAGGAATGGACTCCTTCTGATGTAATGCTTCTGGTTGTGGATCTAATTTAAAATGCTATCTGATTCATTGCAGCTGTATGGAGTTGAGGCAGATAACACAGGAATATGAATTTTGAAAGTAAACTTTATTGTAAACGCTATCAAAATATATAGTATGTGTGAGGGGCAACCCTCACTGCGAACAAATTTCTTTTTTTATAAAGTGGTATGGCCACAGTTTCTGCTTGGGACAGTAATTGTAAAAAACACTTAAATCAGAACCTTCTAGTGCCAGAAAGTCTGTCCCTCTATGGCACTGACCATACTGCTCCACAGATGAATCTTTACATGTAAAGTGGTGTCTGTCTTTCTTTCTTAGTGTTGTTGGATTAAGCTTTGACTACATAGCGTTCAACCTCACTGGTTTCATAGCATACAGTGTATTTAATGTAGGACTTTTCTGGATTGCCTATATCAAGGTAAGTGCACTTGTTCTTTCAATGAAATATTTCATTACTTGTAGAACAGAGTTACAGTAGCTGACTTGCTTGGGTTTTTAATACACAGGAGCAGTTCCTACGCCAGTATCCCAACGGAGTGAACCCTGTGGACAGCAATGATGTTTTCTTCAGTCTCCATGCAGTAGCTTTAACTCTCTTTACAATATTTCAGTGCTGTATATATGAGGTGGGTTTACCTAGGATATTCTTATAGTCCAAATGAAGCCAAAACCATTGATTGATGTTTAAGCTTTGAGGCAATTATACCTAGCAATTATAGGGTTCTTCATTTTCACAGCACTCTACAAACATTAATTCTCAACATCATTCTCAGATAGGAGAATGCAACTGCCATTACAGCGGAAAATATGGGCACAATTTGTATTACTCTTACAAAGCCATGCGGAGTGGCAGAATCTGGTTCGGAATGTGGGAGTTGTTCTGGGGTTCCACTTCTGTGCTCAGTTCACTGCCTTCCCAATTACAAAATGTGTGTGGATGATCACTTACAGGCAGTAAACATGCTAGGTGGAAAAATATTCTTACCTCTTCTGAATTACCAAGTTGTGAAAGAGGGGTGTGTGTATGTGCGCTCCTTGCTCCCTCTACCAGAATGGGATGCTTTCAGGAAAGGTCAGGGTATGTGGCAAGCGTGACTTTGGAAGCTTCTCTGTGCCCATCTCACATATGCTATTATGAGCATAAAGCCTCACAAATAGTCTTAATTTAGAACTGAGTAATAAAACAAGTCCCACAAAAACATTGCAGAAAGATTTTGACCCCTTCCTCCTGGATGCTAACTTTCTGACCAAGATTTCCATGGGAATTGGGACTTAGGGAATTGCACTGTTGTTTTATCCTAAACCTATAGCAAGCTATTATGATACTAAAACAACGTGGGGATCCTGGAGGAGGAGGAGGAGGAGGAGGAGGGGTCAATCTAGCCAGTTCCACAATGGGCTTTGGTTGTATGTTATGCTTAGCATTGTGCATCCTCTGGTAACTGGGGTGGGAGGGAGCTGGGTATAATGAATTCTAAATGTATAAAATGTCTTGTTTTTCAGCGAGCTAGTCAAAGAGTGTCCAGAGTTGCTATTGGGCTACTTGTGATTGCATGGCTCTTCACATTTACCACACTGTCCGTGGCTGCAGCTGGAGAAATCACATGGCTACAGTTCTTATTTTTCTTTTCTTACATTAAACTGGGAATCTCACTGATAAAATATTTTCCACAGGTAAAAATTGGCACTAATGTCTCCTAACTCAGGCAGATAGCAAGAGGCCACATCCTAATATAGGAGGCTACCTGGAAGAGCACTGTAGGTTCTTTAATATGTAGTGCATATGATTCTAGAATGCTGACTATGCTATGTTAGAATTGTGAGAAAACCGATCACTTGATTGATGCCTCTTGTGCTGATTAAGCATGCAAGTAACTTGCAATGTCTGAAAACTGTAGTTTGTTAAACCAGCGAGGCTTTCTCTTACAGCTGGGGTTAACTGAGGCATTGAAAGCTCAATCTACTTATCTGAGGTCAAAATGAGTGGAGAATTCTCTATTGCTGGGTAGAATAAAAAGTTTTGGCTTGTCTGACTGCTCGATCTGCAAAAATATTTGCCTTTTATAGGTAAAGATCAAAGGATGCAGCATATTTAAATTCACTTTGATCTGACTCCCTTGTAGGCATACATGAATTTTCGGCGGAAGAGTACTGAAGGGTGGAGCATTGGAAATGTGTTACTAGATTTTACTGGTGGAAGTTTCAGCCTCCTTCAGATGTTTTTGCAGTCTTACAACAATGGTAAGCATGGAATTGAAGTGTCTTTTAGGGCCTACATTTTCAATTAAAGAAAAACCTGCCACAAAGCACTTTCTTCCAGTCCAGACCCACTTAAGGTTGTTCCCAAACCTAGGTGTCCTGCATGGCAATACACGCAGCCATCAGTGCTATAAAAATGTGGTAAAGAATAAGTGTTTGGTTGTCTTCTAATGTAAGCTATTTACACAGTTCTGTGTAACTATACAGCAGCACAGAATACCTTATTGCATTAACCGTACAATGTCGTGAAATCAACCTAAAGTTGATGAATAACGCCTGTGCTGTTAAAAATAAACCATTTTAGTAACCTACGGTAATGACAAACTTGAACAATTTATCTCATAGACCCATAACTATGGGATAGCCATTATCCTTAAAAGTCAAGGGATGGCCAAGACCCATTTAAGTATTAAATCAGTTGATGTGGGTGACAATGCAGATTTTCAGACTACCTTAATTTTTGACAGATGAATGGAAATTAATCTTTGGAGATCCAACTAAGTTTGGACTGGGCCTCTTCTCCATCACCTTTGATGTAGTCTTTATCATCCAGCATTACTGTCTATATAGAACATCAGGCTATGAGTTTTTGAACTAAGACCCCACCCTGAATAGACAACAGTACGGATTTATTGGCTTTACCTCTATACTGGCTGAGGGATTTCTAGACTACTCACCAGGTATCCACGTGAGTAGTGCGAGAGTCATGCTGTTGTTTATAATTCCTCTACAGTATAGGACTGCCGTGAACTTATTTTTTTGCTTAATGGCAAATGCCTTAATGGATATTCCATTAGCCTACCCCTTGCAGCTGGAAAAGATTTGCAACCCTGGAAGCTAATTCCAAGCCAGCCTGTCTTGAGCTGGCCTAATAATAGTGGCTATCTTTGACCAATACAGCATTCTGTGTGGGGGCGAGGAAAGAGCTAGGCTTCCTTCAACTGAACACAATTGGAGGGTGAAAAACCGAACCAGGTACCTTCATAAAGTAGTGACCAAGAAACAGGTTTTTTTGTGGACTGGACAGTAAAATCTAACGCTGCTGCTGCTGACTTCATCTTCTCCCAAACCAAGTTGTAAGTGGAAGGCGGTGGCTCAAGAAAAGACTGCTTGGTAACAACAGATACTTACTGTTACAAGTAGGTACAATGAGTTAATTAAGTCACTAACCAAAAAGCATGAAGACCAGACCAGCCTTCATCAGACTTAATCTCACAGCACGTTCATATGACCGTGTCAAAAGCTGTACCTAAACATTAAATAAAAAAAACTTGTGATCTCTGCTACTGTATACCACCGAGCACTTTCAGTAAAGGTACTAAATCTAGTGCCAAACTTCTGAATATTTACTGCACTAAGTTGTAGAGTTATTCACATTTGGTTCCATTGAAGTGCCTAGTCTGTGCTGTTAATGCAAGGGAACAATTTTATGTTAAGTCTGATCTTGTTGTTCAATAGCCTAATGATTAAAACTTGTATTAGTTTTTGTTTCCTCCCTTTTCCTGACTAATCTAGGCAGTAGCTGATAAGCACTTACGTGGCACCTTCCAGGTAAAGATTTCAAAGCCTCAAGATTCCCTCTGCAAGGCAGACATCCATTTTATATAGGTGGCTTGGGGTAAATAAGGTCTTTAAGTAAGTAACAAGACCTTAACATAAGCTAATGCAGGAAGGTGGTGAATTGGGAATAAAACTTGCTCCGGTGCTCTGAGTTGCTTTCTCTGTAGTATCCGTGCAAAGGATGTAAGATATTTAATCTCTAAACAGGGCTGAATGTTCTTGCACTTTAAACTGTACAACTTGGCACTATGCTGTCTTATCTTTGACAGGAGTAAGGAATAGCTTATACTAAAAGGGACTCTTAAACACCATGATTTAGAATCACTAGTGTTCAAGGTCTGATTACTTAATCCTGCGACCCTCCTGCCAGAGGGAAAATTAACTTGTTCTTCACTGAAAAGTTTAAGATAGTAAAATTTCAGAAGAGAATGTACTTCTCCCTCAGAGATGCTCCAAGTTGTAAATGGGTGAAGAATTTGCTGACAGTCACTTTACTGTTAGCTGTTTAGCATATCTTTACTTCAGCAGAATGTGGCTGTCTAAATGTCAGGCAGCACTCAACCTGTTCTAAATCAGAAGAATTGGAGGGGTAGCAAGCGTGCACAAAAAGGGTGTAAATACATAAATTGTCCTCTTACTAGAGACAGTTTCTTAAATTCATTTTATTGTGTAAAATCAAGACCACAGTACAAATAGCAGTGTACTTTTTTCTACAGTAAACAAAAATAAGGCCTATCTGTAAAGCTATTTACTACCACAGGATTTGTAGTTGTCCAAAATTCCTTTTGGATTTTTTTGTATTACTGAATAAGGTAAAAAAGTATAAAAAGAGGCATCTGCTGGTATGTAGAGATAGAGTGGAACATTCTTTGAGATGCAGTTATCAAGTTTATAAAATTCATTGAAGTCAGAACCTAAATAGCACTGCAGTAATAAGTTAGTCTACAACCTCTTCAGTGTTCTAGTTAAATTTTTTTAACTAGTCTGAAGACAGTTGAAGTAAAGAGGTCATATACAGTGTCATTAAAACTAGTTCTGGACAATGAAGCAATTTTTTTTGAATAACTAAAGCTAGCCTGTATAATGCCTTAAAGTGTAAATGTGGTTCACTGAAGAGTATGAAATCCTTTAAGGATTTGTAGGAATCTTTTCTGCAAAAGCTCCTACAAATCCATAGTTTGGCCTTTGTGAAGTTTGCCTACCACAGGTGCAGGGATAGGAATTTTGGTACAATAGATGTTTGCAAGCTTGTTTGCACATTTCTACTTAATACAAGATTTAAATAAGTCTCCCCCTACAAAACAGACCAGCTGCCCCTTCTATTTCAAGATTCTCTCTGCTAAATGTGGAATGAGGAAGTGGAACTTTGTAAATGTCTCCTGTATGGTCAGCAATGACAAAGGTTTCCATCTCTTTCCCAATTACATTATTTTAAAAAAAAAACATAAGCCCTAGAGTTGCAATAGTTATGGCATGTTAAAGCTGGTATTGTTTCCCAAGTACTTTATGAAGCAATCATAATTTTGTCTTGTATAGAGGTACTTTGCAACTGTAAAGTCTTGGAATTTGTTACTAAATCCCACACACCTTCCATTATAATCTGTTTCTGCACCAACTGCTAGTTCAAACTTATGTCCCTTTTATGATGAGCTGCTTGGTGAAGCAGACTAAAATCTTGCAGTGAACTTTTCAGGACAGACTATCCCTCAAGCACTGCAAGATATTCTGCTTAACTTGATGCTAAGAGTAGCGTAGAGATGTCCTTATTGAACTTTCTACAAACTTAAATGTAGCATCTTAAAAACCTGAGCCTGAACTAGCAAGGGACAATCTAACCCTTAACATTAGATTTTGAAAACTTACAGTAAACACTACCTCCTCTCCCCACTGTTAATCATTCACTCCTTTGCAGAAGCAGCTAACAGAGCTTTAAATGCTAAGCAATGGGGAACTCTTGCACTATAGGAGAATCATCTCCCACTAAGTTAACTGCATTTTTCCACAGTTTCTTCCCTAAGAAAAGTATTTAGTGTTTTGCATGTTCTTAACTGCTAACTTCCCCTGCCACCGTAGTGTTACAGCTTTGCATACACAGTAGGGTAAGGTGCTGTTTTATGCAGCATATGCTACTGGAAGCCTTTCTGAAAGAGAAACTTGCTTCTGAAGTGGCTAGAATTTACTATTCAGTTTAGAGTAAAAATGGTGCATATTTACCTTGTTGGGCAGCACTAGTGTTTGCAAACAACTCAGATCTAGTATTTGCTTCCTTAGAAAAAGGGAGTGTCACTCTATAGATCCCTCTCTCTATCCCCCTCCCCCAAGCCCATTGCATAATTAGGACATCATGGACTGCTGAACGGCCTTCTGCAGGGAGTGTCTGGTCACCAGGAGCCGTACCACTTCTTCATTCCTCTTTGTCAGTCTCTTCCTCGCTTGGTCATGAGTTACCATTGTCATGTCCCACCCGTTCACCTACAAGAGAAGTTTTATCAGGAAACAATATTGTCAATGGAGCTAGCCTTGTGAAGGTGACTAGCAAGCTAGGGCCTGTCTATCACAGTGTCTTGGCACTACTGGGTTAAGTCAAGATAGGGTGAACTTTAAGGTTCAAAGGTTTGCTTTGGAGAAGTACCAGACAATTTAAGAACTGCTAGTACAACAAACATACCTGCAGGAGTCCTGGTGTCGCCTGGAATGAGGAAGTATATGAGAAGAGACTTAACTTAGAGAAAGTTTGAACATGCACTGAAGGACCTGAAGATGTGGAGAAGGCAGTGAGAAAACCGAGTGGAAGCACAGACTTAATGAACAGCACCCAATCACTTCACCATCTCAAGGACACTGTTACCCAAGGGAAAAACTGTTCAGACATTTCTGCTGGCTCTCAGGTGAGTTCCCTCATTGCAGAACTAAGGGAGGGTCTGGTGTGGGTTTCTCTTCTGCTCTTGCTGAAGCTGGTACACTTTAAAAAAATTACATAGTAAACGGGCCACAGCTAGCATCAGGACTGCTGTATAACCCAGTGGTTTGAGTTCTTCCCCCAGGCTGTAGGAGAGTCTGATTCAATTCCCCCTCTGCCTGCTCATTGGAGTGTAGGCTATACTGGGTGGGGGTGGCCTCATACTTGCCTGTTGGAGCTGTTCCCCTTTACTTAAGTAGTGTTTGGGCCAGGCCAGGAGTTAGAATCACTTCCTAGTCCAGTGGTTGGATATTACCTAGGAGGTGGGGGATTCTGGTTCAACAGGCAGAACCAGGATTTGAAGATGGGATTTGTAGGGGGATTCCCAGCCTTCCAGGGCACATCTCAGTGAGGGAGAGCTCCCAGTTTGAATCCCCTTGTCCTGGAGAAGGGAAGGGACATCCCCCCGTGAAGCTGCCAGGGCAACAGGAGGCCCTCGTCCAAATCCCTTCACAGAGCAAGGGATGTGGTCTAAGGTCTCCTGGCCCCTGGGTGAGTAACCTAGCAACTGGGGATGAAGGAGTGGTTTGAGTTTTATGCAGATCAATTTTAATTTAAAAATAGAACTTTAGGTGGCAAAGCTCCCCAGGCAGAGGCAAGACTTGAACCAGGGTCTCCTGCATTCTAGGCACCTACCCTATACCTGCACCACAGAGGGCTCTTTGCTGCTTTGTCTTGCTTTGGCCCAATTAATATTTAAAGTGGAATGGCTTCAAGAAAAAGGACTTGAACTCCATGAGGCTCATTCCTGGCTCAGGACTTGAGCCCTGCTCTCCACCAGCACAGTGTGGCAGCATAACCACTACACTACCAAGGGCGCCTTACAGCCCATCTTTGCTTTGCCTAATTAACATCTAACTGAGCAACCCTCATAGCCTACCTGTTAGGGCAGTTACTTGCATGGCAGGGAGATGGCTGTTCAAATCCCCTCTCAGGAGACAAAGTGAGACTTTAACCAGACTCTTCCCACACCCTGGGTGAGTTTATACTCCAGTGGGTGGGGTTAAGTGATTCTTATGGTGTCTGACCAATTATTATTTAAAGTGAAAGAGCTTCAACAGCAGAATACAAGCAACTGACATCAGACTGTCCCTTAGTGCAGCAATTAGGGCACTCACTGGGGAGATAGCAGTTGCCTGCTCAAATTCCTTCTTATGAGGCACAAGGGGGAACTGACTACATAACTACTGGAGGAGAGCTAATGTAACACCCATTTTAAAAAAAGGCTCCAGAGGTGAGCATGGCAAGCATAACTTCAGCACTGGGCAAACTGGCTGAAATATAGTAAAACACAGAATTATCAGACACAGATGAACATTGTTTGTTGGGTCTGAGTCAACACAGCCTTTGTAAAGGGAAATCATGCCTGACCAATCTATAGGCATTCTTTGAGGGGGTCAACAAGCATGTGGACAAGTGTAGTGTACTTAAATTTCACAAGATCCCTCACCAAAGTCTCTTAAGCAAAGTAAGCAGTCATTGGAGAAGAGGGAAGGTCCTTTCATGGATCAGTAACTGGTTAAAAGACCAGAAACAAAGGGTAGGAATAAATGGTCAGTTTTCAGAATGGAGAAGTAAATAGTGGTGTCCCCTAAGGTCAGTACAGGGACCAGTCCTGTTCAACATTCATAAAAGGGGTGGCAAAAGAGTGAGGTGGCAAAATTTGCATATGATACAAAACTACTCAAGATAGTTAAGTCCAAAGCAGTCTGCTAATAGATAAAGGGATCTCACTTTTTTTTGTAGACATCACACATGCAACAACATGCATGACTAAAAGGAGCTCTCAAAAATGCACACACCAAAATTCAATGTTGATAACTGCAAAGTAATGCTCACTGGAAAACAATCCCAACTATATATAAAATGGGGTCTAAATTAGCTGTTACCGCTCAAGACAGATCTTGGAGTCATTATGGATAATTCTTTGAAAATATCCACTCAATGTGCAGCAGCAGTCAAAAAAGCAAACAATGTTGGGAATCATTAAGGGATAGGTAAGACGGAAAATATATTGCCTTTATATAAATTCACAGTACACCAACATCTAGAATACTGCATGCAGATATAGTCACCCCTTCTCAAAAAAGATACTGGAATTGAGAAAAGGGCCTCAAATTATTAGGGGTATGGAACATATGAGGAGAGATTAGTAAGACTGGGCCTTTTGAGCTTGGAAAAGAGTCTATAAAACCATGATTGGTGTGGAGAAAGTAAAGTGTTATTTACTACTACTCAAACACAAGAACTAGGGGTCACTAAATGAAATTAATAGGCAACAGGTTTAAAAACAAAAGAAGTATTTCTTCACACAACACAGTTAACCTGTGGAACTCTTTGCCAGAGGATATTGTGAAGGCCAAGACTATAACAAGGTTCAAAAAAGAACTAGATAAGTGCACAGAGGATAGGTCCATCAATGGTTATTAGCCAGGATGGGCAGAGATGGTGTCCCTACCTTTGTTTGCCAAAAGCTGGGAATGGGCGACGGGATGGATCACTTGATTACCTGTTCATTCCCTCTGGGGCACCTGGCATTGGCTACTGTCGGAAGATGGGCTAGATGGACCTTTTATCTGCCTCATATGACCATTCTTATGTAACCACTGGATTAACAGTCATGAGGGAAAGCTACCTTGCCTCTCAGAGCACTCCAGCAATGGCAGCTCACTGTTCAAATCCCATCTCATCAGGCAGGAGGAGGAAACTGACCCAGGCTTGCCCCTATCCCAGGTGAGTACCCTGACCATGGAGATAAAGGGAGGCCAGCTCCTCCCAGACTGCCATGTGTGGCCTTAGGCAGTCCCTAAGCAGGCTTACCAGACTGAGTCCCACCAGGGAGACAGACGGCATGTGTAAACCTGCTCCAGTTACCTAGAGCATGAGCAGTTTTGAGGGCAAAGAGCTGAAACGCTGATGCCTGGTCACCCATCAAAGATGATCTGATAGTCTAGGCCAGGGGTAGTCCATAGGCAGACTGCCAGCCAAATCCAGACCACCAGACACTTTTTTTAATAGACCTTAAGTCTTTTTATGTACTTATTTTCTCTGGAGTCTGGACCTTGACAAAAAATATTTGAGTACCCCTGGTCTAGGAAGTAGCTATATCTCTGCCTGTTAATGGCTTTATAAATTAGGACCCTTACTTTGAATTCACAGCATGGACAATCCTGACCTAACCAGAGAGGTAATGAAGAACCAAGCATTAGCTGAGTCAATAGTCCTTGCTCAGTATCACTAGCAAGATCTGAAGGTAGGTAACTGCATTCCAAGCCAACTGCTGTTTTTTAGTCAACAGATCTCACTGGTGTCTTTATTGTATTGGGGAAAGAAGCAACCATCTCTGGATCATGTGGCTGAGTTGTTTGCCAAGAACAAAACAAATGAGAAACTGCCAAGCGTAGCCTCTTCAGGCAGCACCTGAAACATGCCACTGATCAGTCAGACATACAGAATCATGCTGCAGTTCAGTATCCAAGTGTCCCCTGTCAGCACCAGATGGGTGATAGGTAGTTCCTAACACAATGGTCCAGCTGCCTGCTCCAGCAGCCAGCCTCACCTTTGTGCAGTGTAGGTGTGAGTACCTGTGCAACAAGGAGATGCAAATGCTGCAGGGAAGATTTGGTGTGCTTGATGCATGCAGCTGTGACAGTAACAAGTGCAGCAACTGAGCACATCAGAGACAGATTCTGAGGGGCAGTGGAAATGTTTCAACAGTCTGCAAATTTCTGTGATTATTTTTTGAGTTAATATGGCCCAAAGGGGCATTGCATTAGATATCCAGTAGCTCACAGTTGTGTACAGGGGTTACGTTAGAGTGCTAGTTTGTTATTCACAAGATATTCATACAAGACATTCTATAGCCTGGCTACTGAGTCCTTACTGTTATATAAATAGTATACATGTATTGTCATTGTACTCAGTGACAGTAAGACGATAATTATAGTTGTATGTGCTTGTTTAGCTTAATGTCTCCAGCTGAGCAGGTATCAAATTATATATGCTTTATAATTAAGGGGTAGGGGTCTTATCTACATAACTTCATAAACAAAGCAGACAAAAACTCTTCTCAAATGAGTCCATTCTACAAACACTGTATTGTGAGGTATTACATGGTACAAACAAGCTCATACTGTCATGTGACTATAGACTTCTGCTTTAACTGAAGGCAAAAAAGTATTGGGGGGGGGTTTTTTTTTTTTTTTTTGGGCAGGATTCACATTCCTTCTTCTACTCCAGCCAGAGTAGATTGCATCAACTATACACAAAGGGACTAAATATTTCCCAAAAACTTTCCATACAGTACTATTTGGAATACACCACTTGCATTATCAGTTGTATTTAGAAGCTTTCTGCCAATTTTGTTAAAAGTAGACTATGATTCTACAAGTAAAGGCCCTTTTTGGATTTTATCAATTTTTCAAATTGGATACTCCACAACATTTAGACGTGATACAAAAAACCCTCACCACGAGGGTTGCATCTACATCCCCTCTGGGGATGACCACCAGGTATGTGCCTAATGTGGTAGCAATGACATTCTTCTACCTGCTGGGTTACCCTTAGTACCTTGGATGGATCACTATTAAAAGCCCAGCCCCACACAGGCGTGTTTGGGGGAAGAACATGTGTCAGTCTGCTTCTTCATGATCTAACTCAAGTTCTGGTATTGCAGAATGGTTGCCAGGCACTACTTTCAGAGCTTTGAGGTTCACAAGAGTTCCTGACCATTCAAGACCACGTGCTCAATTGTGACTTATAGCTAACTAGCTATAAGTCACTCTTCTGCAGGGGCCATTCATGTTGGCAGTTACAGCCAGAAGCCTCTTGTCTGGAGATATGGAAGCTTTTCCAGACAGATTCCCAAGACAATCCATATGGGAAGGCAGTGACCTTTTATAAACTTCCTTGGGTAGCACATACAGCAGTGGAACAATGAGCAGGTGAAACAGTCAAGAATAGAGCAAGTGGATGAGATTCACCATCACCCTACCTCTGAAATAGCCTGGAAAGCAGTGCTCCCTAGGGATCTTCTGGGCTGGGATTGTCCTGCACCTAGGCATTCCAGTATGTTCCTCTTCCTACCTTTGAATTTACCTGCATTATCTTGTCTCCAACCTGGAGTCCGGCAACTTCTGCTGGGCCTCCTTCTGTCACCCTTGTTACATAGATGCCCTGTAAGAGTCATGTTTTAGTTATTCCAGTTGGAACGGTTACAAATGCACACAAGGCAATAACCTTTACTTAGCAGCACCTTAAAAATGGATTCCATTAAAAAACAAGTCTGATATTAGAAAACAGATGAGTCACACAAGAGCCCAAATGCAGCAGCAGTGCAAGTTGGCTACATTGACTAAGTGGGAAGGGAGTATAACATGGACCAATCAGACTGAGGGAGGACCAGGCATAGGCTTACAAAAAGTGTGCGCCACTCATTGAATTCAAGGTGAGTTGAGGGCACTCAGCCTCTTACTGGGGGTCTTAATTATTTAAGTTCAAAGAGAATCTGACCTTGTCAGTTTTATCTTCAGAGAAAGGATTCTGAGCAGGATCCTGATCAATTCCACCTCCAATACTGAATCCAAGAATCAGATTTTCACCTTGACGGAGTTTATGGATTTCAACTCTTTGCTGAAAGAGATGGGAGGGGGAAAGTGCAGGATTCACATTCCTTCTTCTACTCCAGCCAGAGTAGATTAAGTTTAGCTTTATTACATGTAACTATCTCTGAACACAGGACAACAGATTTTGTTTGGTGAGCTACTGTGTAACTTCCAGACAAAGGGAGCACATAAGACAGTTTACAAACGAAGGCCATATCACAAGCATGTTTTTTATATTTGCTTAGACAATGAGCAGGGATCTCTGGATCTAAAACCCATTGGTGGATGGGAGCATTTGCTATCTATCCCAAAGAGACAAGCAAACTTAACTTGGGCAACAGCTGTTTGTTTTTAATTGATCCTGTTTAAAAGTTATCATTAAGATGAACCATTTCTGCCCTTCAGCAGTAACTGAGGAGCACTTTGTTGTCCTTGCTAGTAAGCCACAACAGAAATAAGCATCTCCAAACATATCCCTAAAGGGCTTGGCACTTAAGCATCTAAAGGAGTTTAACCTCTATCTCTGTTACCACAATTGAAATGGAAGGAGGGATGGCTCCAACAGCAGTAGAATTATATTAGAGATCAGTTTCCTTCAAGCCAGTAAAATGCAAGTGTCAATAATGAGCAGTCTCTCAAACCCACACATCTTACGTTGTTTTGTCCATGGAAAAACTGCAAGTTCCTCCTTTGCGCTCTGCCAATGGGAGTATGTATCCTACTATTGTCACTCATCCACAATAGATAATGGGGCAGAGACTTCTGTTGTCTGCAACATGTTCAGAAACTTAAAGTACTCTGAACGTAGGCTACTAATTCGGCTGAAGAGAGTCCAACTACCAAAGGGTTCACAAGACCAGCTATAAAGTCGCCCCGGCATCAAGAGTACTAAAAAAGTCTTGATGAGATGGTTCAGACACCAAGAGATTTTAAAACGTTGTATGAGTAACAGCAGAGGCGCTCTTAGTGACAGAGATATGAAGGGGAGTCATGATCTCACCCAGAACCCTGTCCAGCCGGGGCCTCTCTGCAAAAGAAGTTGTTTAGTCTTTCCTCTTGAATTAGGCCCAGATCCCCCCAGGCTACAAACTGCTCTGCCAAACAAATGATTTGTGCAGCCTTTGCTGCATGACCTACTTTCACCAAAATTATGAGATTTATCATACACATCACCAGGAAGCCTGGTTTGAGTGTGATTGGTAATTCAAAGTGAATTGCTTTGCAATCTTGTTTCATCAAGGAAAGTAGTTCACGTTACTATCTTAGAACATTTTAATTTAATGAACTCAAGCATGACCAACTACAGTTCTATGTTTTTTACTGCCTCTATAGTAACAGAACTCTTAACTATAGCATTGCAAACCCACAGATTCCAGATAAAACCAGAAACAAGGATTTAATTCTCAAAAGCTTGCTTGGCATCTCATTTTCACAAGGGTTTTAGCTCGTGAAGTACAAAATTAAATTTTTTTAATCTACTTCGCAAGACTAGAATAGCTAAAGCAGATGCCACTCAACTTTTAAAGAGCACCATGCAGCACTGTCTAGTGGAGGACACAGAACAGTCAGTAAGTCTTGTCATGCTACCAGAGTGACACTTTGTACTGAGAGATTAGAAACTGTTTTTCCCTGCTCAGGGGAAGGTTCTTCCCTGTGAGATACTCCAAAATGTAAACAACCTATCTCCTCTAGGTACAGATTGGGTATGGTAACTAGCTTTCCCTTCTGACAGCAACTCCTGGAAAGAAAGCATAGGTTGAGGGCAAAATTACAGGCTACATGTAAAAAGAAAAGAAGTACTTGTGGCACCTTAGAGACTACCAAATTTATTTGAGCATAAGCTTTCGTGAGCTACAGCTCACTTCATCGGATGCATTCAGTGTATTCAGCTGTAGCTCACGAAAGCTTATGCTCAAATAAATTTGGTAGTCTCTAAGGTGCCACAGTACTCCTTTTCTTTTTGCGAATACAGACTAACACAGCTGCTACTCTAAAGGCTACATGTACGATTTTTGAAGTTTTTCTTCCCTCAAGTTTGCACGGCTGTCTTTTTCCATTCATCAGAATGCTTCCCTGGGTCAAGTGAGCCCATCTGGAATAGAAGAGGGAGGTGTCTGTAACTCAGCCAAGTAAACAAATAGTCATTTTAATTGGAGTGAGACTCCATATGAGCTCACTGGAAATACTGACAACTTCCACAGACAAACTAAAAATTGCAGCATACCATAATAAGAGACAGACAAGGAACAGACTCCAGGCTGGCAGCCAAACAAGTGGATGGCAGCAGATTTGGTATCTTTTTATGTTGTCTTCAACACTGGAATTGGCTCGGAGGCAAGTTGTTGAGAACAAGGCTAACAGCAACAGCGTGCAGTCACATGGCATTTTTATCAAGCGTGCGGGGGGGGCCTAAGGCACCACAACTTTAGCTGAACAAGGACATTCTTGGTTTTGTTTTGTTAACTGGTGATACTGAGATTCCAATTCAAGAAAACCTATGCTCCTTGAGCAACATGGTGTGCAGGGTGTTTACCCACAGGAAAAGTAACCCATTGTAATCTGTGCACCATCATCTTCTATCCCAGAAGGCACCTTAACAGAAGGCACCATCTGCCAAGCTAAACAGTGAACACTTTCCATCAAGATCACAATGGTTTTCGAAGAAAAATACTGTTAGAGAGGTCTGACATCTGAGGTGAAGTCCTCTGATAAGTGGCAAGTTGACTATGCTATGCCTCTTAAATCACAGCACGTACCATGATCCCAGTTTGCGCTCAGTTAGGCTGCCTGGCATTGCAGGGAGATGTCAGAAATCTGACTTGTTTGACAGTCACTTGGTTGGACAGCTAGTGCATGCCACGGTGTGCACCACACTGATATGTGGCAAATTTTCACCTCTACACTTATGATACATTTTACTGGGCTTATTTTCTACGGAGAAGGGTTGATTCTGGAGTCAAATCAGCCCCCATCCAACCTGCACTGGCTTGCATTAGTGGCAGAACTCACACCAGCTCATACAGCCTCTAAGTTCTTTGTTCTTATCTGACTGTCAGAGACTTTGTGCAAAAAAGGTTATTTTTTCATCCCCTCCACTACAGCTACTGCAAAGTGACATGCATCGCTGCAGTCCTGTGCTCATCAGAAACGTAACCATAAGCAAATAGCAGAGACAGCATAATCCAGTGGACCTGGGAGACAGGACAGCTAGCTTTTGTTCCCTGCTCTACCACTGACTCACTATATGATCTTGGGCAAGTCAGATCACATCTGTGCTTCAGTTTTCCTGGATGTACAGAGGGGATAATGATACTTCAATCTTTGGATGAAAGTGGTAAGAAAAATGGTATAACCTAAAGTATATTTGTAGTAAAATCCTTAATTAAAAAAATACAATAAGGGAAGCTAAGTCACCCAATCCTTTCACACCACCAAAATGAATTAGTTTCACTTTTCCATTCCACCTACCCCAAATCTAGAAACATGCTACAGTTCTTTTGCTTCAGAGCACATTTCTCAAATACTGTTTTACCACCTTGTTACTTAGCTGTTCGTGTATACATGCACACATGCAGGTGCATCAAGGATGGGGGAAAGAGTTGTTACATGCTTCAGAATAGTCAGTGAACTGGAGAGGTCTCTTCAAGTTGCCTTCAGTACACTAGCTCGCTCCACGTTTCGACTGCCCAGGTTTCAGAGTAGCAGCCGTGTTAGTCTCTATCCGCAAAAAGAAAAGGAGGACTTGGGGCACCTTAGAGACTAACCAATTTATTGGAGCATAAGCTTTGGTGAGCGAGAGCTCACTTCGTATAGACTAGATAGCTCTTACGGAGTGCTTTATAAAGGAGGTCACGACCAGCCTCGTTTTGGAGACGGGGGAAACAGAGGCACGGAGCAGTGAGGGAGCTGGCTCCAGGCCGCCCCGCAGGCCAGCGGCAGAGGCAGACTGGGACTCAGCTTTCCCAGTGCTCGGCCCCTCGCGCCGCCAGGGGGCGCTTTCACCGCGCGACGCTCCGCCCGAGCGCTTCCCGCGGCGCAGCTCGGAACCTCCCTCCGACTCCTGAAGCGAAGCGCGGCCCAAGGACGCGCGCCCACCCCGGCTCCCGCGCCCCCTGAGCCCAGCGCTCGTTCCCACACATGCTGCGCTGCTGTCAAACCCCCCGTGGGGGGTTTTACTGGGAGCCGAGCAGCCCGCGGGAGACTTTTCCCCGTCTCCCCCGGGGGGGGGGACGGCGGGAACCCACCACGCGCACGCCCCTTTGCGCCCCGTGGCCGGTGCGGCAGTCCCGGGCGGTTCGCGACCCGCCGCCGCCAGAGCTGAGGGGGCTGCTCCGGGCGAGGTCCTGCCGGGCGGGAGGGGAGGGTTACGGGGACACGGTCCCGGCAGGGGCCGCCTCCCCCCCCAGCGCTCGGCCCCGCCCGGGGGCGGCCCCTGCCCCACTCACCACCACGGCGGTGACCGGCTGCCCCGGGATGTACGACATGGCCCCGCCCGGCAGCTCGCGCCCGACTCGCCGGCGCGCCCGCCGCCTCGCCAACAAAAGGTCCCTCCGGCCCCGCCCCTCGCTCCGCAGCCGGGGAGCCAATCGGGCGCCGCCTCAGGCCGGGGGAGCAACGGCGCGTGCGCATCGAGAGCGGGGTGGGGTGGGGCTGGGGCGCGACGTTTCCCAGCAGCCTTTGTTCCAAGATGGCGGGCTGCCGCCGGCGGTACGCGCGGGTGAGTTGCGGCTGTTACCTCAGCGGGGCCAGGCGGCCGCTGGGGGTCCGTAGTGACGTCGTCCCGGGCCCGGCCTCACCCTCACCCTCGGGTCAAACCGAGCCCGGCGGCGCTGCCTCAGGCATGTCCTTTGCGCCTTGCTCTGGGCGGCCCCCGTCCAGGCCTGGGCCCCCGGGCGGGGGCCGGGCTCCGGCGGCCCCCCGGGCGGGGCGAGGGTGGGAGCGGGGCGGGGGCGGGGCTCCGACGGCCTCCCCGGGGCGGGGCGGGGCGAGGGTGGGAGCGGGGCGGGGGCGGGGCTCCGACGGCTTCCCCGGGGCGGGGCGGGGCGGGGCGAGGGTGGGGGCGGCCTCCCCGGGGCGGGGCGGGGCGAGGGTGGGGGCGGCCTCCGCGGGGCGGGGCGGGAGCGGGGCTCGGGCGGCCTCCCCGGGGCGAGGTGGGAGTGGCGGGCCTCGCCCCGCCGCCCGGAGGCCGCTGGTGATGCGCTCGGGACCTGCTGTTTCTAGTGTGAAAACCGGGCTGCGGGAAGGGGCGCAGAGTAGTTTCGAGGCCGATATTCTGCCCCAGAAAGGTGCAGGAGCGAGCTGGGGCCAGCCTGGTTCTGCAGCACAGGGTGGTGTCCCCACGGGCCCGGCCATGGCACTGCGGACTCCATCCCCCAGGCTGATCCTGTATCCCCAGCCATGCTCAGGGCTAAATTGCTGCTGCACTTGGTGTCTTGGCTGGGGGTAAAAGCAGTGCTTTCTTTTAGTCTCTCCTGGAGTCGGTGACCCCAGAGAACACTAAATGAGGGGTGAGTTTAAACTTCCAAATTCCTCACCTGTGCTTCACTCAGCATGGGGGAAAGGGAGCTAGCTTGCGGCTGGGTGGTTTTGCTTTGACTCGGACCAGGGAAAGGAGGAGATGTGGATTTAAATCTGCTTTTACTGCCATTTTGTATAACCTATCTATGAATATTAAAGTTTGTGAAATCTTTCTTTTACAGAAAGCTACAGTTGGGGTCTAAACTGCTTGACAAGCCCTTTCGCTTTTGTGTTCTGGTTGCATTGCACCTCAGGTAATTACATTGAGGCACTCCAAATTCCCAGAAGCTTCAATTAAGCACAGTGCTCTTTGCTTTTAGTCCTGAAGTCTTATGTAGTGTTGCTATTGAACAACTAGCATGTTCCACCCTAGTGATAGCTGCATTACACTGTTGAGTAGAGTGATCCCTGTATCTAGTTATTTTGGGTCTAAGCCAAGTGGAGGAGGGGTTCTTTAATATTAGTAAAGCACACTGAAATCATTGGATAAAAAATGCTATAGAAATGCCAAGCACTGGCTTTAATGCAGGGTGCAGCTATATTTGGTTTATTGGGTTCTGTAGTGTCTAGATACTTCTTCCTTGGATTTAATTACAACTTCAAAATTTAGGTAGTTAGCTAAAGAGGTGGCATTGTTGAACAGACCAGACTGATTGAAATTAAGTGTAAATAGGAAATCTTATCCAAACTCTGTGTGCTACAACAAGGAGGATAACAAGGAAAAGGAGGATGTGAATTTAAAAGTTGAGTTGGTGTTAGAACTATGTGTATGTACACAACAATATGTTGCAGGAAAAGGCCATATAGTGAGGTTATTCATCTCTAAATTGGGCTTGCAAGTCTTATACTGGAAGCTAGGTTCCCTGTAAGCTGCATGCTTGGGCCAAGTGGCTGCCCAGGTGATTAGCTGAGCATCTACACCCTGGCAACATGTGTTCATGTGCCTCTCCCCCCACAGTGCTTGTCCTGCAGCTGCTCCTCTCCTACTTGCTTTGCGGGGGGGGGGAAGGGTGCTGATGTCAGGATGTTGACCCTGTACCCCATCTCTGCAGAGCAGGACAGAGGGGACACAGCCTGGCTCAGGAAGGACTTGGAACTGCTGGGGTGAATGGTGAGTGCCTTTCTTAAAGAGACAGTGCACTGAGATTTCCCCAGCAGCCAGCTCTCACACACTTCCCCCCACCCCCACATACCCCATCTCTGCAGAGTGGGGAAGGGGAGACAAGAGGGCTCAGGACAGAGCAGGAGAGCTTTCAGTGAGTGTCTTAAAGAGACAGCGCATGGCATCTCTCAGAATCATCCCCAGCAGCCAGCACACACCCTGTCTGTCACTCACACACACACTCACCTCCCAACACATAATTGTATTAGTGTTACTACTTCCTGCAATGCGCATATAGTCTCTAATTTTATTCTTTCAACGTGTTATTTTAGGGTTTTGACTGGTCTATGCATTTCATAATTTTTATTTCTCTTACACTTAAATTATTTGAGTAGTGAGTCCTAAAATGCCTAACCTGTTCTAGCTGGAGTAATTATCCCTATAGTTACTTTTTAAAAATATATATATGGATTTTCTGTTTCTACTGGTGATGCACATCTCCAATTTATTCTGCACATGGATGGAAAAAATTAGAGGGAACATTGATTGGAACGAAAATTCTATTTTTTTCAGATGGCCTAAATTTTTCTTACTCTAACAAGTAAATTTGTGTGCTGTAAACATATGTAGTGAGGTTGGTACTGTTTTGTTTATATGTGTGGTGTTAATGACTGTAAAAGGCTTTGAGTTTTAGATGTAAACTTACCTGATTAACTCAAGTTAATTTTATATTTGTATAGAGTCCAAGTGTAGACTACCTGATTTGCTTGAATGTTTTAGCAGCTCTTTGAATACCATCAGTTATAACAGCTAGTAGACATGTGAATAGCTCCTTGATTTCTTGTAGTTATTCAAAGACCACCACTTATTTCTAGTGCAGATAACTGGGAATACAGTTTGTCCAAGACACTACTCAAATTAATTTTTTTCAAAGGGTATGAACAATGTTCTGATGACTGATGCATTCCACATGCTGTCAGGCCTGATGTTACCAAAATGTGCAACAGATTATAGGTACTCTTCAGTTTATCAATTTACTGATGGTGATTTTTGCTAAAGAGGACAATTTCCAAGTAGCAGTGCATTTTTCACTCTCAGTTCCTGTTGTTAGTTATGCACAGGAGGGGAAATTGTTCTGTCCCATCTTCCCAAATAAAATGAAATTGACTTAGTACAATAGTTTCTTTTCTCTCTTTTGACCTAGTCTCGTTGGGAGAGAGAAATCCTTGACTCCAAACCAGAGCAATGGCTACCATGGTGGCTAAGCGGGAAGGGCCTCAGTTCATCAGCGAAGGAGCAGTCCGAGGGAATGCAGCCATTCTGGATTATTGCAGGACATCCGTTTCTGCCTTGTCAGGAGCAACAGCAGGAATTCTTGGCCTGACTGGTTTACATGGCTTCATCTTCTACTTCTTGGCTTCTGTCCTTCTCTCAGTGCTTTTGGTATTAAAAGCTGGACGGCGGTGGAATAAGTACTTTAAATCCCGAAGGCCACTTTTCACTGGGGGGCTTATCGGAGGCCTCTTCACGTATGTCCTCTTCTGGACTTTCCTCTATGGCATGGTGCATGTCTACTAAAAAGAGTAGTAACCACTTTAGCTGCAATGGGTTTTAATGAAATGGGAGGACTGTTGCTAAAAACTCATCTAAACAACTATGCCAGCTTTTTAAATTGTTGTTCACTGCTTGTATTGTTAAGGCAGTCAGTAACTTATGTCTGAGAACAAAATTCTGTAGCATTTGTCTAAGTAAATTGAATGTAAAATGTCTTACGGAAAAGTCCCTTAAATTGTTTCCCATGCTTTTATATAAGTATCCCATGAATCGCTAAAAATCGCCATTTGTCCACCATTCTTTGCTGGCTTTATTCCTTTTACATTCTGCATCTGTAAGATCAGAAATAGCAGCTATATTTTACTGTGTGTTCCTACTGTCACCGTTTGCACCAGCGTACAAGCATTGGTAAAGTATTTTTAACCATAAGCTTAATGCAATGAAATCTGAAAGGCAACACTGACACAAAGTTAATTTCACAGTAATATGTAATTAAATGTACATGAAACTCTGGACAGAAGTATCTTATTTGTCTGGATCATTCGTGTAAGTGATCCTGGGTGCAGTCACTTTACAAACAGGAAATTAAAGCTACTAAAACATTTCAATCTCTTCCATGCATTGACTTTGCAGAGCATTTTTTTTAATGGCAGATATAAAAGGTAATAAGTAGCACAATGCTTTCCACTGCCATACTACATTATGCCAAAGGAAACCACAGTATTCTGTGAATCAGTATCCATTATAGCTAACGTGAACAAACCCCCAGCCAGAGATCTGGAATAGACTCACTCTTAGTATTTCCCCAAACATACAATGCATTATTGTGGTAATATACTTCATTTTCTGCAAGAAAATCAAGGACAGACTGAACTGTAAACTGTAGCTTTTAGCTATAGGATAGACCCTGCAATCCCTCTTCATCCATTTTCTTAGTGAATGGGTATATAGTCTCTGCACTTGTATGGTGACAGGTCTCTGAAGCGCACTTATATACACTTAGCAGTATTTCCATATGAGGAGAAAATCAAACAGTCAGTAGCATTATTGCAGTTCACCCTATTCTAAAGCATAAATTACTAACCAGTGACACAGAACAGTCAGTGTAAAACATTTTCCCACTTATACTTTGAAATGCTTTTTTTAAAGTAGTCTTCCCTCTATTTTAAACTTTATTTAATATTAAAACAAAGATGTTATATATGATAAAGGGAAATTGACAATGATACTATAAATATTGTCAGCCATACTATATATTTACAATAGTTTTATCTTTGGTCTCCTGCAAAATAACATGGTCTAGTTACTTAATTCTGTCAGAGCTATTTTTCTATATTGTCATGCATCTTTTAAACATGGGCACTTTAGCTATGCTTAGATGGGCAGCTTTATTAATATACTTGTACTGTTCAAATGTTGAGTATCAGAGGGGTAACTGTGTTAGTCTGGATCTGTAAAAGCAGCAGAGAGTCCTGTGGCACCTTATTAGACAGACGTACTGGAGCCTAAGCTTTCGTGGGTGAATACCCACTTTGTCAGATGCTTGCATCCGCCGAAGTGGGTATTCACCCACAAAAGCTTATGCTCCAATACGTCTGTTAGTCTATAAGGTGCCACAGGACTCTTTGCTGCTTGTTCAGATGTTGTGCATGCTTTTCAAAACGAAATGGAGAAACCAGCATGTATATGGTTAATCACCATTATCTAAAATAATGCAACTTACAGAAGAGACGCAACATTGTCCTAAAATGGACAAATTCCACTGCTATATATTAACTCCAAGAAAAATATCAAACTCTATTTAAAAAAAAAACCTTCTGAGAATTTGGTAGTTACTGTTTATGAATAATCTCTGTACTGAGTTTAAAGAAAAAAAAAAATGGGGATCAAATTTTGTGATGAGGGACCTAAAGTCTTCAACTCTGGAAGTGAGTTAGGTCCTTTCTAACAAGGTAGCATTATTTGGGCAGGTTAAAGTATTAGACTACAAAGCAGGCCTAGCCTTGTTTTTATTTCTGATGAGCTGTTTGAGTGAATCATACCATAGTATGAGGTGATACAGCATTGTATTATATTTGTTTCAGCTTCAAAAACTACTTAAGTATAGATGGTTAAGATAGTTATATTGGCTTAGTAAGTTTACACAGTCCTGTTTGCATCAAGCTAATGCTGTCAGGTTTCACCTTAACACATCATTCACCAGTTTTTTAATTGAGTGAAAAGACTGACGTAGGACTATTAATGTCATATTTCAAAACAAGGCAGATTAATCTTCACCACCTACCATTTTCATCCAAAGCTAGTGAGTCAAATTCATTCTAAGGACGCACAGAGCCAAGTAGAATTGACTTTTGTGGTTTTGCTTCCTAGTGTTTTTTGGGAAGTTATATCACCATCTGAATTTAGGCCACAGAGCTTTGAGAGTCAAAAACCAATGGAGCAAAAAAAAAAAAAGTTTTAAATATTAGATTTCTAACTTTTAAATAAATCCTGTAACTTGTGGGGTTAGGAGATACAGAATGACTTGGGAAACAAAGTTCAATTGGTGCTATTCCCCTCCCACACCCCCACATTTCAAACTATGGATAACGAAAGAGCAGACACAGTAGCTGTTCCTCACTAGAGCCTGCCTGACCCAGTAACAGTGACTATCCATTCCTACTGGCAGAACTATCAAATTCCTCCTCTGTCAGGAATGAGTAAGTAAGGTAGAGAGGATAATCATCCATGAGCTAAACAAAAAGCACAGTGACAATAAAAGGGAGTTGCTGAGAAAAGCAGATGAAACCAACTGGTAAAGGAAGGGAGGCTTGGTCATTGAATGTGCTATCATTGACAGGTGCCTTGATGCATGCTGTTACCACACTGAATGTTTGATACTTTCTTTCCACATTCAGCTTCCAAGGGCAGTTTGTTCAAAAGAAAATGCAGACAAAAGTGTTATCAGGCTAGTCATACAAGCATTTGTCAACTTCCTTAGAAAGAAGTATCACCTAACTTGTTTCAAAATATTCCCCTAATCAGCTACCTGCTGTGCCACACTATGCTTTCTTGTACCCCAAAATGTCCAGTTACCTGGACCAATTACTAGGGGACAAACCCCATCCCTTTACTGTAGGTTATTCTGGTATTTTTAAACACTAGATTTAACAGAAGTTCTGTATTTATTTGCTCATGAGAGCTTTGCCAGGCCAACTGCAAATATCACTGAGCCTGTTTGGTTTTGGAGTGGGGTTGGTAAAGTGCTTCTATGGAAATAGGAGGATACCATGGTCTATATAGTAAGTGCTCTTCCTGTGAAAACATCTTTAGAGTCACTTTACCTGTGGTATGATGTTACCTGAACTACAGACAAATTGAATGGAACACTGGATCTCATTTATCTCAGCAGCAGCCCAAATTATTTCAATCTACTCTTACAGGTAGATCATGCAAGACTTGGGAACTGGTGTTGCAGTGCAGCTGAACAGAAGGTGATTCTGTTTTCCCAACCTCAACCCTCCTAACAATGTCAAATGCCACGTGTTCTTTGATGTCAGTGATCTTTCACTAGCAAAGCAATGCAGTGCTAGAGAATATGCTGGTTATCTATGTATGTGCATATAAAAATGTCACCTGGTTTCTTCTACATTTTTCTTTATAATACAAAAATTCTGTAGCAATGACAGGTGTCATCAGCTCAAGATAGGGAAGAATGCCTTAGGTCAGAAGGTGTGATATTTTTAGCAAACTGCTCTCTTGAACAGAATAGCTATAACTGACTTCTTCTCTGGGCATCCAAATGATACAATAGACCTGACCAGGGGTGTCTCCACCTCAAAGTTTGGTTGCTGTGTTTTACCACCGTAGTCTTTATGGAACATGTTTTCCAATTGACAGACCCTTAGGTCTCAACTGTCTGTAGTTGTCTCTGCTGCTCTAATGTAGCCAGTGATTCTGAGTTCTGGTTCCCATTCACTGTTCCACCTGATAAAGACTTCCTTGAACTGGACCTGTGGGAACAAAAGGCAAGAATGGCAGTACCTTGAGTTTATTTACCTTGTTGTGAAGCAGAAGAGGGGTCTTGGTGGGACCTTCAGCATTTCCAGGAGACACAGACAAAGAATGTTTAAACCATTGCTTTTGGAGATGGGTAAATTTCTCCCTGGCTTGGCTAATGGACAGAACTGAGCCATTTTCATAAGTAGTCTGTTTTGACTAAACTATAAGTGTTCAAAACAAATGTTTGTTGTTTCAATTGATTGTTTTTTAAGGTCCACTTGTACATCACAGAAGCTACGCTGAGTCATAGATTTTTGCATAATGCCAGCAATGGCCTCAGGGCACCTTGCTGTAACTCCAGTAGGAGCTCCTCACATATCCACATGCACAAATAACCTTATCTATTCCACGAAGCTCATACTGAATTTGTGATGTCAAGTTTTTTAGAAAAAAATCTTTCCCACAATTTGTTGGCAACTTCATGATTGAAACAGAGGGGGCAGTTGTTCCACTGATGTAGATCTGTAAACTCCCTGTTAATTCAAGTAGATTGCACACAAATATAATCAAAAGGAGCTTAGACGGTACATGAAAAATAAATGTTAACGTGACGGTCAGACTTCAGGATTCAGAGCAATGGAGCTCTGGCACTGTGACAATGTTCTATTACAGGGACTGTGTACTCGAGGTTTTATTAGATGGATGCTGGTGCAGCAGAGTGACTCACACTGCCATTCTCAGTTGGCTGAACTCCAGTGGCACAGAAAATGGATCTACAGAGTCTAAGTCTGCCATACCTGAGAGGACATGGCCCCTGTTGCATCCCTGCCAGGCCTACATCAGCTTAGCGCTGAATCCACCCTTTAACGTAGCAGCTCTCGGGCTGGAGTTGTAATTTTCATCTTTATAAGTGAAAGGACAAGGCATCCAGTACTTTTAGTAGTTGCCATTGATTCCATTTGGCATCGTTATGGATGGAGAGGCAGGAGGCCGTTTGCAGCTTGAACAATGACACAGCAGTTTCCCTGACTCCAGAAATGACTTATGGAGGGAGCAGCTCGGCTACATTCATCTGTATGCATGTAATTTCCTGCAAGCAAATGCCTTTCCTCTACAATTAAAATTTCCCGTGTTTCTATATTTCTGTCCATTTAATGACTGGACGGTCTAATGCTGCACACATAAATGCAACAAGAGTCCCACTTACTTCACTTCCTCATATTTTTTGCCTCGATAGAAGTTGCTCTTTTTCATCAAATACAGCAGCACCACGTCGCAGAAGAAAGCCCCCTGCAAAATATTGGAGGCAGCACAGTACTATAAAAAGCAACGGAAAGCAAATGCATAATCTCCCTGTAAAAATCCCCAAAGCCACTATCTTGTCCTCCTCCCAGTCTCTCCTGAAAACTCACCTGTGCTGTGAAGCCTACAAAATGTTTGACAATGGCTACTCTCAGCCAGCCTACCGTGACTGTTGCTTATTATGGTAATCATGATCCTCCCACTGTCACCTTGTGCTCTCGTTTGCGTGTTGCATCCACCTGTTCTCTCACGCTCAGACTGTAAGCTCTTTGAGGCTAGGACTGTCTTTGCCTGATGTGCATAGAGCACCTAGCACACTGGGGTCCTGTTTGGCAACTCTAGGCACTACTGCAGTGCAAATAATCATGTCTTCAATCCCAACCTTGCATATGAAAGGCTTTAGCAAAGCAATTGTTTCCACTCTATGGGGCCAGAATACCCGAGGCTACTAGATATAACTTAATTAGATAGCTCCAGGGCATCTGAGCACCTCACAACAAACCTGTGAGGCAGGACAGTTGTATTATCTATCCCTGTTGTGCAGATGGGAAACTGAGGCATAGAGGAAATACGTGATTTGCCCAAGGTTCCACAGGAAGTCTGCAGCTAAAGCAGGAATTAAAACCAGGTCTTCTAAATCCCAGACTAGCACCCTAACTGCTGCACCATCCTTTCTCGGTGTCATCCATATCTGCTTACCCAAAAATAACTGGTGACTTCCACTACCAAGAAATGCAGCCAGCGTTAAGACTAGTACATGTCAGCATGGAAAAGACACCGGGTTCACAAACATCAACATCCGCATTTGCTACATATGGACCAGGAATATGATTCTATTTAGCTTTTATTCATTAACACAGCAACATGCCAATTTCCCTCAGCAGGAGCATCTTGCCCAGATTGGTTTCAGACAATGGGACAAACAAGAGAAGGAAAAAGACACCAAGTCACAATTCACAAGGGGCTTATTATAAAGTCTACTCAGTAATAATTCAGTGATAATGGGATTAATCTTGCTTTGTCTGTCTAGGCTTTCACACTATAGTCATCACCATGGTATCTGAGCTAAGAGATGTCAGCATATCACAGCTTTTTCCTTGTGCATGCGTTGCATCTCTCAAGTACAATAGTAGGCCTAATTTGCAGCAGGCACTGGTTAAAGGAGGAAAACAAAGGCTATGGCACAGTTTATAATCTAAGCATTTATACTGTGCTCATTACCGCAGTGTCTGTTCTCCCTAATGTGTTCTGCCATGCTGGGGTGCCCACAGCACAAAGTGTATTAACTGATGGCTCCCTTTTAAAGGCACAAACCCAACCGATCAGACTTTCTAAAGAACTTGACTATTTTTTCAGGCCAACTGTTTATCCTGGAAACATCTCAACCGCAGGATTTGGACATGGTTCAGGTTCTGATGCTTTTCTTTCATCCATAAATAGGATGATACATTTACTTACTGCACCCATAAGCGCAAGTCCTGAGCCCACGTTGATTATCGTTGGAATGATGTTAAATTTACCTGCCTGAAAGAAACAATAGCACACTTCGTGTTAGCCGAGCAGTTACCACAAGCTGAACTGATGGCCACAGAGGGTAAATTTGGCTCGATGCATGTGTTTCATTAGCAGTACGTGATGGAAGCCGGCAGGCAGAGTTACTGAGCAGGCTTTGAGACTAGGGCTACATTCTAAGAGGCATGGGTTTGTCTGGTAGCAGCCTGGCCCTGCTTGCCTTCCTGGGGCTGTGCTGTCACACCAGACTAGGTCTCTCCTGTATGCTGATCCTCTTTCTCCAGCTCTACTTCTCATACTACAGTGGGTATTGACAGGAAACCAAATAACATCTTCCATAGTCCTCCTACTGCTGGACATCACATGAACCAGTTTCCTCAATGAGCATGAGATGTGTAGAGTGGATCCTGCTGGCTGATATTGACTAATCTATTAATCTTACTTTGAGCAGCCTAGTGCTTCCCTTCAGCCTCAGCTGCACTCCAGGCTCTTTTCTTCCCTTTGTGTATCAAGGCAGCTTGCTAGTGCCAATGAAATGTTGCCTGCCAAGAATCCTCCCCCCTCACAAACAAGGGGATGGTTTTGCCCTAGTGCTGCCCTTTCCCACTCTGGTGGTACCTACCCAACAACAAAAGTCTGACTCCACCCTTATTTCTTCCAGGACCAGAAATATCCTGGTCTAGGCTCCTCACCTTGCCATTCACCATCACATCAAAGCGTATTCCATAGGCTTTTATCAGTGTCCTGTACTCGACTCCTTCAGCATCCTTGTAATATTTGGCAAATCTAGAAAGCAGAGAATGCAAGAACATTGATTTTTAACCCAGTCACCTGCCTCCCTCACGTAAGAACAAGTTTGAATTCACCCTCTGTGTTCAAACCCAGGTATATTTCCCTTTAAAAATCAGGGGTATATTTGATTAACAAGCATGACCTTGTCCTAAACTTGAGGTCTCAGAGGAGCATGTGGATGGGTTCTGTATCAGCCAGTTCTTGACATCATGTTTCATTTCTAGCCTTAGCCAGACTAATAGGAAAGCCTTTCTTGCTGGGTAGCTCTAAGCCTATTGAAATCACTGCAATGGCCTCAGCGTACATTTCCTTACCATTACAGTGGGAGACTGGAAGGTAAAAACCCTAAACCTGTTCGATTTCCATGGATCACTCTCAGTGGCTGGCTGACCCTGGTGGGGGTGATGATGCAGAAGCAGTGCTTAATGCAGAATATGAAAGACTCAGCAAAACTCACAGAAGATCTCTAATTCTAGATTAGGAATCACTGCAAATACATCAAGACTTCGGTGTCTGCAGTGTGTGAATGGTACTAGCTTTGTGGAGAGAGAGAGAGAGAGACTGTGCGTGTGTAAGTAAACTGCGATGAAAATTTTAAAAGGCCATATACCATGGAACCGGCATAGGCTCAGCTGAAAGAGTTAGCCAGGAATAGTTAGGAACAGAATCTGATTTAACCTATGAGCCGATACCGTTACAGTGGCATTTTCAAGGGCCCCTGTGCCTGAGAGTTACACAGTGGTACCCAGTCCCATCATTGCCTTTGATTACCTGAAGTTGTATCCAGAGGAGACGGATTTTTCCGCAAACTTGTTGTCCAGACGGCTAAAAGAATAGTGAGGGTTGCATTCAGAAGGAGGTTTATCAAGATCACAGTCCCATTCAATCTGAATTCCTATCACACCACCCTTAACGAAAGAGAGACACGTTTTCAGTGTGCTTTTTTGTAGCTTGGCTTGGTTTGTTCATTTTTAAATCATGTCTGCTCCTCTGCCAAGTGTCCCTTGAGGGAGATAAAAGAGAAGTAGGCTCCTCTGGTCCTGAACTCATTCTCAGATCAGGATGAGCCAAACTTAGGCAATTGTGGTTAATCATATTTTTCTAGTCATCCTGGCTCTTCCCATGCTGGGCATCTGGAGACAGTTTCACTGACAGCTTCCTCACAGTGCCCCTGACACCAACTCCAACCCCACCTAGAAGGGCCCATCTGTACTCTCTGTTGTAATGAGGATTTTCGTGCCCAGGGTGTTCATTAAGTTCCTGTTAGCTGACGTGTTCACTTTAGCGAAGAGGATCTTTGTCCACTAGGGATAAAATTCTGTCCTGTGCAGAGGGTCAGCATGAGGACTGTGGAGCACTTAGCCCTAATTATCCGGGGACTTGAGAGGGGCTTAGGTCTTGCGCTGGCTCCTCTGTACAGTAAATTTCAGCACTAACAGTAAAATATTCTGTATTTCTTTGGACTTGAAAGGGTTCCACAGGTGGAAGCATCAGTCAATGGTATATTCATGAAAGCTACGTTCCCTTTAGGGAGTATAGTTAAATGTAGTCCTTCAAGGGACCTGAAGAAGAGCTCTGTGTAACTCAAAAGCTTGTCCCTTTCACCAACAGGAGTTGGTCCAATAGAAGATATGACCTCACCCACCTTGTCCTTCAAGGGACACTGTTAAAGCTGGCTGTGGCAGGGATGGTGACATTTTAACATGTAAGGTTCAGGACTTCTTTACATAGATCCAAAACAGACATTTCAACCATGTTTTAAAAGAACATCCTGAGAGCAACTCATACACAGCCCTACAACAACAAACTAGGGTGCTCAGCCAGACATGTACAAGGTACCCTACAGTAATGCACAACTGGGCAGGCAGAAATACTTCAGTTCCATGGGGTTATTATAGGCAAGAGACAAGATGATTTTAAAGCTCAATGACCTGCCATAGTTCTGGAAATGAGAAGTCCTCATAGGGGTGAGGGGGAGTTTTGGTCACTGGAAGGATTATCAGCTTTTCCAGAGAGGAATGTCTGTTAGCTGGTGCGGTGTATGGGAGAATAAGGAATGTTCATACCTTAGATGCCATGTCCTGAAAGTTGTTCCCAGCCCAGCTCACGAGTTTGCCCAGGTGGAATATGGGGCAGTAAAGGTGCTGTGCACTGAAGTGGCAGTTTTTCAGGTAGAATTCATCATCAGTGTTTAGCACATTAGTCCTGCATATAGTGAACAACAGAACCAGTCTGACCTTTCTCTTTGCCTGCCCTACAGAACAGCCGTAGGAAGATTCTCTTCCAAGGCCACAGAGATGAGTCTCCTCTTCGACACCCACCATAATAATCCAATAGGACAGAAAGGGCATTCTTGCCACTAACCCTATTATCCTGTGAGCATCTCTGCAGCCACCCCCAATGAATGCATTCTGCTGTGCTTGGATGCAAACAGACCCCGAGCCTGCACATAGATCCACGCAGGCAGATTTATGCCCATGCAGACCTGACAGCAAGATCAGGCTCTAAAGGAAGATCCAACCCTCATTCAGGCAGTGACTTTCGAAACCACACCTGGATTGTTCCTTCAGTTTTTAAGCAGAGCTTCCTGTTGCAATTCTGTCTCGTGTTCTCTCTCATAACAATAGGCTAGAAATGCACAACTGAAGCTACCCAGAGTGGTGATGGGAAAATGCTCGTTTCGATAGAGATTTCTGTAAGTAGAGCCATAGCAAATAGCTCCTGTTCCCACCTTCACACCCATCCTTACAAGTGGAATATTGAAAATCAGCATTTTGCACTCAACTTTCCCAAGTTATTTCATTTTTACAGCATAATAATTTGGCGGTGAAGCTCCAAAATGTTCTTATTTTTTACCTAACCAGTGAAAACACAATCCCCCATCAGCTTCCCCCAGCTTGGGGAGTTGGTTTCTTTCTAAATGAAGGCCCAAGTACCCCACTCCCCTTTCCCCCAAATACTGCTGGTTGATGGACATGCTGGGTTTAGATCATGTAGGCTATTAGGGAGGCT
The DNA here is from genome assembly GCF_965152275.1 of Natator depressus. Lineage (NCBI taxonomy): Eukaryota > Metazoa > Chordata > Testudines > Cheloniidae > Natator > Natator depressus. The sequence goes on along the minus strand of NC_134250.1, from coordinate 3,684,957 downwards.
GCCAGCCCAGTTGTACTCTAGGCGTGAGAGGGGAATACCCCAATATTCATATACATGGGCTTGTTATCCAGTTAGATTAATAAAAATCCTGTGATGGAAATAATGGGTCATATTCATCCCATTGGTCAGTGCAATGACAACTTGGATACACATAGCCAGACAACTGTCAAAGATTACGTTCCATAAGTGACGGTCTAAATCCAGCCACTGTTTGGCTGGGAAGCTCTCACCAGACTGAAAATCTTCCCCTAAAATCAAATCCTTCATTACCTTCCCTGCTCCTACATAGCCAGAAACCAAATACTGTCCTCCGGTTACCAACAGGAAACAGTCACCATCCTAGACAGGAGTGTTCAGATCACATGCCAACATGCATTGAGGAGAAAAACACAGGAGCCATTCGGATTATTGACAAAAGAAAGGTTGCTGATAGAGAAAGAAACAGAGACAGGCACACACTTACTTGGAGAATTTAAACTTAGGGAAGCGGATCGAGTTTTTGATGTAAACAGTGAAGTTTTCTGCATTCGCTAAAAGCGGTTTCCTGAAAGAGAGGGGGCAAAGTTCTCTTGGGTTTATACTCATTGTTCTTCTGCCCATTGACGTTTAACTGACATGTTCATGTAATAAGCAGAAGCAGAGTCCAATCCTGCAGAATGCCCCCTGAAGACAGAGAAAGGGCTGCTGCACAGACCCTTGGCTCCTATTGAGAATCAGTTCTGTTCCACACTCTTCCCCTTTGGCCAGCCTCCCTCGGTTGTCATGTTTTGTCAGGGAGTTGTTTGAGAAAAGGGCAGTGTTAGAGGGAGTCACGCAATAGCAAGAGTTGGAAGATGCCCTGCAAGAAGCATGTGCACCATCTTTAGAAGGAGCAAGGTGTGGGCCCCAAGGGACCCTCATGCAGAATTTCCTGCTGCCCTGACACATTTTAAACATAGCAGATGTTTCTGACCTCGTGCGTTCAAGCCAACGGGAATCTCTGCAAATACAACCCAGCAACTTATCTTCAGTTGCTCGTTAGGAAACGGAAGCCATGCTTCAAAATAAGACAAAAGACAGGCAACTCATGCTCAGTAAAATTGCCAGAAGGGGAACATACTTGGACTTGGACTTTTTCTCCACCGGACACCACGCTAATATTTCACACGTCCCATTGGTGTTGCTCCCAACTTTCAAACAGCGGCCAGTCTTGACCCCTGTGATGCAGACAAGGTCATGGAAAAGGTCATTCAAGGCTGACACCTCCCTTTTCCCTGGCCCACTAGGGCAGATGAAATGTTACTTTGTCTTCATTGTAACCCTAAATCCTCCCAGCTGTGAAATGTTCTCTCCCTGCTTGAACAACTGCTCTGTTGTTGCTTTTCCTAGCAGCCTCAGGGTATCTTGGCAGGGAGACTGTGATCCATTTGGTTTAGCAGAGCTCTGTTTAAATGGGCTGTAAACAAGTCAATGAGCTCAAATAAAGATGGCTAAGCGAGAGTGAAGTCACTGCTGCTCCCTCTCAGTTACTGACTGGAGACATCCGGGACCACGACAGTCCCAGCAGCTCAGCATGATATTGGCTTTCATCTCCCCAGAGAACAGCAGTCCAACATGACACATCCAGGGGTTCCCTTTCTTCCAAGGAGCCCTGGGTCCTTTGTTAATTGCTGACCTCAGTCTCAGGCCTTTTGGGGGGCCACTGCTGACCATGCTACAGTGCTCGGCTCAGGCTGGGGCTCCTGCTACAGTCGATTCCATTTGAAAAAGCCAGGTCACTTTGGAAGGCAAGAGCTGGGCTGCTGTGAATCATCAACCACCCTTTACAGCACACAGGGAGGAGGGGAGGAGGAACTGTCCCAGTAACATCTATGGCTCAGGGCCAACAAGATGTGCAATGATATGCAGTGACCCCCCCAACCCCCCAAAAAAACCAAACAAACAAACAAAATAAACCTCCTGGGGTTACGGCCCAGACCCAAGGTCACAGTCCCAACTGCTCTGGAGTGCCCAGGGAGATCAATGGACACATCCCTATCTTGCTATCTCCTGTTAAAAAGGGAGTGTTCCCAATATCATAAAAAGAACAGGAGGACTTGTGGCACCTTCAAGACTAACACATTTATTTGAGCATGAAGTGAGCTGTAGCTCACGAAAGCTTATGCTCAAATAAATGTGTTAGTCTCGAAGGTGCCACAAGTCCTCCTGTCCCACTTGCTTTCCTCAACCAGGCCTCCGAAGAGTTTTGCTGACTGGCCAAGTCAGTGCCCAGGGGGTGCCACTACTCCAGCACACCTATCCTCCACGGCTCTTTACCCAGTTACTCATGCCACATGCCTTGGGCAACTCCTCTTGAGCCAGACTCCCAACTGGCTGCATTCAGAACCAGAGACATGCTGTGAAATCTCTGCCCCGGGGAGATCCTTGGGGATTCTGCAATGTATTTAATGCCAAGCACCCAGAATCCTGTTAGGCCCAGGCTAGGTGTTGGAGCCAGCTGACCCTGCCCTGCTGCTGCTACCAATGTGTGTCGCAGGATAGGATATAAGTCAACCAATGGTAAAATACATTATTAATGTAATTTATGTCGGCTTTGTGCTCCTGAAAAGAGAAGACTAAAAACACTGGTTAGGATCAGGTGCACTGTGGGCAGGTGTGGCACCCGATTTCCCCACAGCTCTGCTGATGCATCTCCATCCTGCAGGACCCCCAGCTTCTAGTCCTGGTCCACCTCTATGGCCACTTTCTCAAGCTCTCCCAAGGCCACATCCCGTTACTCACTAAGAGACTCCCATAAAGCTCTGCCAAGATACCTCAGTCCTGACTTGCAACACCCCTGTTATTCTGGGACAGAGACTCCCATAAATCTCTCCCTCCTCCTCCAATCCTCTTCTCAAGCTAAGTTCTTAAGTGGAGAATTGTCTTCCTGAGAAGGCAAGCTAATTGCTCAAGAAGTGCAGGGGGATGATCTCATCTCTTACCATTGCCAGCTATCACAGCTTCCCCCGCAGGGCAGTCCCTGTTCTTGCTGCACAGTGCGTCTCGAATGCCAGTACTCTGCAAAGCAGATGATTGCAGAAAGTAAGGCATGTGATAGAAAGCATAGTGTGCTTTCACTGGAACGCTCCTCCACATAGAACTTCATGTACCCGCCACCCCAAAAACACTTAGATTTGCATTGTGGGGGTGAAGAACTAAGTCAAAGCGATACATCTGAACTCATGTCAGCCTCCCAAAATTCATTCATCCACTCAGGCTGGATGAACAAGGTTTTTGATAGGAGAGTAAAATATTATGTTTTTCTTCCTCCTCATCACAGTAATTGGGTGAGACTTTCAAAAAATACCTAAGTGATTTAGAAACTTGAGTCCCTTGTTCTCCTAGGTGATGTAGGTGCTTTAGGAAATCCCATCCTTTCTCTCTGGCATACTTCCATGAGGTTTACATGAATGATTTCAGTAGGGTAATTAGGTCACTTTTCCAAAGAGCCACCAAGTGCATCCCTTACGCAATGGGGACCACACATAAAATATTGTCCTGGAGGAAATGTATAGTTTAACAAATGGGGTGTGCATGCTAGCACTCAAGAGCAGCCCTGCAGTAACCTACCCTGGGACTGGGTCTACCTATCATGTTATTTTTTATGCCACGCCAATCACTCGCATCTGAACAATTGAGAGAGAGGAAAATGAGAGGAAAACAGATTGCACTCCCCGGCTCCCACAGGTCTCTAAAAACAAGCAGGAGGAAACAAACTATTATTAAAATGATGGGATAACGCTACCTTTGCTTTAATCTAAAAAACTTTCTCACTCTGAAATAAAGCAGAGACATCCTGTGTGATTGGACACATTCTTATTCCTCTTCCATCTCTGCATGCTATGCTAACCTGGCCACTTGAGGGCAGTGTTGTCTTACCTAGCTAAGCTCCGTTGTCTGGTAGGCCTCTAGAGTGCTTAATTTCAGATGACCTCTTCAGACAGACATGGAGCCCAGCCAGAGGAAATGACTGTCATTAACTAGGCCTCAGCCCTGAGAGCTTGTTACCAACACACACACTGGCTTTCCCAACTGCCTGAGGGTTTGCTACAAAAATTGGCCCAGGATAGGGCGAAGTTAGTAAGGATACTGGTGAGATGGTAAATAATGGAGCAAAACATTTCTACATGTTTATGACCGACAGCAGCCCAGCCAGCTCAGGCTCTGGGCACTAACGAACTGGGACTCCTCCGAGTCTTTTATGATAGGACTGGAAAGAACTCCTGTTCCTTGCCTAATTTAGGACCCAATCCTGAAAGGTGCTGAGCCGGAGTTAGTGGGAACTGCAGGTGTTCAGCACCTCTCAGGTTGGGGCCTGTAACAGGGGAACTGTCCCCTTTAAGGCTGGCAGGGACTAGGGGTCAGGTAAGTTTTGGGAGAGAGGAAGTGATCTCAGGGAATAATTAGTGTTTGCAGAAAATCCAGGGTACTGTCTCTTGTAGTGTAGAATGGGGACAGGATCCCCTCTCTCCTAGCCAATCAAGGCAAGCTCTGGGAACGAGGGCAGTAGACATTGTGCGCCTGTTCCCTCATAACGATGGAGACATAGCAGGACTGCTGCCCTCTGCCTGCCCAGGGAGAAACGGACTAAACTACAAAGCTGGGAGAAGCTGGTTTAAGGCTACAGCACACAGGCCCCAGGAGATTGTCTGTGGGACTCCTGAACAAAGGAGAGGAAGCTTGTCTGAATCAGCACATAGGCCCCAGGAGGAAGGCTGGGGAGTCCAGAATGAAGGAGAAGTGTTGTTGGCCCAACGGGCTAAAAGAGTTTGTATTTGGGAGAAGACTAAATAGATAAGACCTCACAAAGGGGGATCCTATTTTAAGTATTCCAGCCTGTAAATTATTGTAAAGAACTAATAGGGATATAAGGCTGGGTGCCTGCAGGGCTACCTCATGCCATGAGGGGGTGCTCTGAGACCACCCCCGGCTACAGGTTCTTTCTTCTGGCATTACTGCAAGAGAGTCGTCTCTACACGAAACCCAGGATTGTTTCATTTGGACTCCACTTGATCTCTTCATATGACCACTCTCCCTTAGCTAAAAGGTTACCTTTCTCTAATGACTGTATGCTGTTATGGCCTGATTTCCAGTGGTGCTGAGGTCCTTCACTTCTCATTGAAGTCAATAGAGGATATAAAGTGCTCAGCACCTCTGAAAATTAAGCCAGCTGATTCTGCACTCCCCAAGGGCTAATCCACTTCTTCCCTTGTCGAGTTACTCTTCTACAGGCCTGAGAAAACACCTGCCCCCCAGCTATGTTCACAGCCTCTCAAGTATTCAAGTTTCTCAACTTTCCTCTTTGTTCATTCGTACCCATATTTTGGGGGGGGGGGAGTGAAGGAAGTGGGGGCAGTTCTTCCTACCTCAGGGCATGTGTCCTGCCTTTGATTTGGGGTCACAATCAGATTTGTCATAACGAAGAAAACATTTTCACCCTAAAAAAAAAAAAAGAAGAAAAGAAAATTTATAAACCCTTTTTAACTCCTAGGATCCGCTTTAAAACATTAGTGCTAGTAAGAACCCATCACAGCAGATGTGTTGTTTTATAATAATAAAACCGAGTTCTTATCTAGCACTTCTCAGGTGGTAGTGTCTTCAGCTGATCAGTCTTTCCCACTAATCTGATTCAGTCCATAGTTTAGGAGGCTCCTGGTCCTGGAGTCCTCACAGGCACAAAGGGCTTGTCTACACTGGCACTTTACAGCGCTGCAACTTTCTCACTCGGGGGGAGGGGATGGGGTGAAAAAACACGACCCTGAGCGCAGCAAGTTTAAGCACGGTAACATGCCAGTGTAGACAGTGTGCCAGCCCTAGGAGCCGTGCTCCCAGTGCTGGGAGCTACGCCCCTCGTGGAGGTGGTTTTTTTAGAGCGCTGGGAGAGCTCTTTCCCAGCGCTCTGCCGCGACCACACAAACCACGTTAAAGCACTGCCGTGGCAGTGCTTTAGCGTGACCAGTGTAGACTAGCCCTAAGCTCTCACATAGCAGCATCTGCAAGTAATGCCTTCTACCATCTCCAGGTGATGAGAAGACTCTGTCCCATCCTAGCAGGCAATGACCTGGTTATACACACCCTGGTCTCCTCTCATCTGAACTATAGCAATGTGATAGACCTGGGCACGAAGCCTTCTGTGCTTAAGAAATGCCAACTCTCCTCCACTCTCTACACTTGCATCCTATAGAACAGCAAGTCAAGGTTCAGGTCTTGGTCCTTATCTTCAAGGTGCTCAATGGCTTGTCTCAATAGCATGTGTAAAAGAGCCTAAAGCTCCAGGATAAGGACTGTGGTCAACAACTCCAACCCTCAGGCCTGATGGAACTGTCCGCCACACAGGTAAGGCTTACAGGTGCAGGAGACAGTGCTTTTCCGGGGGCTGGTCCGAGACTGGAATGAATGCCCCCAGAACTGAGGACCATCCAAAATTGTCACCACCTCCTGCTCCAAATGCCATCTGCACTTCTCCGACCTGCCTTCTCCAATATAAACTCAGGGCAACAGGCACTTAAAAACAAACAAACAATCGCTCCCAAACAAAATGCTCCACTGTACATACAATTCTCCCTGTCGAGAGAGGATGACAGAAAAGTGTGCATCAGATGTTGGTCACATTGCTTAATGCACTACTGGAAAGTGCTCAGATGCTATAGTGATGAACGCGGGATAAGAACCTATATAGGACAGAATAGATTTGATTGCTGCACTGACATACAGACACAAGCATACTGGTTCTGTATTATTAATGGCATTGGCTAAACATGCTGGAAGCGATGTTCTATATCCACACCAGGGAGGGGTCTGTGATGCACTGTGTTTGCATGGTTAGCCGATGGAATACACTTTATTTAGTGGAACATTACTTGGCTTTTAAAAATACATTTGGCTCTAACATCGCATCCTGTTTTGCTGCATCGATTATTACTGGGGCCAGCAACCAGCAGCACCTGGGGCATTTGGGAGTGGGTTTGAGTGAAATGCATTAACCTTGAAGCATAATCAAGAGGATAAACCAAAAGCTCTGGAGACCTTGGGAAGCAGCATTTACCAGCTCCGTTCACTCTCCTTTCGAAGTACAGTCCCTTCTTGTGTCAGTTCTATGAGCAGCTTCCATCTGACGACTGAACAAGTTGGGAAGGAAAAGGATGTGTGTTCACCTAAAGGTTCACCACCACAAATGCTGCTGCTATGACAGTGGGAGTCTCCCAGTATTTTCCAGTAACAATCCAGTAACTGGCGCTGCAGCAGCTTGCCGCGTTACTGCAGGAGACTGCAGTATTTGTGATAAAGGAATCAACCACAGCATATTTTGCTTTATGATTTTTTGCAGAGCAAACCACTCCCTCCCTCCACCAAACTGCGTGAGGCAGCTCAGTGTCAGAGCGAAACATAAGGAACCGTGGGAATGAGCCATGAGAGTAACCTGCAGCTTTTGCTTGCTTCAGATACACCCACTTTTCCCTATTCATCCCACTCTGATCCACTGAAACACGGCAGAGGAAATGACGCCTGGGCCAAAATGCCTGTACTGTGAAGTGCCATCGCTAGAGATAGGGGTGGACATTTTTTTAAAATGCAGTACACCAGGCGGCACCCCAACAGAGTGACACACAGTAAGAGGGCCAGTGGCAAATCCTGGCGCATGAGTCCTGTGGAAAATAACTATCAGCGTCCCTGCCTGGTTTATGCGGATGGGCGTACACACACGACACCTGGTCCAATGGGCATGAAAGTCCTGGACACCACCTAGGGCAGACAGCGTTTCAGGCAGTGCAACCATTTATCACACAGAGTCTTACGGTGTGTTTCATGTCGAGCATCTGACTGGAGGCCACGTTTTTCATGTCAGCGATGAGATTTGGTTTTAAAGTGCGGGTGGGCTAGTGAGCAGTGCAGAGCACTAGTGCCAAATTTGAGTGAGTGCAGACTGGGGCATGAGATGGAAGCTCTTACTGGCGTGCACAACTTTCTTTCACTGCATAGAAAGGGTAGCAACAGAGGACTGCAACACGCTGCCAAGTACATTGCTCTTGCTTTACTGTCCTCTGCACTGCCTCAATGTTTGCTGTCTTGTAAAAGTCTGTCAAAGACCGGGAAGGGTCAGACTTTCAGCCCCCCCCCCCCCCTTTTTTTTTCTTCACATGCTTTTGTGCACATGCAACTAACTGTGCAAACTAAAGGGGACATGCAAACGGCCTCTGGTGAGTGCAAGTCAGACAGCTCCCAATCCAGTCCTCAATTCTCCAGTATGGGCACTCACAAGGGGTGCTCCCAAACAGGGGCCAGCCCACATTTGCAGGTACAGCTGGCCAAGGAAATGGGCACATCTGACATTTGAACTGAATCGAGCAAGGAGCCAGGAGGGTTAAACCAGACCCTTCATTTAAGCAATTCACATACTCAGCACCATCATCATCTGATTCGTCCACCTCCTCCTCTGGGCTTCCCCTAGAGTTCTCAGATAGGCACTGCATTTATTCATGCCTGCTCTGTTCGGGTAGAGCCTAATCCAGCATGTTGCTTAAGCATGTGCTTAACTTTAAGCAGGTGAGCCATCTCAATTAAGTCAATGGACCACTCACCTGCTTAAATTTAAGCACATGCTTAAATGCTTTGCTGGATCAGCACCCTGGCCTGACATCCATCCAAGGCCAATAGGAGGCTGGCTGAACATTTGTTGGAAAAGGAGACACAGAGCTGAGATTCTCTGGTAGCCCCTCTCCTGGGCATTCACAGAGCTACAGGGACTAGCAACTTCATCGCTGTCTTGCCAATAGCGACCAAGCAGGAATTAGCCCCCAGTCTTTCTAGCTAAAGAAAGTAAGAAATAAAGCAAAGGGGACTCAGCAAACCTGTGGGGGAATGACGTAATCGGCGACATCCCACAGCCTCTCCCCCAGCTCCGAGGTGTTGGTGAAAGCCACGCCCTTCAGCTTGGTGATGACGGAGCTCTGGATGGAGGTGTCCGAGTCCTGGTAGCCTTTCTTGACGACAAATACCCATCTGTGAACAACACAGCAGGCAGCAGCATTAGCCAGGACGGCCAGCCGAATGGGCCAATGTGGCAAGTTAGCTAGAGAAGGGTTGTGCCCAGGTAAAGCACAGTTCGAGGGTAAGTCAGAATATACAAGTGATACCAAACCCCTCTCAGCCACAGCTCCAAATTTAGGTTAAGCCCTTTGATGCAAGTCACCTGTCCCGCAAATCCCCTAATGACCTCAACTCCTGAATGTTTCCAATGCACCCAACACACTGTGGCTGATAGAATATGCAGCGCTGTCCATCCGTCAATCTCACAGCACTTGCCAAGGGGTCAGAGTATCATTATTCTCATTCAACACATGGGGAAAAGTGAAGGGAAGCAACTTGCCCAGCATCACACTCTCTCAGTGGCAGAGCTGGTAATACAACCCCGGCCTCCGGACTCCTGGTCCCCTGCTCAGCTCACCATCCGCAGCCAGGTCAAGGGGGTGCTATTGTGTATCTGGTAGCATATATGGCCCAAGCCCAGGTAATTCTTACGCAGACAAAGCTCCCATTGACTTCCATAGGAAAGAGTGAAGGCCCTGGCTCTCTGTTAATATCATCCTGCTCTGCTATACACCTGGGATTTACAGACTCCTATTACCGATGACATTTGTTTTGGGAGAGTCATTTTTTGGCATCTGGCAGACATATTTACTGGAGAGACCCAAGCGGCCCCCAGGACTCTGCCTGATCATACAGATAAATAATACGCATTTTAGAACCTGCCACAAAATTGCCAGCCCTGCAGCAGGTCAATGCTAGGGAGACACAACCCAGGAAGGTGAGCAGGGATTTGCTTAGAGAAATCCACAGGGAATATTTGCATTATCCTAAAGTTGTCACCTCAGCACCAATGCCATCTTCTGAGCAACGCACGTATCTCGGTTGGCTCAGGTGCTGCCAGCATGAGGAACAACTCTCAGAGTGTGGCACAGACCTTCCTCGAGAGACTGGGAACGTGAGTCCCACCCACCAAGACACTGTGTCGCAAACAGGAGTCCTGAGACCAAAGGGACTGGAAGCTGAACTGGCACCGCTGAGGAGGGATCACCCCTGTAGCACACGAGGGAGCTGCAGCAATTAGCAGAGGCAATATGTGAGGGAACGCTGGAAGGGGTTGTGTGCCAGGCAGTGCTTGGAGAGTGTCGCCCAGTACACTGGCAGCAGCTGATCCCATTGTACGTTAAAGTGGGACTTCCAGGCTTGGATGCTTAGTGGGGTTTAGCAGATCAAACTGGGAGCATTAAATTCACTCCATTCCCTCCTTTCATACCCAGAAGTCAGACCTGTGTGTTCATGAACTGCGCCCTGGGCCAACTGCGGCAGGAGTGCAGCAGCCATGTGGACACCTCTGGCTGCGGGAAGAGTGTAACATCTCATAGAGGCATAGGTAGGGGTGGGGAAAATCCATACGCTGCTGGTCATGGACAAGGACAAAGGGAGCTTCACAGAACTGCAGCATTTACCACCCCAGGTGAGACCTGGTCTGGCAAATCTGGTCTCCTGCCTGTGGCAGTGGGAAATACCAGAGAAGCAATCCACCCACCCCGAGCACCATATACCCGGTGAGCTGTGCCACGCTGCACAAGGTTCCTTCCTGCCCTGCTCAGCTGGCACCACGAAGCCTGAGGTCCAATTGCCTCTCTCCTAGCCCGCAGCATTGTTCACAGAACTATCCAGCCCCTTTCTAAATCTAGCTCTGGTATTTAGGCCAATTACAATCCTGGTGTAAGAAGGCACCTAGGTGCCCCTGAACTTCAGTGAGAACTGCACCCGCTTTATGCCAGGGCTCAGCTTGTACCTTAGAATTTATGATTACCACACGACCCCAGGAGGCAGGACCCAAGCCTCAGCCTGCCTGGGCACTGCCATCCTGGGTGGGGGACCAAAGCTCAGGCCTCACCACCCCAAGCTGGGGCTGGGGGCCCAAAGCCGAAGGCCAGGGCTTCAGCCCCAGGCAGGGGGCCTGTAAGCTTAGCCCTGCGGCCCAGGGCTGAAGCTCTTGGCTCAGCTTCAGCCCCAAGTGGTAGGGCTTGGGCTTCAGCCCCGGGCCCCAGCAAGTCTAACACTAGCCCTGGCGAACCCATTAAAACAGGGTCGTGACCCAGCTTGAGGACCCCTGCACTAGGCCCATCACAGGCTTAAACTGCTGTCACATCCCCTCTGATTTCTCCTTCCCAAGCTACCTAATCCTCGGTTTTGCAATCTCTCATTGCACACGAGAGCTCAAACTAGCCTCCCTTCCTCACCCTCCTTGGCCCCTTTACTGTTTGAAAAGAAGGGTCTGTCATTGATTCCCACTAGGATCCAACTGTTCTGGGGGGAATGGAGAAGTAAAGCCCTTGTAGAACTGAATGAGGTGCCTGCCAGCTCCTCTATAGGACTGCCCCAGAGTTAGGGCTGTCAGTCACCAAGACAATGAATCAGTGGAGAACCTCAGGCAAGTTAAATGACCAGGTTACAGACTGGGTGGGGAGCAGGCAATGTTTGTAGGAACCCTTGGAATGCACTAAGGACTGAGCATGCCACTGAATGCAGCAAGTGCAAGCAGCTGCCACGAGGGCTGGGGATAGCAACATCACATGCCTAACTCATGCCTGCTTTTAGAGGCAGATTAAGAATAAACCAAGAAAGCCCCCCACCCCCCGAAAAATTCTCAGACTTTCTTGTCTTCCCAAGAAAACCAGCTCTTTGCAGTGAGGACTTGACAGTGACCCAGTTTGAGGCAGGTCTTTAGCTTCCCCCATTCGAATGTAACAGGGCATCCAGTGTGGGCAGATGTGCCCGAGCTCCAGGGATGCTCATCTGAACGGACACTGGTGAATAACAAAACCATCATACTAATGCCTGAGATGCAAGCCCAGCCTGGCAGCAAAGGGGTCAACACAATAACAATCACCTTTAGTTATATGGTACTACAGGGATGCATGGGGCTATACACACCAATGAAAGGGAGCAGCCCATTCACCCAGTGCGTCCGATGTCTCCCAGGCAGAAGTCACTTTAGTATCCTCTTTTCTCAGGGGAAGGGGTATCATATCTATAGGATTCCTCCTTTAACAGCTAAAACATGCCAGGCTTCTGAGACTCCACCCCTCCTCCGCTAACAGATGTACAAACAGACAGCAACTGTGCACTTTCTATAAATAAACCCAACCAGGAGAGTGACTCTACTATATTTATTCAGTTACGGTGGGGGAAGGGTAGAGGCACTCAAAGGACAAACAGCTAAGCTCTTGTTTTTGGGTTGGAGACTCTTCCAAATAGCATCCTGGATCATTCTGGGAAGCCCCTGATACTCCAGGAGGAACAGCACATGCATTACACATAATTCATCAGCCTGTTGGGACATGGAACTTGATCATTCAGGGCCTGATCCTGTGAGGAGTGAAGCACTGAGTTCAATGAGAGTGCTCAGGATGTTGCAGGACTGGAGCCTCTCTGAGCAGTGCTGGAGCCGTCACCATGCCAGCCAGTCCTGCTCTGAATCACTCGTGAGGCAGCAGACATGCATGCCACCTCTCTCCGCGTTCCCATCACTGCCCCCATTCCGGCTTGCTCAGCTAAGGAATTTGCCACTCAGTACGGGCCCATTTTGCTCTCAGTTAATCAGACAGCCACTATATCACACCCACAATCCTGCATTTAATAGAGTCACACAGAGTCAAACCTCACCTGGCATATCCTGATTGTCAGCAATAATGGCCACAAACACTTCAGCTTCTAAAAGAGGTTAGCTACAGTGGTTTGGGACCATAATCACAGAATACCGAAATAAGGATATAAATAATACATCATAAGACAATAGTAACATTTGCTCTATTTTTAAACCTAATTGTAATGGGGGAGGGGAAAGCTAAATATTTCTACTGGGGGAATCTAGATATTAGCCTCTTACATTACACAAAATCCCTATTTTGATTAGGAAGTTCAAATATTCATATTCAGGCAGGTAAAGCATTATAGAGCCCTCCCTGTACATACAGTCTCTTGTAACAGCCACGGCACCAAGCTCCATTGAGATGTAACTGAGATAGTATCCTATGCACAGAGTGACCCTGACCGCACTTACCCCACCAGGTAAGCCAGGATGGACAGCTGCACCACTCGATAGAGAATCCCCACCTTCTTGTTCTTTGCAATGACATATTTTTCGGTTTTATAATCAAAAAGCGACAGACACAGACCCTTCCAACCGACCTGCCCCATTCTCCCGGCTCACTCTGTATCAGTGACAGATCGAAAAGGCAGCACTGGATCATTCACACGTGCTTTGCATTGAAACCTGACTACACCAATCCCTGTAAAAAACTGCAGATCTCCACCCTCCTTCTCAGCTGCTGTTAAGCAAGCAGAAGCACCTTACTCACAGCCAGTACTGCAGTAACAAGAAAGGGATTCTCACTGAATTCATCTGCCCAGGCACAAGTCCCTGATAAATTCTGTCAGCCCCAGAAAGTGCTGGATGATTCTCTTGTACCTTTCCCCACAGTCCAGAAACAATGGTAATTTAAAACAGGTTTAAGGCTGAGCCTTTAAAACCAGAGAGCTGTATTCTCTCTCTCTCTCTCTCTCTCTCTCTCTCACCCTGAGGAGCCAAATCCTAAAGTCCTTGCTCACTTTTATTCAGTCTTTATTCTGGCAAAACTCTCACTGACTTCCTTGGGAGTGTGCTGAGGCAAGGAGAATTTGGCCCATCTGGAATAATCCAAAATCTCACAATGGCAGAAACGCCCTCTCCCAGCACAAAGAGCAATGTAGGAGACTAACCTACAGATTTTATAAAAACAATGAGGAATCTGGTGGCACCTTAAAGACTAACTGATTTTATGATTGTCTGTAGCAAAAACAACCAGAATTGAAAACCATAAAAATAAATATGGCTAGATTACAAAACATTTTTTGAAAAGTACATTATTTTAGCCTATATTACAATCAGCACTTGGGTTACCAAAACCAAAGTATTTTAACCAACAGATAGATTTTATTGTACATTTGGTAGATCAATTGTTCGCACTAGTTGGTGAAAATAAACTAGTCAGTGTCTAGTCAATATGATTTTCTAACTGTCTAGAGGAATGTTGGAATACCAGATCTGCAGACAAGCAGGGGAATGGTTGTTTTTTAAATTACCGTTTCCAATAGAATAATTTTAAAACAATAATGGAAACGTTTCTATAGATCTTAGGTTTTATAAAAGCTTGTTTTTCACAAGACTTAAATGTTGGTCCAAATGCATATCCTGAAAATGCAATAAAAACTCCCTCAGCAATTCTCTCTCTCATTCTGTTTTCTCTGACTACAGCTATCATCATTGTCCTGCCCCGAAACAAGACACAAACACGACAATGCGGATGAGTTTCATTTTCCATTTTGGGGTCTTAAGATCCAAATACTATTCTTATACTCTTCCAATTGTTTTTTCCCCATTTGCATGATGCTCTTTTCTATGACAATGGCTTGAGATGAACCAGACTCTGGTTGTGGTCAACCAAGCAGCCACCAGGGAGGCACACAGTAGAACACCACTCCAACGCTGACCTTGTTTATAAACTGGAGCCTTATAGATCATGAGTACTGGGAACTCAGGACAGTCCCAAAACTATTCTCCGCCATATGTTAACTTTCTGCCTGGTTCTCACTTCACCCTTTTCTGATCAGTCCATTTAACAGCCAAATTTGGGCCTCAGAGGCACAGCAGCTGGGATAAGAGAGTCTGAGGCTTTCTAGGAGCAAGAAAGGCTCCTGCAACAAATAATTGACCAAAACAGGGACACTTTTTTGAAGGAGGGAGTTACAGATGGGGAGCAGATTGGTTATTGAGATGATGGGAGGCAGAGAACATGACCCATGTAAATGGGAGTTGTCACATATTTTCTCTATCTAGGACACTGCTGTGCCCAACATTGGTCCAGAGCTGCAGATCTTGGCAAGGGACCAACACCCATGGCTGAGGCTCCCTCCTTAGTGATTTTTCCTTCTTCACACAGTGTGATTTTTTTAGGATGGAGAGAGATGGCTGCTCTAAGACTATAGGATGTGCACACTGAAATATAAAACAGGGTGAAAAATAGCAGCGTCAAGTGCACAGTGCTGGTTCTCTCTGGAGAGGACATGTTTGGCTGAAATAGAGCGCAAAGAGAAAAATACAACTGTAATCTGCCAAGGCAGAATTTTCCAAATATAATCCATTAGATTTCTCCTCTAGTTCTGCTGTGGCTTTGCAGTCAGTGCAGTGTAACATAATGAAAATCAGAATCGGGCTGCAAGTTGCCATGGTTATAAACAAGTTGAAGGATTTTTATTTTTATTTTTTAAATCAGAGGCATGAAAATAGCATTTGAAATTTGATAAAATCAACTGCAACCTTTGTCCTTCTAACTAGTGTCGACCCAAATTAGGCACATGTCCTTGAATCCTGGGGTCTGAAAGGAAAAGGAGACAGAATCCCAGAGAAACACTGGAAAGGTGTTTGGAGCATTTTTACCTTTTGAATAATTTCTTTTTTTTTCTTGTAGCGTTGAACCAATGGGACCAATTCCACCTTGGCTGGCAGAGTGAATTATTTTATCTCATTCCCAGACGCTCTTGGAAAAGGAGCACCTGGAAATATGATTTCTGGCATCTCCATGCAAAGGGACTGGCAACACGCCATAAAACCTGGGATTCCATCTCTCCCAGGGGGCACCCAAACCTGCCTGCGAGGGTGGGGAAATGGGAACATATCCAGGTTCCAGGAGACAGCCAGGTATTTTCTGTTTGATTTATCTCCCCAATCCTGCTCTCATTAAACCAAATGACAAAACACCCATTGGCTTCCAAGAGAGCAAAATTGAATCTCAACTCTGCATGTTGCTTCCCAGTCTTGTTAACCCTCTGGTTTGGTGAAACAATACCGGTGACACAACTATCTCTCACCAACAGCTGCGCTGACACCCTTTAATTATGGTACAAGCTGACCTGCCCTAAAGAACAAGCTACCTTATAATGACAGGTTTCAGAGCAGCAGCCGTGTTAGTCTGTATCCATAAAAAGTAAAGGAGGACTTGTGGCACCTTAGAGACTAACAAATTTATTAGAGCGTAAGCTTTTGAGAGCTACAGCTCACTTCATCGGATGCATACAGTGGAAAATACAGTGGGGAGATTTTATATACACAGAGAACATGAAACAATGGGTGTTACCATACACACTGTAACAAGAGTGATCAGGAAAGGTGAGCTATTACCAGCAGGAGAGCGGGGTCGGGGGGGGGAACCTTATAGCTACCTTATAGTTCACCAGCTTTCCGGTTACATCATCTCCTCATTCTTCCAGTGCTCTCCTAGTCCTTGAATGATCTGTATTGCATGTAGCACATTCTACACGGCCTTATCATCATCACTGGCTGAAGTACTTGCTACTTCCCCTCCCCCTTCCCAAGGATCCAAGGTATCAGTGGAGAAGGATTGTGAACAAATGGTGGGGAAATCTTGCGGAGCTGAGGAAGTTCTCATAAGACAGTGCTTGATGGATTAAACTGCTGGCACCATAAAGGGAAACTGAAATGAAATAAAAATACACATACAAAATCATTTGGAAGACTGAGTGCAGCAGTAGATGGAACAGTCAGCATTTTGCAATGCTGCATTCCAGTGCTTTGACCTCCTAATGCCAGCCAACAAAAGCCTTGTTGGGGGAAATGTTAAAACAATGGCCTGAAAACTGACAGTTTTTAATAAAAACTTGCCTTCATGTTAAACTAATAACTCAAAGCAAAAATCCTGCTCTTGGCTACGTGTGGCAGGTCTCTGCTCCACTGGTTAGTACACAAATGGCTCTTTGCCAACATGCTTCATGATTTACATGGAGGAATGAGAAAGGAATCCAGTCCTCAGAGCTCATGCAACCCAGGGCTGCTCTGTTGAGATGGCCAACAAGGTGGCCCAAACTAGTAGTGGTGATTTTAGTCCTGTTATACTTCTAGGAACTGGACTGAGGCTCACCAAACTCCTTCATCACAGGCTACCATCAGATGGTAACACATTCCAGTCATTACTCAGCCTAGGCAGGACTCAAATCTGTGACCTGGAGAAGAAAAAGTTTCTTGTCTCCTTAGCAATCCTCTGAGCCAATCAGTCCCCTCTGACTGATCCTGTCTCAAACCTGGAGTCTGACTATGCATAGTGATGATCAGAGGTGGAATATTTGCAATGAGCAAGTTACATGCCACTGAATCACTACAAGAGGCTCAAATGTCCCAGTTGCAACAGAACTCTGGAGCGCACTACAGACGATGTTCTACTCTCCAATTAGTTTCACACATGTTCACCACCCCACAGATGCAGCATTGAGCACTGGCTTCCAGGAAGTTTAGCATTGCTGAGTCACCTCTTAGCACTGTTAAGTGCTCTCAGGGAATTCTGAACAGAAGGTGCCCTGTAGATTACTGGGCTGCTCTTTAAATAGCATATACTCTTCTAAGTCACCTGGCACAGACTGTATTCTCCACAGGAAATGGAGTTAAGGTATGGCCCACACTAGAGTCTAGACAGGTTGTTTGTGCCTCACTCAGGAATCAAGAACACTTTTTGCATGGAAAGCTTAAGCCCTGCATCACCCTGTGCAGGAGGTCTGGGTAGCACCCTATTGCAAACCCTCCTGAATGCTTAGGGAGCTCCAGGATCTCCACAGTAGCATATCTTTTCATTCTACCAATACTTGGGGTGGGGGAAGGGGAGAGGGACAGGGAGGACAGACCCAAATCAAGCAGCTGAGAGCGAGTCCAGCTAGGGCCCAGCAATTAAAGAAGCTGAATGTCATTTGCAAGGCTCTGTTCTTGAATGGCAACTTCAGCAGATAGAGCAGCCTCTTTCCCTTTGCTCTGTTTAGAATGGATCCTCACTGTAATGACAGGACTGAGCAAATCTATATTACCAGGCTGACTTACCGCACAGCTATCAGTAGGATCTAAATGAATGGCAAGACTAGCTGATGCAGAGGTGATTCGCCAGGTACCTGAGGATAAACCAAGAATGTTTATTCCCACATAAGGAAAGATGGCTGAATTAGACTGATAGGAGAATAAGGTGTTGAGTGTGAACCAGTTTGACATCACCGAAGACCTAATGAGATGGTGCACCATGGCTCTCAGACAAAGCCTAGACAAAGCAGGGAAAGACGTCAATGCCACCCACCTATGGACGATGGGAGCCCTAAACTGAGGCTTGGCTCAGATGGCAGCAGGTCGCAAAGCAAGTCCAGCCATGGGATGAGGATTCCACCAACTGGCTACGTTTGCTCCAAGAGAGTCCAGGGCAAGGTAACACAAGCACATACGGTGAATTTAGTCTAATCCCAAATGGTAATATGGCTATGTCACAAATCCACTCTATTATAATGGTACGGTTGCCTTGTGTGTGCGCGTAAGTACTGACAAGGCAATAAAAAGCAAGGGTCAGTGGCTCTTAACCTTTGCCCAGTTGGCTTTCCTGTTTTAACCCCTCCCTATGTGGTCCACGCGTCTGGCGGGGTTGTGGGGGGGAGAGAATTCCACTGAATAACAGTGAGCTCATGCAAAATGAAAAGGTAACAACAGCCCAATGCTCCCTTTCCTGCAGGACTATGTGGATTGTAAGGCTTTGGAATTGGTTTTAACCACACTCTTGGGGACTATGTATGTACAAACCTCAGTGCTGGTGAGTTTTGTTTTTTTTTTATTGTAACTGAAGGAAGTAAAATTAAAAAAAAAAAATGCAGCAAAGCTTCCATGGGGAAAACACAGGATCCTATGAGATACATGATTGTGGTTTGGGTTGTTACAAGATCTTGGCAGTCCTGGCTAATCCCTTTAGTGCTATCCAATCACTGTGAATGGATTTGGCATCCACTACAGCAACAGCAACTGTGGGGAATTAAATCATCAGATAGGGCATGTCCGGTTTACAAGTCAAGGAGCCTTATAATGCATTTAATAAAGAAAAGCTGCTTGAAAGAAAAACTGGTTGGACCCTGCTAGAGCCACACTCCCGGCTCCCAGGCAGCTTTAGAAGACAGCAAAAGTGACTGGAGGCATCAGGGAAGTTACATACAAGGGTACACTGGAAAAGAGAAGAGTAGGAGGCGATATAATAAAATAATGAATTGTATGGAGAAGGCTCGCTCCCCTTTAACCTGTCCCATAGCACAAGACTATTGGGACACAGGCTGAAATTAAAAGGCAGCGAGTTCAAAGCTAGTAAGAGGAACTACTTTTTAAAAAGCTACACAGAATTAAACTGTGAAACTCTCTGTTGCAGGATGTCATTGAGGCAAATGGCAAAGAAATATTTTTTAAAATATTAGACGCCTAAAAAAAAGCCTGCTTCTGTAGTTACACACAAACACCAAAAATCCTCATGTTTCAAGGCATAACCTGCTGATCATCAGCTGGAGTTAGGAATCACTTCTCCCACTCATGCATTTCCTCCATAGGATAATTTTGAAGTGTTAATTGTGTTGTAGAGCTGTTACACCTTTGCTGAGCAGGAGCAGACGCAGGATGTCACAGGTCAGTTTCCAGCTTGAAGCAGAAATCAGTGAAACAGGATCAAGTATTTTGTTTATAGCTTGCTTATTTACAAGATCTACACTAGTTTTATTTCCTTGGTAACAAACGGGCAACTCCCCTCTTTCAGAAGCCCTAGAGAAAGGAACGGCTGCCTTATCCCAAGAAGCAGCTTCCTTGGGCCTCTACGTTTCTCTAGGGTCTCACGCAAAACTAACTATTAAATACAGTTCTCTCCCACTGCCCCCAACTCCTGAGGATTTTCCCTGGGAAACCCCTGCAACTCAAAACTCCTCCTCTGGGGGGGGGGGCCTTCCAAGATGAACCTGATTGTCAGCCTTCCTTTTGTGCAGCTGTTTTGGAATCCAAAGGAGCCTCAGAGCTTTAAGTGCCACACAAAGGCAAGTACTTTAACCCCCACAAGTCTCCTTAATGAGCATCTCATCTGGGTACTTATACATCAACAAACCCTATTAGACAAACCATTAGCACATTTCAGCATAAAATGCAGTTAGCAATGGCCATTTTTGGGGACAGAACACCTTACAACAGCCAGTATTAAGTTTGTCTACACAGGGAAATTATTCCAGAATAAGGTAGGATGTGAATTTACAGCATTATAGTTATTCTGGAATAATTCAATTATGTGAACACTTTTATTCCAAAATAAGAGTGCCTCTTTCTGATTTAACTTAATCTACTTCTAAAGTAGATTAAGCTAACTCAGAAAAAGGCACTCTTATTCCAGAATCAGAGTGTCCACATGGGGGGGTTATTTCCAGAATAGTTTATTCTGGTCAATTTCCCATTGTGGACAAGCTCTTAGTCTCTTGCAGTTCTACAGTGCACACAACTATAGGAGAGAGTGGAAAAAAACCAGTTACTTACTTTCTCATAACTGTTGTTCTTCGAGATGTGTTGTTCATGTCCATTCCACATTAGGTGTGCACACGCGCCGCGTGCACAAACGTCAGAAACCTTTTCCCTTAGCAGCTCCCGTCAAGCCGGCGGGCCCCCTGGCCCCCCGAGTGGCGCCACTGCGCCCCGCATATATACCCCCGCCGGCCCGACCCCCTCCAGTTCCTTCTTGCCGGGGATTCCGACAGAGGGGTAGGAGGGTGGGTGGTGGAATGGACGTGAACAACACATCTCGAAGAACAACAGTTACGAGAAAGTAAGGAACTGTTTTTTCTTCTTCGAGTGCTTGTTCACATCCATTCCACATTAGGTGAATTACAAGCTTACCTCTGGAGGAGGGTAGGACTCATGGAACAGCTGCTCGGAGGACCGCTGTGCCAACTGCCGTGTCCTCTCTGGCCTGCTGGTTGACCGCACAGTGGGTCGTGAAGGTGTGCACCGAGGACCAGGTGGCTGCTCTGCAGATCTCCTGGATCGGGACCTGTGCCAGGAATGCCGTGGAAGTCGCCTGTGCTCTGGTCAAGTGGGCCGTGACCACCGGGGCCGGAACACCTGCGAGCTCATAGCACACCCAGATGCAGCTTGTAATCCAAGACAAAATCCACTGCGCTGACACTGGGAGGCCTTTTAACCTCTCAGCCACAGCCACAAACAGCTGCGCGGATTTGCGAAAGGGCTTGGTGCGCTCCAAGTAGAACGCCAGCGCTCGACGCACATCCAAGGTGTGCAAGCTGCAGTGACTCAGGTCCGTATGGGGTTTCGGGAAGAACACCGGCAGACAAATGTCCTGGCCCAGATGGAATTGGGAGACCACCTTAGGGAGGAACTTGGGGTGCGGCCAGAGCTGCACCTTGTCCTTGTGAAATACTGTGTATGGTGGCTCAGAAGTGAGGGCCCTCAGTGGCCCTCGGACACCCTTCTGGCTGAGGTAATGGCAACCAGAAACGCCACCTTCCAGGAAAGGTGGACGAGAGAACAGGTAGCGAGGGGCTCGAAAGGGGGTCCCATGAGTTTAGAAAAGACCAGGTTAAGGTTCCATGGAGGGACTGGGGGGCAGGAGTACGGGAACACCCTCTCCGACCCTTTAAGGAACCGCCCCACCATTGGGTGGGAAAACACCGAGCCCTCCGAGAACCCCGGATGGAAGGCGGAGATGGCCGCCAGGTGCACTCTGAGTGAGGACGGGGCTAGCCCTTGCTGCTTGAGGTGCAGGAGGTACTCCAGAATGCCCTGCACCGGCCGCACCTGTCGGGGTTCACACCAACATGAGAACCTTTTCCACTTGGCCATATAGGCCGCCCTGGTAGAGGGCTTTCTACTGCCAAGCAGAATCTGCTGCAGAGGAAGGGAGCACCGGCTCTCCAGGGCGTTTAGCCACAGAGCCTCCACGCCGTCAGGTGCAGTGACTGCAGGTCGGGGTGGAGAAGCCACCCGCCGTCCTGTGTAATGAGGTCCCGGTGTAGGGGCAGGACTATGGGGGCATCCACCGACAGCTCTAGGAGCGATGTGTACCAGTGCTGGCGGGCCCAGGCTAGGGCGATGAGGATCGCTGTCGCCCTGTCCCTGCGCACCTTGAGCAGGACCTTGTGCACCAAAGGGAGCGGGGGGAAGGCATACATCAAGCCCCCTCTCCACGGGATCGCAAACGCATCCGCGAGTGAGCCCGGGCTGCGGCCCTGGAACAAGCAGAACCGCGGGCACTGGGCGTTGGCCCTGGTGGCAAACAGATCTACCCGGGGAAACCCCCACCTGTGGAAGAGCGAAAGCACGATATCCACCCTGAGCGTCCACTCGTGCATGTGGTACGACCTGCTGAGGGAGTCCGCCAGCTCGTTCCGCACCCCCGGGAGACAGGACGCCTCAAGGTGAATCGCATGGGCTATGCAAAGGTCCCAGAGGAGGAGAGCCTCGTGACAGAGTGGCGAGGAACGAGCCCTACCCTGCTTGTTTATATAAAACATGGCAGTAGTGTTGTCTGTCAGAACTGTCACGCTGTGACCACTCAGAGTGGCATGAAAGGTCTGGCAGGCGACATGAACCGCCCTGAGATCCTTCACATTGATATGGAGCGACCACTCTGCCTTGGACCACAACCCCTGCATCATGAGGTCCCCCAGGTGAGCCCCCCATCCGTGGTCTGACGCGTCTGTCACCAGCATCAGGTCCGGAAGTGGGGCGGCAAAGGGGATACCTTCGCAAACCACAGGCTGGGACTGCCACCACAGTAGGGAGTCCAGCACATCCCTTGGGGCTGTCACTACCAAGTCCAGGGGGTCCCTGCCTGGGCGGTACACCCGAGCGAGCCACGCCTGCAGAGTCCTGAGTCTCAGTCTGGCATGCCTGACCATGTGTGTGCATGCTGCCATGTGGCCCAGCAGCCGCAGGTACCACCTGGCCGTTGTTGTTGGAAACTGGCACAGGGAGGCCACTGCTTGTTGGATAGCCCGGAATCGGGATACCGGAAGGCTTGCCCTGGCCTGCACTGCGTCCAGGACCGCCCCTACGAATTCCACTCTCTGCGTGGGTACGAGCGTTACCTTGGGGATGTTGACCAGGAGCCCCAGCTCGCAGAACAATCTCAGGGCCACCTCCACATGGCCCTGCACCTCTGCCTCGGATCGGCCCGCCAGGAGCCAGTCGTCGAGGTACGGGTCCACCCGGATTCTCTGCCTCCGTAAGAAGGCCGCCACCACTGCCATCCACTTCGTGAACACCCTTGGGGCTGCGGCTAGACCTAACTGGAGACCGAACTGGAGAACCGCAAACTGATAATGTTCTCAGCCCACGGTCAAGCGTAGGAACCACCGATGTGCTGGGAAAATGGCGATATAAAAGTATGCGTCCTTCATGTCGAGGGCGGCATACCAGTCCCCCGGATCCAGGGAAGGGATGATGGTGCCCAGAGAGCCCATGCGGAACCGGGCCTTGACCAGGAATTTGTTGAGCCTGTGCAGGTCTAGGATTGGGTGAAGGCCCCCTTTGGCCTTGGGCATGAGGAAGTAGCGGGAGTAGAACCCTTTTCCCCTTAGGCCGTGAGGCACCACCTCTACCGCCCCCGCCTGTAGCAGCGAGCGGACTTCCTCCTCTAGGAGATGCTCGTGAGAGGGGTCCCTGAAGAGGGACAGGGAAGGGAGGTGGGAGGGAGGCGAACTGCAGCGAGTACCCGTTCCGCACCGTGCGTAAGACCCAACGGTCCAACATAATGGTGGACCACGCACAGGGGAAACAGGACAGGTGGTTCAGGAAACAAAGGGACAGATCTGGTGGCTGGTCTGGTACTCTGTCCTTGAGCGCACCTTCAAAAGCCTGGCTTACCCGGCTGGGGTTTGTGCTGGCCTTGGTTCTGGCCCGGCGCATTATTGTTATTGCGCCGTTGCCTGTTATCCCTGCCTCGCCTACGGTAAGGCTCATGCCTATGACGAGGCTGGTACTGGCAGTGAGGGGGAGGCTGTGGCTTAAATGGCTTCCTCTGGGTCACCGGGGTGCGCATACCCAGTGACTTGAGCGTAGCCCACGAGTCCTTGAGGCTATGCAGCCTTGCACCTGTCTAATCCGAGAAGAGCCCAGACCCTTCGAAGGGGAGGTCCTGGAGCGTATTCTGGACCTCGGGGGGCAGGCCTGACTCCTGGAGCCACGCCGAGCGCCTCATGACCACCCCTGATGCAATTGTTCTAGCCCCCGCATCTGCCGAATCCAAGGAGGCCTGGAGAGAGGTCTTGACTACTGCCTTGCCCGCATCCACCAGGGCCGTGAACTCCTGTTGGGAACCTTGCGGGAGGTTGTCCTTAAACTTCCCCACCGCCTCCCAGGAGTTGAAATTGTGCCTGTTGAGGATGGCCTGCTGGTTAGCAATCCTCAACTGAAGGCCCCCAGATGAGTACACCTTTCTACCAAAAAGGTCTAGGCGTTTCACCTCCTTGGCCTTAGGGGCCGGGGCCTGCTGCCCATGGCGCTCCTTTTCGTTCACTGCCAAAACCACTAGGGAGCATGGACTCGGGTGGCAGAATAGGAACTCATAGCCCTTAGATGGAGCAAAGTATTTACGTTCCACTCCTTTAGCCATTGGAGGCCGGTGTCTGCCATATAGTCTTATAGACAGACTGAATGGTCTTAATGAGCGGGAGCGCTATTCTGGATGGCCCTTCGGGGCTCAAAATGTCCACCATGGGGTCCTCCTGCTCAACCGTCTCCTCGGCCTGCAACCCCAAATTTTGGGCAACTGTGCGCAGCAGTTCCTGGTGGGCTCTATGGTCTATTGGCGGAGGGCCGGATACCTCTGTACCTGCCACCGCCTCATTGGGGGAAGACGAGGAGGTTAGCTGCTGCTCGACCCCCTCTGGTTGGTCCTCCTGTTCCCCATCTCCCGTGGCAGGGGCCCCCGGCTCAGGCCGGGGTGGGAGTCTATGGGACGGTCTAAGCTGGGGGGATGCTGGAGACCTGGATACTGCTGCCTCTGGCACAGTCTGGCGTCGGTGCGGGGACCGGGACTGCTGCACCGAGTAACTTCCCCTGGACGGGGCACCTTGGAGCTCCTGATAGGCCAAGAGGGTCCAGAAGGGCCAATGGCCTGGCAGCCCCCATTGAGGTTGCCAGCTCCCCTGAGGGTCCCTGCTGTCCAGTCCCTGGTGCAGGTAGCTATAGCAGCCGGAGCCGGCGCCGGACTGCAGCGATGCCGATCGCGAAGGCCATGGCGGTGCCAACGATCTGCGCCAGCGGGAGAATGAGCGGCTCCTGGCTGAGCGGGACCAGGACCGGGACTGGGACCAGTGCCGGCGTTCCCTGGACCGGGACCGTCTGCGGTAGACCTCTGGCGAGGGCCGTCTCAGCTCCTCCCGGTGCCAGTCTCTGGGCATTGCCAGAGAGCGGTGTGCCCTTCCTGGCGCTTCTTTGTGTCGACCCACTGCTGGTGCCGCAACCTCCTTCTGGGCCGCTGGCAAGTGCGAGTCTGCGGAGTCGGAGCTCGACCGGGACCAACTCCGGGAGCGGTGCCAGGATGGTCTCCTCGAGTGGCACACCATTGCCGGCTTACCCCTTGACGGCACCCGAGGCATGGGTGCTGGAGGGGGCTCGCCACCGACAGCTTGATGAGGTCCTTTGCGGCCTCAAAGGTGCCAGGCGTAGAGGGCTGATCTGTTATGCCCTCAAGCCCATCGTCCGCACTGAGCTCACTTAGGTCTGGGCTCGGTGGGGCTTGTGCCGCTGGGACCGCCTGTATCAGCACCGGTACCACGGCCTTCCCGCTCTTGTCGGTGCTCGGTGCCTTGGGAGGCGCCAGCCTCCTGTGCAGGGAACGACCACGCCTTCCTTTAGGCTGCACCGGGGAGGACGATCGGTGCCGGGGCCTAGCCTGGTGCTCCGGGGCCGACAGTTTACGGTGCTTCGCCAGTGCTGGGTCTCAAGACAGCTCCGGGGCACTATGCACCGATGAAGCCTGAGCCAGCGTCGGGTGCTCTGGGCCCTGCGGCTGCAATGCAGCCTCCATCAACAGTTGTTTTAGGCCAAAGTCTCTTTCTTTCCTTGTCCTTGGCTTGAACGCCTTGCAAATCCTACACCTTTCAGTCTGATGTCCATCCCCCAGGCAACGTAGACACGAGACATGGGGGTCACTAACTGGCATAGGTTTGCGGCATGTGGCACAAGCCTTGAAGCCGTGGGCCTGCGGCATGCACCGCAGCCGGTGCTGGAGGCTTCCAAGCACCTAATCACTTAAGTGTTCACAGTCGATATGTAAATGAACTGATAACAGCTACTCTAAAAGCTAAGGGACTGCTCTTCTTCCAGAAAGAGAGAGAGAGAGAGAGGTTGTTCCAACGCCGCCACGGATGGTAAGAAGGAACTGGAGAGGGTCGGGCCGGCTGGGGTATATATGCGGGGCACAGTGGCGCCACTCGGGGGGCCCGTGGGCCCGATGGGAGCCGCTAAGGGAAAAAGTTTCAGACGCTCGTGCATGCGGCGCGTGCACACCTAATGTGGAATGGACGTGAACAAGCACTCGAAGAAGAATAAGTCCTTCATTCATTTAGCAAAGCCTGTTTCCTACTGTATGGAGGAAACTCCAGATCCAGCCAGATACAGTTTGCCAGGATTCATGCTGCAGGAACACCAGACATTAGAAAGATCAAGGTATACTGTTCCTCATTCATCCATAACCAATATCACCAAGGTAAATAAAGATATCGAGACATGATGGATAGAACAGAATCAATGCACAGCACAACAGATGCATTTGTACTAAAGGTATGTTTGATGCAGAAGGGAAATTAAAGGTTGGGGATTCATAGAGCAAAACTCCAGAGACACAATCTAAAACAAAGCCCTGGTGAAGATGCAAGAACACCAGAGCACAGAACCAGAGCTCTTAGAGAGGAGCAAGGCCTATAAGGATTGAATGAGCTAATGCACCCACTTCCCCAGTGCAAGATTGGTTTACAGTATTACTACTGGACTAACCTCAGTTGGAAAGCCTGTATAACCTCAGTTATACAGAGTAGGTCAATGGAGTTACTCCAGATTTAAAGGTTTCAGAGTAGCAGCCATGTTAGTCTGTATTCGCAAAAAGAAAAGGAGTACTTGTGGCACCTTAGAGACTAACAAATTTATTTGAGCATAAGCTTTCGTGAGCTACAGCTCACCTCATCAGATGCATTCAGTGGAAAATACAGCGGGGAGATTTATATACATAGAGAACATGAAACAATGGGTGTTACCATACACACTGTAACCAGAGTGATCACTTAAGGTGAGCTATTACCAGCAGGAGAGCAGGGGGGAAAAACCTTTTGTAGTGATAATCAAGGTGGGCCATTGCCAGCAGTTGACAAGAACGTCTGAGGAACAGTGGGGGGAGGAGGGGAATAAACATGGGGAAATAGTTTTACTTTGTGTAATGACCCATCCACTCCCAGTCTCTATTCAAGCCTAAATTAATTGTATCCAGTTTGCAAATTAATTCCAATTCAGCAGTCTCTCATTGGAGTCTGTTTTTGAAGTTTTTTTGTTGAAGAATTGCAACTTTTAGGTCTGTAATGGAGTGACCAAAGAGATTGAAGTGTTCTCCAACTGGTTTTTGAATGTTATAAACTGATGTGACTGAGATCAGAATATGGCCTGTATTCTGGTACCCACTATTTCCCTTGGGAAGCTATTCCCTAGTGATGCAGATCTCGCTTTCAGGACTTTTTCCATTATGTCCCCCACTAGATTCTCCTTTGCTTAGTTTTATCCCATTACTCGTAGTTACAACCCCTTGAATGACTCTGAAGAATTCCTCTCCCGACCCTTGGAGTCAGCAACATTTAGGTACAGCACTAGTAAAAAATTACTATTCTCCTCCCCAGCGAGGGCTTGATTCCAGGCCCAATGAAGCCCATTAATGAGAGCTTTTCCACTGACTTCAATGGGCTTTGGATCATCTCTAAAGTTGACAATTGGCCACACCATAGTGAAGATGCTACTAACTGTCCAAAAACGTTGCTAACAGACTCAGGGTTGCCATTGCTGCCTTGTGCCCTTCCAGAACTTCGGGAGCGGCTACCCTTAAAACCTCTGAAAAGCAGGGAAATACAATGTTAAGGTAAATACCACCCTTGCAATGTCACCTTAACACTGACCCCTTGAGCTAGCAATAGCCACTGGGAATGGCTCAGAAAGGGTGGTGCCATTAATAAGCAGACGTGAGGAAGGACTATAAGAACATGCCCTTCTTTGTGTTGTGTTCCACTCCACAAATTTGAATTCCAGCATTTATCTGCATTCCATGCCACATAGCTGTATTGGGATCAGTTGGAGCAAGTTGGAAGAGCTGTCATTGTGATATGCAGAGTGGTGTAAGTATGCCTCATTTCAACACCATATTCCATATTGTGTCAGCGGAGGTGCACGAGAGTGCTGACAATCCCCATGGCAAGAAGACAATCAGGCTGGGACACAAGACAGTGGTCTCCAGGGCTTAGCAAGAGGTGAGTGAAGGCAATGTTTCAGAGGAATCCTCAGGGCAAGTCTGGGGTGGTTTGTGTTGAGTAAGTTCAGTGTCTGAGTGTAGGTCAGGTGCAATTAACTATCGATTGCTGTGCCTGACTTAACCCCAAGATTTGCCTTAGCAAAGAGGTGTTACTTTGTCCTAGTGTTCCTGTGCTCTGTTCCTGAAGAATGCTATCACATCTGTAAGGGTAGAGGGCTAGTATGTGTGTTATTGGTGTGTTGCTCAAAGAAGGCAGAATTAAGGTTGAGTTGTGAGGGCGGAATGCACCTTAACTATGTATTTCCTGGTTTTTAGAGGTTTAAGCGTAGATGAACTCACATTCAGGGTCAAACTCTACCCCAGCCCCTCTTGCAGCATACCAGTTTTCAAGACAATCTCCCTACACATGTAAGTTTTAGGGCACTTAGATTATCATCATCATCTGCTTATTGGGAAAAGAGGAGACTGTATCTCAGAAACCCCTTGACCAAATGACCCCAACCTGCACCACAAACTCCTCATTTCCTATTCCTAGCATGTCCTTCTACAAATAACCTTCTTTCATGTGATGAGCAGCCAAGAGGCATACATCAGGGTTGGTTTTTTTTACTCCAGACTTACCAAATATGATCTTACTGTAGATACCCCCCTCAGGGTTCTTTGGCACTGCACAGCAGCAATCTCTTCTGTGAGAAATGGAGAGTGTAACAAGGTGCTGAGTGATTTAGGGAAAGCTGGAAAAAAGGAGACCCTGCTGGAAGAACTGGTGGCTTCTTTCAGTCCCTTCACAGTCAAATATTAATAGATGCATGTCCGAACTGAACTTCCAGATGCTGCGAGGTTTGCCGATTGTTGGAGAGAAAGCAGAGAACAGACTCCCGTCTCCCAAAATGAGTCAATCTGATTCTTGGCTAAAAAAATTGTCTTAAGAAACCTCAAAACAAGGCAGCCCATTATGATTCCCCCACTCCAAGTACTAGTGTGGATAGTACCTCTCCTACAGTCTTCATTTCAGTTACCCTGAAGCATCACAGGTTGTCACAGCACAGCTCATCTGCTCTGCACAAGCCCAGCATATCCCCAAGGTTGGGCCAGTGTGAGCCAGCAGTAAAGTCATGCACAAACAGAGCTCTCTTGCAGGTTTTTATTGTGGGGAAGCCACAGTTAAACAGATTTTAAAAATAAACAACAGGAGATTTTATACCAAGAGAGAAATAAGGTCATTCAGGATAAACAAAAGCACAGGCTTTCCAAGCTCAGCTACAGAGCCACTTTTGCTAAAGAACCTAAGTTAGTCAATTCCCTCACTTAAACTGTTTTCTCTTGGCTGAGGCCTCACTTAGGAAGCCTCAACTCAACCCTTTGCACCTGCTCCAGTGTGGGGAGCAGGCTAGATTAGCCATTAACTCCCTCTCTGCTGGGGCCTATACGAACAGCTTGTGGTGATGGTCACAGAAATGCAGTTAAGCAGAATGGCTATGTTAATAAATCTTTAGACTTGTGAACAAATAGGCTCATCTACACTATAGGTTCTCACAGCATCTCCTCTTTTCTCAGTGATCAGGTCCCTGCTCAAGGGCATGACACCTGCAAGCCTCACAAATAAGTCAACCAGAATCACCATTCACTACAATACCCACTGCTCCAGGGTTCCTGACGCTAGCCTCCCACTGGTATAACTACCGTAGTTACCCTAGATTTACTCCAGTGTAAGTGAGATCATGTTCAGACCCTGTGTTTGATCTTTTCTTGTTCTGGTTGGCTGCACTTTTGCCACTAGTGACCAAACTTACAAGATGCTGAGCACCTTCAGTTTTCATCCACAGAGGTAGTTTGTATGGAAGAAGTGAACATAGTTTGGTGGCAGTGCAACATGGGACCAACCTTGTGCCTCTAGTCTATTCAAGTCTTTGAAGGTACCAGACATGGTAAAGACGTGCCTCCTGTGGGCTGACTAACAGACCATTCTAGGAAACTGAACGAGGAGTAACGGATTAGATCCAAACCCATAAGGAGTCAGCAAAAGATAGAACTCTTTCCCATCCACCACAATATCCTCCCTGGAGAGCTATTTGCAATATTCCCGGTACATATTTTTCAATGGTGCATACATCTATTTTGACTGTAATTAGTGACAATGTTAAGCCATTATCTCTCCCAGAAAATGACAAGGTTAATCGTTTTGTGAGCTCTCCTTGGTGGAGGAAGCCATTTCCCTCTCTGGTTACCATCTGTTTGAATGATCTCTAGAAATGTGCATGTGGCCAGCTGAGTCACATATAATTATGCTAAGAGATGCTATTGTTTTATGGATGTGATTCCTTCCTGTGAACCAAAATGAATAATCCTCTGCTGGTCAATTTTCACTGGAAATAGTGATGCAGTAAATAATGTTGCTTTTATTATTAATAATTTATGTAGTGCTGTAGAGCACACAGCACTATAAAGCTGTGGGTCAGTGCCAAACAGATAACAGGTGCCTGCCCCAAAGGTCATACAATCTAATGGCCTGATCCTGTGAGGTGATGCATACCCTCAACTCCCTATGATGTCAACCAAAAATCAGACGGCTGAGAATTATTCTTTTCTGTTTCATAGGCAGTGTTCACATCCATCAATTGACAGCGTCTCTCAGGAGCTTTATTAAAGGTGACTCAGCTGGACCACACACATGCCTCGTACAGTATGATGGTTTTGGATTTGTCTGCAATAAATCTATAAATACTACATGTGCTGTGAGTTTGTCTTAGTACTGTAAAGTTGGGTACTGCATTAATAAATTGTGATAATTCACTATCGTGTTTGTCAAGAAATGTTCCCAGAAAAGAGGGACAAACATTTGAAGAACAGTGCTGTGATGAACTGGCTAGATCCCCCTGTAGGCTTGCTAAACAGGTTTCTCCAGCAATGTCTCAGTCCTGTGAGGAAAGGGGGGAGAACAAAAGACTCACTAGGGTTTAAAGACACAAAGGCTCTCAAGAATTCAGTTCACTAAAAGGGAGTCCAGCAGAGGTTGGAGATGTCTAGGAGGACAGACCTACCAGGTTCCCAATGTAGAAGACGGAATGACTCCTGATAAAATAGATGTGTGTGTAGGCCTTTTGTTGTTTTAATTCTTTTCTCCTGTTATGCTGTGTTCTTACTGTTCAGATTAAATAATACTTTGCTTTAGAAAGCTGTTTGGGTCATTGTATTCACTACTGGTCATAACCCCTGAAGGGAAGAACTGCAGGTACTCTGTCCAGCTGGGCATGCTGAGTAAGCATGGATGGTACACAGGGGGATTGTAACCTAGTACCCTGATCTAAGTGTGGGAGACTCACAGGATTCCATCCCAGGGAGATAAAGGCATGAGCCTGAGATCTCAAGGGGGAGGCACTTGGACAGAAAGGGAGAGGGAGAGGGAGAGCTCGTCCTGAACTGTGACACACAGCTAGAGCCCAAAGAGAAAGAAACAGTCTGTCCTTTTTCTGATCTGATGTTCTATGGGGATTTTAAGAGGTGGTCTGTCCCTCCCTCCAAACCATCCACAAATGAGTTTCTTGGATTGCCAACTCTGGCACTAACCAAAGGCCTGGCAGGTTTCTGAAGCTCCTCTATATCCTGGGACCACAGATTCAAAACTCCTGCTTAAGCTCTACCTTGGAGGGAACAGATGTGCTGTCTACTCAACAACCATTACCACTGTGGTTTTGTGAGTTGCCCATTAGGACGTGCGTTTGCAGAGTATCTTGTTACCTTCTCGGACCTGCGTAGACTGAGGAGACCCAACATTGCACTTAAACTCAGGTACTTGTCGTGCTGCACTACCACCACATCACAGTCATCTGCCATCCGACCAATTGCTACATCAGGATATTAAAGACACTCCAGTGCAGGCCACAGGGCAGCTGTTAGTTTCCCATGAAACAGTACATATTGACTGCTACACCGAGACATTAAAAAACACCAGCACAGGCTACGTAGAAGCTGTTAGCTACCCATGAAATGGTATGTATTGGCTAAGAGATGAGCAGGTGGTGGGCCAATCTGCTTTCCTCTTGTTGGAATGAACATCTAGGTTAATTCTGTTCATTTCAAGTGAACGCACACTCAAGTTTCAGTGGTTTTAGGTGAAGTAAATATGACAGAAATAAAACAGCAAACTACACAGGTAGGGACAGCTACAGCCAGATGTGGAAATATTTAAAGATATTTTTGCTTTCAAAAAATTGTTTGAGGTCAGTGGTCATTTTTGTGCTCAGAAAACACAAGGACTGAAGGTGCTGACTAGAGCCAACCACAGGACAGGCAGTTGTTAAGCAAACTTCCCACGCACACTGCTCTGTAAATGCAGTTACCTCTGACCTGCAACACCCCCTGCTATTCCAGTCTTGGGACTCCATATTGCTATGCAATAAAGCACAATCCTGACCTGCAACAATCCTGCTCTGTTCAACTCCAGATTTGCCAGTGACTCAAGACCTGCAACACTGCTACCATTCCAGTTCTTGTACTCTTCTGAGCAGGCACTGCCAATCATGCCATCATGGTGCAGTGATTTCTGATGCGGAAATAGTCCATCGGGACCTAGTATGAAACCTAGCAAACACATTTTCACTTGTGACCTAATCAGAATTTGAAAACAATTAACCCAGAACTGAAAGGCATGAATCTGATTATTAACCCTTTGTTCTCATGAGAGTCTGGCGATCCCAATGGAAAACACAAAAGCATTTTGGGTTACTAGGCCAAACAAGAACCTTCTTTGTTCTGGGTGTGGGGAGGAGAGTCTTTCTCCTATAACCATTCTGCTTGTTTACATGGTCACCTCTGGACACACTTATGATTCCAATCAGCAAGAATCCACATATCCCACTAACTGAATAATGGCTGAGAGCAACGAGACTGCCCTGCTGTGTTAAATCAAACAAGTACAAGAATGCATGCATCTGAGGTGCTTTGCTAACTTCACTCGCAATGACCAGAGTGGAGCCTCCATTCAACCATTCCTATTTTCAAACTAGTTTGCGGTTGCATGCTATTAAAGTCCATTTAAAACCAACTCGGCATCAAAACAACAAAGAATGCGATAACAATGCATAAATTACACACAATCCAAACTAAATTTTCTCCATATTTACATTTACATTTAGGCAAAATTTGAAATGAGGATTCTGTAGTTTGTTAATCTAGGAAAATCCAATTTTGACAAACAGTCAGCAAATCCAAGCTAGCTGCATAAGCAGGTGACTGGGTTGTGCAAGGTCCCTAAATTAAACCAAGAGCAAACCATGGCAGTCTCAAGATCCATCCCAGCTCACAGACTGATTTGCTTTGCTTCCGGCTGGTCTTTGATATTGGAGCTCTCAGGAAGAGTGTGCAATTCCTGTACAGAATCCTGCTCTAGTCATTCTGATCCTCAGGAATCATGTCCACCATCATATTTTTATAGTTTCTTTTGAAAAAGCCACACTGAAAGACATCAAGAAGAGCATTAAAAACATGTATTGGGTCCTTTATGCTTGTGTATATACATTATAACAATGAGCTAAATTCTGAGTTCCCCCTATTCAGTTAAAGTCGCAATAAGTCAGAGGAAGTTTAAGGACTGAGCAAAAGCTGAGTAAGGAACTGAGCAAAAGCTGAATAAGGAACTCAGAATTTGTCCCAATTATAATTTCTTACAGTTCTATAGCACCTTACATCCTTAAACCCTTCAAAAGGTATTGGCATGTAGCTATGGAATCACCCTCTCCCATGATTTTCTCCTCCCGCCTCCACATACCCACACACTCTACTAAAATGAAGCCACTTCTGGAGTGGAACGTGGCAGCTGTTTAGCAGTTTAAGAGAAAATAAAAATGAATACTGTCTCCAATTGAAACTGTGGACGAAATTTTAAGAGGCTGTATACATTTGCCTGAGTTATAATCTGGCCAGGACAGTAAGGCCTTGAGAAAGACCTTGGGATCCTTCAGGATTTGTTTGTTTTTTAAAACAAGTTATTTCATAACTCAGGGAAACTTTAAAAATGTATTAATTCACATTAATTAATTAACCTGCTGAAAAAACTGTAAGGGAGAACCCCAATGGTCCTGCATTCCCTCCCTCAGTAAAACATACCAGAATATCCACAGCTGAATGTGAACTCTCACTGAGGACAGGATAGTCGCTGGACTGCTGGGATCTTAATCAACAAGAATGACATGTGCTTGTAATTATGTCAACAAATATATTTACCTTAAAAAGGATGAATATAATGAAAGCCAACAGCAAAAATCCACCAACAGAGCTTCCTATGACAACAGGCAAGGAATTGATTACTTGCATTTTCAGCAAGATGACAGTAATCTAGAATAGAATCAAGGGTGGTTTAACAAATGCTCCAGTATAATTGCTTTGTCTTAACTAGGGGAGTGAGTTCACAGATTATAACGCCAGAAGGGACACTTTACATTTGGCCATCTTAAACTCATAATATTTGCTTGTGCCCTGCTTACTAAGCGATGTAGATCACTCTGTATCAGTGACCTGTCCTCTTCTTTATTTACTGCTCCCTCAATCTCTGGGTCATCTGTAAACTTTCTCAGTTTTATGTTTATCATTTTATGGTTTCTTCAAGGTCATTGACAAAAAATGTTAAGCAGTGCAGGGCCAAGAACCTGTTCTCATGGGCCTCAACTAGAATAACACCTGCTTGATGAAGATTCCCATTTCCAATCTGAGTCCTTTCAATTAGCCAATTTTAATCCACTTAATGTGCGTAATGCTAATTTTGTATCATTCTACTTCTAGTTAAACTCACTCAGACTCCTTAAGAAGTCTCTGGGTGAAGTGATTGTCTCAGTGTCCCCTAATGACAACCCATTACAATATAGTTTTTGTCTCCACTGGGGGGAAAAGGTGCAACTTTAAAACATGTTAACTAACACATTGAAATCCTGGTGAAGACAAGGCAGTTGTAGCTTTAATACATTAGCTGAAGCCTAGCAAGGAGCCTCGTTAACTTGTTAAAAATACACCTTTTTTCCAAATACAGACGTGGCCATATTTTGCGGATGGAGTAAATACCTCAAACTCCTCTTGCTTTGATGTTGGCAAGAAAGGAGATTCTATTGAGCCGAGCTCATTGGTAAAGGTTTCCACCAATGGGAGGAAAAGGCTCAAGTATTTGCTAACTAAAAAGAAACACTGAAAAATAGAGACAATACAGTTGAGTGACAGAGGTTACTTTGTGTATTGAAATGATGCTCCAGTACCACCGTATCTGCCCCTTGTCTTTCTTCACACTAGGCATCAGAGCACGAGCAGAGCTATATTTCTGATAATCCCTGTGATACGACCTCGTGCATCTCTCAATGCACTACAGTTATACACGGCTCAGCTGAATTTATCTCACTACTTTAACAGCCTCTCCTGAAACATGAATTCTCTTCTCATGTACACCGACGCAAGCCCGCCGATTTCCCTGGGGTTTCTCCTGAATTACATTGATGTATGTGAGAGGACAAATGTGCCTATTAAATATAACTGTATCAAGTGGCCAATTTCCCACCTGACATTTATAAAAATGTTGGGATTTAGATTCAAATAGATGATTAAGAGGGAACATGAATGCAGCCCATCTAAGATGAAACAGCTGCTCATCCTAATTGGCTGTATTCCCCACTCCCCCACCCCCATCAGGCTTCCAGGAGGTGCTTAAATCTATCTACTATCATTGAAACTTCTTTGAAGCTGACATATATTTGTGTTTCCAACTAGAAATTACCTTCTGGACTTAGGATAGTTCTCTGCATGACTGGGAATACAGTGTGCATATTCCCAACCAGGCAGATAACTTCTCTGTGTGCACCAATACATTCTCTTCATTCCCTTTTGTTCTCTCTGTGGTCCAAATCCTGGTTCAATTGAACTCAGCCAATGAGTCCAGGCCCTCCTAAATCACGCTATTTTAAGAGTTCAGCAAAAACATTTGCATTCCTCCCCTCAGTTGCTTCCTTCATTTCCATCCTGAGAAAGGGCCCTAGCTGCCTACATGGTGCTTGGTACCTCAGCTTTGTGGTTCTCTTCCTTCAGGCCCTCATACAGATGTTTGTTGAAGGTGATTTCCCCAATGACCAGAAGATCAGTTCTATCTTCTAAGAACTACAAAAGAGGGAAGGAAAAGACAAAGCAAATTATTATTTTAGACCTTTCAGTTCTTCAGAGAAAAGCTGGCACAATCATAGTCTAGCAAAGAGGTCCTCTGCCTCCTCCACAAACATAGTGGTTTTCCAAACTCAGAACTCAGCTGCATCAGCCAGTTCCCACTGCATCCCAATCAACGGAGTGTGTTCGAACCCGTACTGGAGCTCGGACTGACCAAATTCCAGATAGGATTGCACCCAAGATGCCCAGATTTTGCAGTTCTGGTTATGGGGACTGCTCATCAATTTAAGAAATTCACAGAAGGAGTTATCTCTTCCCCCTACATCTCAGACCTCTCACCTCGAAGTCTGTTAAGACCTGCTGGATGTTTTTCTAGCCAGAGGGTCAGAAATGGAATAACTGCAGTCCACTCACACAACTGAGACTCTAATGTGCTGGGGTTGTGTTACCCAGCATCCCCCTGCTCTGCTTGGACTTATGGAAGAATCAATAGTAAGACGGTACCTAGAAAAATCAATGTTTGCAGCACTGGAAATACCATCCTCTGGAGGAATAGCCTCTGTGGATAACTAGAGGAGATGGCAACATCTCTTGTAGGAGCAGAGTCTCTCCTGAGAGCTGAAAGCACCATGATGAAAACTCCACTCTTGCTCTGCAGAGTCAGGAGATAACTTAGTACCTAAATGTCATTCAGGGTAAGGATTTCATAGGTGTCTCTGCAGAGATTCTATCCCACAAATGTGGGTTAACAGATTTTTAGCAAGAAAAGACAGACACGCACAGCTTTTGTGTATACCTGCTGAGAATCAGTTAAAGGCAACTCAGCTATCACACTAACATCCTCTCTGTCGGACAGGATAGCACATTCCACACATTGGTACTGCACTTCTTTGCTCCCCTGAAAGTGAAAGGGATATCAACACTGAAAATATTTCTCAAAGCAAAATGTATGGCATGGAATCAAACTATTTCACTCTAAGCAGGGGGTTCACGATTGCAATTTGCATGGAAATAGTTTGAAACTTCTAGAATGTACAAGCCATTTCACTAAATGCATGTTGTGTGTGTATTAAAAGCAAGCCATTCTTGGTTACAGCATGCAACACTTGTTACTCCACTTTTCAATAATGCCGTGTGACTCACTGCATTGGTCACTACAAAGCCAATGTCCCAGGACAGAATCACAGGACCAGAAGGGACCTTGAGAGGTCTTCTAGTCCAATCCCCTGCACTCACGGCAGGACTAACTATCATCTAAACCATCCCTGACAGGTGTTTGTCTAACCTGCTCTTAAAAATCTCCAGTGATGGAGATTCCACAATCTCCCTAGGCAATTTATTCTAGTGCTTAGATATGCATGGCACAGCAGATGCAGCACAGCCCTGCAGTAGCTGTCACTACCACTAGCAACCCTAATATCATAAAACAAAAAGAAAAGGAGTACTTGTGCCACCTTAGAGACTAATCAATTTATTTGAGCATAAGCTTTCGTGAGCTACAGCTCACTTCATCGGATGCATACAGCTGAAGTGAGCTGTAGCTCACGAAAGCTTATGCTCAAATAAATTGGTTAGTCTCTAAGGTGCCACAAGTACTCCTTTTCTTTTTGTCAATACAGACTAACACGGCTGTTACTCTGAAACTTATCATAAAGCAAGAGAACTAAAGGGCCACATACCAAGCACCATGACAGGCTCAAATCAAGTAATCAGATACACACAAAAAAAGTGCCCCAACATTAAAGTTACAAGATCGCTATGTGGATCTAGGAAAATATAGTCTATCAGGTCAGGACTTTCAATTTTTTTTTTATTTTTATTTTTTTTTAACATCCAGAACCATTATGCGCCTGTGTGTTAAAACCAAACTAAACTGAATCTTGGACTTAGCTCACTGCTTGCACCACAGAGAGCCTATGTTGTTACATTCTATGTAGATTTACTAACAGAGTATCTGCTGGGTGCTGCATTTCCCATTTCTGGAAAGACCAACAGTAACTAGTTTGTGTTTCCCTAGTACATCTGTGTAACAGCAGATACCAAGAAACCACTCACCGATAATTTGGTCTCTCTAGTACCGAATGGAAGAGACCATTCCTTCCCGATTGTGCAGACTGTTGTATTCTGGAAAGAGAGTAGTGGAAAGTCTTGGTAGTTTCCCACACACCATTTGCCCAGAGCATGCCTAATAAAATGCCCAAAGAATTCCAGAAGCCCAATCCCGTTGTCTGCCACCTTCTTCCCAAGACTGGTGATACTTGTAGTGGTGTCATGTTCAGCTACCAGCAGAGGAAGGGAGGCTCAGGGTCAGATTGCTCACGACACCACCAATTGGTCGGTTTAGGAGAGATGAACTCCAAAGTGTCTCTGGTCTGGTGGTCTTCACCTAGAGATGTGTGACCACAACCTACTTGCAGTATGTGGGGCAAGTGTATTGGAGAGCTATCCCCAAGCGTTTGCCTGGAGCACAAAGGACTCATCTGCACTGTAGAATAGTGGAGTCCACAGAATTCACTACAGCAGAGACTATTTCTTGGATTATATGATAAAGCCAAAGCTACGTCAACATTTCGGCACTCACTATATTCAGGGTGAGTGCTCTGTTGTTTACATAGTGCTGTCCGCTCAGCGTGTATTGTGCTGTACAGCCAGTCCTGGAGACACAGCTCTCTGCCCCAGGAGGTGAGAGCCTGAAGGCCTTAGCTGGTCCAATACAGAACATGGCCATTGTCACCAGGGGCTCAATGGAGCGGAACCAGTGAAGGGTTGGTCCATCTTCCCCCAGAGACGCAAGTGCCCTGCGGGAAACACTGAGAGCAAAGGGGCCTCGTCATCTCATGAGGGCGAGACAAAGTCACTCAGGGAGCACAGAGATGGGCAGACTGCATGTGAGAGACACAGGGCACCCGAGGGCGACAGGCACAGTGTGTGTGACATACATAGGGCATCCGAGGGGTGATGGGCATGGGGCACCCAAGGGGAGACAGGCACAGGGGAGACACATGGGGAGAACGGGGCTGACGGGCACGGGGGGGAGGTGACAGACACAGGGCACGGGGGGGAGGTGACAGACACAGGGCACGGGGGGGGAGGTGACGATGACAGACACAGGGCACGGGGGGGTGACGGGAAGGGGGGAGGTGACGGGCACAGGGGGGGAGGTGACAGACACAGGGGCAGGTGACTGGAACGGGGAGGGAGGTGCCGGGCACGGGGCACGGGGGCAGGTGACGGGCATGGGGGGGAGGTGCTGGGAAGCGGGAGAGGTGACGGGCACGGGGGAGAGGTGACGGAAACAGGGTGGGGGGGTGACGGACGGGGGTGAGGTGATGGACACAGGAGGGTGACGAGCACGGGGGAGGTGAAGGGTACAGGGGGGAGGTGACGGGCACAGGGTACGGGGGGAGGTGTCGGGCACAGGGCACGGGGGGGTGACGGGCACGGAGGGGTGTTGGGCACAGGGCACGGGGGGGTGTCGGGCACAGGGCACGGCGCACGCGGGAGGTGAAGGGTACGGGGGGAGGTGACGGGCACAGGGCACGGGGGGTGACGGGCACAGGGCACGGGGGGTGACGGGCACGGGGGGGTGACGAGCATGGAGGAGGTGACGGGCACAGGGCACGCGGGAGGTGAAGGGTACGGGGGGTGAGGTGACGGGCACAGGGCACGGGAGGTGACGGGCACGCGGGGGGGTGAGGGGCACGGGGGTGAGGTGACAGACAGGGCATGGGAGGGGTGACGGGCACGGGGGGGTGACGGGCACAGAGCACAAGGGGGTGACAGGCACAGGGGTGAGGTGACGGGCACGGGGGGTGACAGGCACGGGGGTGAGGTGACGTCAGGGAAACAGGGCACGGGGGGGTGACGGGCACGGGGGGGTGAGGTCAGGGAAACAGGGCACGGGGGGGTGACGGGCACAGGGCACCGAGGGGCGACGGGGGGGAACGGACCCGGGGCGCCTGGCGCCTCCTCTCCCGTCGGCGCCCGGGGACGGAGCAGCGACAGCCCGGGCCCAGCCCGCGCTCGCCCCCGCCCCCGCCCGCGGCAGGAGCGGCCCGGTGGGCGGGACTTCGCCCGGCCTCGCGAGACGCGGTTTGAAAGGGCGGCGGGCGGGCGCGGCGGCTCTGGCTGAGGCGCGGCCGCGCCATGGAGCTGGCTGCGAGGCCCCAGCCGCGGCTGCTCCGCACCTACACGCGCCGGGGCGCCGGCCTGCGCCGCCTGCCGCCCCCGGCGCCCTGGCTGTCGCCGCCTCAGGACCGCGAGCGGCTCTTCGGCTCCAGCTCCGCCTCCGCCGGCTCGGCTTCCGCCGGCTCGTCCTCCGGCTCCGAGGACCCCGACTTCCAGCCCCCTGGCCCCCGCCGGCCGCGCCGGGGGCCCGCCCGCCGGAGGGGCGGCAGCGCGCGGCCGGCCAAGGAGAACCGGGCCCCCGCCGGGCCGGGCCCGCCGAGCGGGGGCTGCGCCGCGCCCGCCACCCCGCCGGGGAGGCACGTCACCCGCCGGCGCCGCTGGGGGGCGCTCCCGTCGCCGGGGCGCAGGGCGGGGCCCCCCCTGCTCTGCAGCACCCCGCAGCAGCCGGCGCCGGCCGGGGCGGCGAGCCGGACGCTCCCCGCGGAGGAGAGTATCCTGGGCGGCGGCCAGGAGAACCGCCCCCCCGGTGCTGGGAGGGCGGCCTCGGGCCAGGCCCCCCGCCGACGTCACGGGACCCCCCGGCCCCTGCTGGCCGAGCTGAGCTCCCTGGCGCCGGCGGGCAGCGCGGCGGAGGCCGCGGCAGGGCTGGAGGGCAGCCTGGAGCTCTTCTCCCCGCCCCTGGCCGGGGCCAGCGGCCGGGTCTCTCGTGGCCCACAGCGGCCCAGCGGCAGCCCCCTGGCGGGAGACTGGCGGGGCCGGAGCCAGCCGGTGCGCCCAGCATCTCCCCACGGGGCCCCGAGGCCGCCTGCTTGCCGGGTATCCGAGAGCCGGTATGTCCTCGTACCCTGCGGAGCCGCCCAGGGGGACTTGATCCAGCTTGTTCCCTCATCATTTCCGGGTAAACACAGACCGTCTGTTCCTACTCGGGGCCAGCCTGCATCACCCCCTCATAAAACTGTGAGTAGAGATCATGTCCAACGACTGACCTCACAAAAGGCAGAGAGGGCTCAGCGGACTACACCGGGGCCGTGCCCACTGGAAACGAGCCTGGGCCTGCAGAAAAGTGCTAGCCGTCCTGGGGCTGCACTGCCCATTACGGGGAAGCCCCATGTCCTGGTACAAGGTAATACTAGTCCTGATGAGCCACATGATGATTTGAGAGGAAGCTCTCAGAAAAGGAGCTGGAACCTTAGCACAGACAAAAGCAGACACCACCTTCAGCCCTTGGTGGTCTTAAGTTCTCAAGTGGTACCAAACTGGTTGGCTGCTAATAATAAGAAGTTGGATGCTTGGCCCTCCTGGAGGGAAAACGATTGTCAGCAGCCAGTTACCCCCTCTGCCTTGTCTGTAATCTCAGAAAAGAAGTCCAGAAGTAGCAAGGTCATTCCCAGAGATGGTGGTAGAGGCACCAGTAAAAAGGCCTGTATCAGTGGGTTCAGCTCCAGCCGATGGGGGAAACAGGCAAGGCGCCGCCCAGTCAGACGCAAGAATTCAAAAACTCCATGGCAGCAGGCTGATGGCTCCTTCTTTCAAGAACAAATGAGGCAAAGAGGAATGGAGAAAAATGCCCTAGAGATGTCGTCGTCTTTTCTGTGTGACTTTTCTTTCCTCAATGACTCCCAGTGGTGGGCCAGGGCTCGAGCATCTCTCTCTCTCCACAAGAAAAAGAAAGTTTCCACTGAGGAAAGTGCCTGTGGCAGCATCCCTTGTACTCCTTCCTCCAAATCTCAGCTTGCAGGGTACCATAAATCCCTGTTCATTCAAAGTGTTGGCTACTCTAACTGGCCCACTTCCTCCGTGCTCCTGCTGACTCCCATGAAGTCCCATTCTGTTCTGGAGGTGATGCTTACAGACGCAGAGAAGGTGTATGGGGAATGCCAGCAGGAGGGTCCTATCTCCTTTGAGGAATGTATTCCCCCAGATAAGATGAAGAACTGTTTGAAGATTGGGGAAGGGGTATTTGGGGAGGTGTTCCAAACGAACAGTGAGAAAGGAGCTGTGGCTTTAAAAATCATTCCTGTTGAGGGGACTGAGAGGGTCAATGGAGAAGCTCAGAAGAGCTTCAGTGAGATCTTGCCAGAGATGATAATCTCAAAGGAGCTCAGCCTTTTATCTCAGGAGGTAGAGAACAGGACTGTAGGGTTCATTGACTTGTACTCTGTGCACTGTGTCCAGGGGGCATATCCCAAGCATCTTCTGAAAGCCTGGGACAAATATCATGAACTGAATGGATCTGAAAATGACCGGCCCGACCTGTTTGGAGAACAGCAGCTGTTCATGGTCCTGGAATTTGAATTTGGAGGCAATAACTTGGAGAATATGAGGAATCAGCTAAATTCAGTGGCAACAGCAAAAAGCCTGCTGCATCAAGTTACTGCTTCCTTGGCTGTGGCAGAGGAGGGACTGTACTTTGAGCACAGAGACTTGCATTGGGGGAATATTCTGGTAAAGAAAACCAACTTGAAAGAGCTCAGTTATATTTTGAATGGAGCAGTTTATACAATCCCCACGAAAGGAATTCATGTGAACATCATAGATTACACGCTGTCTAGGATGGAGAAAGATGGGTTAACGGTCTTCTGTGATATTTCTACTGACAAAGAGCTGTTCCAAGGAAGAGGTGACTACCAGTTTGATATCTATAGGCAGATGAAAGAAGAGAATTCCAACAACTGGGCTGACTATCACCCCCATAGCAATGTCCTGTGGCTGCACTATTTGGCAGATAAACTTCTGAAAGAGGTAAACTACAAAAGAAAGCTATCATCATCCTCTGCCTTGAAAGGCATACATAAACAGCTCCGAAAGTTCCACAGAGAAGTCCTGAACTTTAGCTCTGCAAGTGATGTTCTGCTCAATAGCAGCCTTTTCCACTGATTGAAATGGACCTTCGAATGAGAGATCACAACATGATGTCCTTGTACTGTCACTCCCTTTGCTGTATTTTTAGAATACTTAAACATTGGCACATTTGGCATGGTGCAGATGGTAAATGACCTCTTATGTCCATGAGTTGAATAATTTCTAAGTGTTCAGCTAAAATAAGTGAAGATCCATTATTGCAAAAAAAAATTGAAACATTTCACAGTTGAAATATTAAAAATGGTTCTACCATATGTTAAGTCCTTATTTTGAACTTTAAGCTCCTTTGCCACTTTTAATCTTAGATCATTAAAACTGATGACTTAAATAAGCTGCAGTAAAATCTAGCCTACTTTTCATTTCTCACATTGGAAAATGAAGACCTGACCTAATATTGCTAATACATTTGAGGCATTCCCTTATAAAAAGTGTGTGTTTTGTTGTTTTGTTTTTTTTTTAATTAGCACTTGTATAGACCCAGCTTTAAACACACGCTCTTAGGCTGGCAAACTTCCTGGATTAGCAGAATGAATTTGACAGGTTACAATATGTAAACCCTGAAATAGAAAATTAGAGAAAATACTCCTGGATGCTGTAGGAAAACCCTGCTTGAATATGTTTTACCAGTAAGGCTATGATTTTGTCATGGATATTTTTAGTAAAAGTGATGGACTGGTCATGGGCAATAAACAAAAAAATCACGGAAGCTGTGACCTGTCCCTGACTTCTACTAAAAACATCCCTGACAAAATGGGGAGGGAGGAGGGTCCAGCACCCTGTCTCTGTGCCCCCCCCCCCCCAAACCCGCCGCAGTGGCTGGGAGCTGCGGAGACCCCATTGCCCAGTGGCCCCTGCCACCCTGTGTGTGGGGGGGGGGGTGTCCCCCACCACCCATAATGGCAGGGGAGCTCTGGGGAGGCACCCATGGTCACTGAGCAGCTCGGGTCCCTCTACCATGCACCACCATGGTCACCAGCAGTGGCAGCAGCCAGTCAGTTATGGGGTCCTGCTACCCGCAGCTGCAAGAGGGTCCTTGGAGGCTGGGCTGCTGCTGGGTCCCCTGATGCCTGCAGCAGCTGGTCAGCTGCGGGGGCCCCCAATGTCACGGAGGTTGCTGGAGGTCACAGATTCCACAACCTCCACGACAATCTTACCTTTATTTATCAGTAAGGGTCTAAACCTGCTCTCCTGAAAGTCTGTGGAACAGGAATTGCACATTGAAAAAGTTTTAAAAAAATAAATACCTGTGTTCTTGTTATATTTTTTATGTTTGTAATACGATTCTTTTGT
This sequence comes from Natator depressus, assembly GCF_965152275.1. Taxonomy (NCBI): domain Eukaryota; kingdom Metazoa; phylum Chordata; order Testudines; family Cheloniidae; genus Natator; species Natator depressus. Next base: position 3,640,099 of record NC_134250.1, on the reverse strand, counting down.
ATGCAGATAGGAACCAAAATCTGTAATGTAATTTGAGCTCCAAAGCGGTTTTCCCCATTGATCTACTAAGGCAAATGCACAGGATGAAAAAGGGTGAACAGTTGGCCCTAAAAAATCCAGCTACATCAACGTTATTAACTTTGTACCTACATTAAACTGGAACTCCTTGTTGTCAGAGTGTCCTTGACTAACATTCACATATACTACAGGAGTTGGCCTGCAGACAAAAAGATAAATCAAACTAAATGGATCTTGCACTGTTATTGCTGCAAATTAGTTCACGCTGTAATTGATAGAGACATATCCCTCAAATAGAAGGGAAGTTATCACACATCCAGTTTTAGTGAAAGTCATGTTTATCTACACTTATTTTAAAGGGAAAGAATCTTGAATCTATTTAAATAGTTTCAGGTACTAGAGAGAAAAGGAGTACTTGTGGCACCTTAGAGACTAACCAATTTATTTGAGCATAAGCTTTTGTGAGCTACAGCTCACCGCATCACTGCATCCGCTGAAGTGAGCTGTAGCTCACGAAAGCTTATGCTCAAATAAATTGGTTAGTCTCTAAGGTGCCACAAGTCCTCCTTTTCTTTTTGCGAATACAGACTAACACGGCTGTTACTCTGAAACCAGGTACTAAAGATGCCTCTGACTTTCCCTGCCAGTTAGGTGGTTTTACTATCACATTTCTTCAATCTCTCCCTCCCCTGGTGATATGTGACACTCATACAAAATGGGAACCACCAACTATATATAGTGTTGTCAGACACACAAAGTAAGAAATCTTAGGATCTATCAATTACAAGAATCACAAGATTACTGTAACAATAGTTGACTGTTTTAAACAATAAGGTTAATTAACATTTTTGTAGAGGAACAGCAATTCATAAATAACAAATTATACTATAGTCTTAACAGGGTTCCCCTACTTCACTTTACCTCCAACACAGGTTTGTAAATGCGATGAGAATATCAATAGCACTTGGCTACTCCGTAAGACTTACTTGGTAAGAACTGCAGTGAAAGCATATCTGACATCAAGTATGTGTTCTTCAATCAAAAGTAGTGCTATTTTCATTTACACTAAAAATAAAGGGTAAAAGACAACACATTTAGTTATCTACCTGGTATATATATGCTATATTTATTTTCCCTCTCGCTAAAGCTTCTATAGTTTGACATTTGCTGACAGTGACTTTATACAAGGAGAATGAAGAGAATTATTGCCATTGTACAGTCAAGAGCAGCTTTCACAGAGCTACTAGCGGTCTGAACTCCATAAATGTAATATGGTAGGAATTCTGACCTTTCCTTTAGCATTTCCTATCTCCCCATATTTCAAATACAAGTGCAGTGTGTGAGCATACAGCAGTGCTCACATCTGTCATAGTTAAGGGTGATTCCACATGTGCAAGAAGCTTGCTGGCATGGTAGAAATGCATACAAAAACCTTCCCCTTCAACTATGCTTGCAGAAGAGTTGAAAGGCAAAAATTCCAGATTTAGCTGTCTAAAGTTAGTCAAATAAAATCTTTAGTTTCCTAACATCAGTTTCCTGATTTTCAAAGATGCTGAGCACCTGCTCATTCCTGTGGTCTTATTTTCCACACTTAAGTCCAGCTGTTTAGGTGCTAAATCATAGGTTTATATTCCTATCTTGTTTGAAAATGTTGACAAAATGAGTCAAGTACAATTTTGTGCCCATTACTTGGGTATAAATATGGCCTCAGCTTTTTTTAATTTTTAAAGGCTTACTTGCCTTCCCCCCAACCCCCTAGAAATCAGTCACAGACTTCCCTCCCCTTGCCCCCCCCACCCCCAAAAGAATAGGAAAGGACAGCAAAGGACTCTGAAAACCTGCTTTCCCAGGCCCCAGTTAAGTGGGTGGAGGGACTTTAGTACCCACCATACCTTGCCTCCCTAAAATTGATGGAGGCCTCAACAAAAAATCCACTCAGCACATAACTGGGCCTGTGTTTTTGAAAAAAGTATACACTATACACTGTTTTCCCTACTGATGAAGAAGGGGTACTAGGTATCCTTCAGGAAAAAGTAGTAAATCAGGACCCTGCTTAAGTAATAAGTAAATTTGTTGGCTTTCCCATTCTCTCTCTAATTTCCCAAGAGAAAATAAATTATAATCCTCAGCTGGTAGGGGAATACTTTGTACATACATGGACATTTCTAAAAGAACGGAGGGACAGATAAGTAGGGTTTCCATGGAACTGGCTCCCACAGGCTGATTAATGGAGAAGTATTAAGGAAATAGGAGGTGACTTATGTTTTCTCTTCTGTCTATATGACGACGAGTGGGAAAGGGCATGTCTTACTTTGTGACGTTAATAGTGATGTTCGCAGTCTTATCTGGAAATAAAGCTTCATCTAATTGCCAAATCACTGAAAAATGTGCCTATTATGAAGAAAGAGATTATTAAACGAAAGAACCAAAATGAATATATGCAAATGTTTTTTTTTTAATTCTCACTTTGCTACTTTTAAAATAGATTTAGTTGGATAATTTTATTGTCCAACTTTCTCTCCAGTATGTGATACATATGTATCACTATGTATAATGAAAAAACAGCCGAGGAACAGATATATGCCAATAGCTAGTGTGACAGTCAGGGTCCGGACACCCCAAGGGGAAAACAGAGGGTTTAAACTCCCAAAAAGAAGCAGTTAAACCAAATGATTGCATACTATGTTATTTTACTGTAAAAGTATATTGACTATGGTCTTTTACAGAAGCTTTTACTGGTCTGAAACTGATGGTTATCATGAGATATGTATAGAGACTATGGTTATGAACGTATGTATTTGTGTACATAGAGAACTGTGCTCATAAGCTTTGGCTCCACCTCACAGCAGGGAGGTGAGCAATCAGACAGGGAGAGGCACCTCCCAAGCCAGATGTTTACACAAAACCGGACTCAAGTAATGATTCATTGTACAACCCAGAAACAGACAAATCACGGGCCATTAGAGTTCGTGGTAAAACACTGAGGCAACTGGGAATTTCCCACTTTTCAATATCTATAATGAACTGAAGAATAAAACTGCAAACCCTTTTAAAATAAAAGGGGTTTGAAGTGAAATCTATCCATAAACGAGAAGAGCCTGTAGGTGGGAAGCTTTCTGTGAATGCTGGATTCTCCCACCCCTGCACCAGTAGTTAAGGGGTATGCTGAGAAACTGTTCAAAGGCAAGAGGTAAACTGTATTAGAAAAGGTTTTTTTTTAATCTAATATGGATGTTTAAAGCCTGAGGTTGCATCTTTATATTTACTAGGTCAGTTGCATGTTTGCTATCTCACTATTTCATCTTTGAATCTGGGTTTTCTATGAAATAGATTTTTTGTTTATTTTTACTCCAAGCAGGTCTCTGTTGTGCAAACTGTGGGGACCAAAGTAAAATGGTATCTGTGGGACTGATTTCACACCTTCGGAGGTGACAAACCAGAAAGGAAAGGAGTACTTGTGGCACCTTAGAGACTAACCAATTTATTTGAGCATAAGCTTTCTTGAGCTACAGCTCACTTCATCGGATGCATACTGTGGAAAATACAGAAGATGTTTTTATACACACAGACCATGAAAAAATGGGTGTTTATCACTACAAAAGGTTTTCTCTCCCCCCACCCCACTCTCCTGCTGGTAATAGCTTATCTAAAGTGATCACTCTCCTTACAATGTGTATGATAATCAAGGTGGGCCATTTCCAGCACAAATCCAGGTTTTCTCCCCCTCCCCACCCCCACCCCACTCTCCTGTTGGTAATAGCTTATCTAAAGTGATCACTCTCCTTAACCAAAAAGGGAAAGTCTGAGTGTTTGGTAGTTAAGAACTCAGGAATTTAGGGAGACTCAGGACAGGAAGGGCTGTTGGTGTCACCCTGCTGCTGAAAGCCAGAGTGAGACCTGGTGTCTGTGGGCAGGCTACTGGTGTTAGGGATCTGAGCAGGGCAGGCAACAACAGAAACCGTTACTGGCCTGGGTGATCCCCAAAATATCACAGTCAGCTAGAGTGGTGGCCTCCATACATGAGAATTAGTTGAGGCTATGGCCTAGTTGCAAAGATAATGGTGCAAGAGCAGCTGTTGAAAACAGAATGAACACTGAGAACAGAGCTGGAAACAATGACATTTGACTTACCGTTGTTTTTTTGAATATTGGGCGTCCAGTATTGCAGCCCATGGATGAGAGTAAATGTGCGGATGGTTTTGGCCGACCGCAATAAATCATGGTAGAGGATGGCTGTCAAAATAGTAGGAATGCTTTTTAATATTGAAGCAAAACAGACTGGAAGATTCAACTCATTCTGCTGTGCACTTCCACAAAATGAATTTCTAACCTAGGTGTGAATAGCTCACAAGTAACATCAGGAGTTAGGTGTCTTGGAGATCACCAGAGTTCTCCATTTAGGCACTGATAACATCACTGAGGTGTTCCCTTTCCGGTTTCTTTTCAGGCCTTGTTTTAGGCATTTAGAGCGGGTATTTTCAATACAGGCTATGAGTCTCGTAAAAAACGCCTTTTATAGGCAGGCAAAATTGATTCATCAAACTGCCAGAACACTTTATTTACATTAAACATGTTGAATTAGTGTGGTTGAGATAAATAATAAATACCCACATTTGACTTGTTTTAAAAAAAGCTCAAGTTACTCTATGGTCTCCAGCATATATTGCTAAAGAAAAACACTGCAATGAACCCAACATACAGATTATAGCCTTGCCCTGAAGACAGTCCAGTCCTTCAAGACCTCCACTAACTCTGTCCCTTATAAAAATTGATAAAGTAATTTAAAAGTCTCATCAGTTTTAACTTGAAAAATGGGGAAACTGACCCAGACTCTTTAGTTCTGGTTATATTTTAGCAATAGCAAGCCCTTTGTGCTGCTGTAGTTTAATGCATTACAACACTACTCACTTTTCAGCTGTTCTATTTTCTGTATGCGATTGCTGAATACACCATAATGCAGCTGGCTTACTCATGCAACATGAAGGCAGTGTTTGAATTTCATTTAAATTTTTCCACCATGCTGTAATTATGGCCTTAATATACTGAATAAATCCAAAGCTTATACTAGCCCAAGATCTGTTCTCAGTAATTCTGAAGCTAGGAAGTTAGTATTTGCTTTCAGTGTTCCTGATCTCAGAAATAACCTTCCTATATACCCCAAACATTAATTTAATCTGTTAACAGGAAGGGCCACTTGACTAGGACCAGAAAACTGCAGAATGTCCAGGAACCTATGCTGAATATCCTGTACTCCTTGGGTTGGATCTGGAGCTCAGTTGCCACCCACTGCAAGAGCTCTTGATAATGCCTGTAGGCAAGGATGGTGAAGACTGAATAACCACCTCATCTAGCATCAGGAAGGATTCACCTGTCAGCACCATTGGTCCCAGCAGATTTGGCTCAATTTTTTCTCTCTTGCGATGCCTAGTCTCTTGATTGAATTTGAAGCTGCAGTACCCCAACGGGCAACAACTGTAGCACCAGCGTGTAAATGGCTCTGCAGTAGCAACGCTCAACCAAATTGTGAACACATCCCTAGCATTTAATCACAGATCCTGAACGGCTATCTGAAATATACACATGTTGATCCTGGCTTTAATTGCCTCTCGAGGCTGACAGGTTAGAAAGCCATCATGAAGGTGAAGGAAGCAATACGGCCTGTGGGATGCAGAAACAGAAAGTTCATGGGGTTTATGTGACAGGGAGAAGATAGGACAAGCATTATTATGTGGGTATATAAGACACACACAGTCCAGAGCACCTAAAACTAAATGGAGAGATTTTTGAAGCTAAGTCAAATATCAGGAGGTACAGGACTCATGATGCTATAAGGACCTTGTGTTAATAAGCAAAAACGTTACATCATTCCAGGCCAAGATTTGTAATTATTCAGGAGCTGTTTGCTCTCCAGTATCCGCTGCACATGCCATATTTACCCATATCAGGCTCCAAAAAAATTCCATTCATTCTGAGAGTCGCTATACAGTAAACATATCCATATTAACAAGATGTAGACTATGCCATGGTATACAGTGGTGTATCAGTGATAATGACCACTATGCTGGTGGGTAAGAGGGAAAGTGCTTCCAGCAGAGTCCCTCTCCCGGCTACAGGAAACAGAGATCCAGCCAGTTCCTGTGAGATTTGCTGTTCTTCAGGTTAATGCTTTCAATGCCGGCACATTGTCCACTAACCACCACCCACACATTGGTATATTTGGCCTGATCCTTCTCCCATTAACTATACTGGGAGCAGGATTGGAGCCGCCACCTAATAAGATTGTCCCTGGGGTTGCGGGGGGTGCTATTTACCTAGGTAGCCGTATCTTGCTTCCTTTGCTTCTTTAGATTCGTTCAGGAAAGCTGCCGTCTTGGTTACCCAATCGTACAGCAGAACTCCACCAGACCAGTCATAGGCCCCCACAGCTCCAACCAGTATGTGCTGCTGCAGAGTTCACATAGGGAAAGATAGAAGAGAGGAATGAATTATAATCATTTGCCCTTCTCTCGTACCTTGTGCCCAAGGATCTCAAAGCACTTTAGCAAATATCCGTGTTTTCAGTCCCACCGCTCCCCCAGGAGCTAGACTGGCACTTCTATCCCCATTCCAGAGAGGGGAAATCTGAGGCACACAAAGGTGAGGCAATCTACCTTATGGTCAAATAAAAACCAGCAGTGTGGGAAACAGAATCTAGATCCCCTGACTCTGAGGCGCATGCATGAAATAGAGTTAATTTTGGTAACGATACAGCAGTTACTATCAAGTGCCTTAGGCGCTGAAATCAGATACACCAGCTAGCGAGCATATCAACTATCAAGTGAAATCTTTATGTAATCAAGAGGTACCAGTGAAACAGGCTCTGGTGTGCAATGGAGATTTGATTCTTTTGGTTCTCCAGCAGCAGTGTGTGTCATTACATAGGAAATACAGAGAATCGATTCTTTCAAGTCTCCCAAACGCAAAATAAACAGCACCACGCACTCATCTACCAGAGTGAGATTGCAGCACGCACTTGCCTTGTCCAAGATCTGTGCACTGAAACCAGTTTGCGCCAGCTCATATTCTGTAATATCGCCTGCCGTACCTGAGAATCAGAAGAGGACCTAGTGAGCCATTTTCTCATTATTACTCAGACAGGACAACAAGGTACGGAGGTTTGCCCTCACCTTCGATCGCAATGATTTTCTGCTGCAGGGTTGAAAGGAGCCCATCTAAAGCCAAATAGTTAGTCACCCGGAATAAATGACTTTCATCTGGATCAGAGGCGATAAGCTGCAACTCATTTAGGGCCTTGGTCTTGTTAAATGTTTCTCCCACCTGTGACAGAGACCAAGATCAATGAAGAAGAGCAGCACTTTGATCGAAAAATGGTGACTTTACCTAACTGCATCTGTTTGGGGGTTATAAAACCCCAGGAATCTGCACTGGGGCTCAGTCCAGTGTGCTTCCTGAGGGCTCGCAGCAGCTGCAATTTCAATTGACATCAATAAGTTGATGTTCTCAGTGCCTCCTAGGATCAGGCCTTTAGGAAACAGTTCCACATGACAGGCTAATGTCATATCTGCTGAAAAGTAGATTCTAGCCGCAGAGAAGGGGAAAATTTAAAAGCTAAAGTTTCTCTATATAACTCTCTGCTAAAGAATTACTATTCTTAATTTGTTTAGAAATCAGACTGTCCATTAGTTTAGTCTTACTAACGGAATTCATGTGTCCCGATTTCTGGTATCTCGGTCTTGTACAAATTCCATAATAAACCTTCTATCTCCTCCCTGTCACGCAAACCCCAAACTTTCTGCTCCTGCAACCCATGTACAGAATAAAACTTCCTTCACCTATATATAATTACTTTTGAACCGGTCTTTCTTCAGAGGTAATTACCAGCTAGAACCAAGGTGCTTACGTTTCAGATAACTGATGCTAGTGGCCCAGTTACCAGTCCCTGAGGAGCTGCTAGGGATAATAAGATAACATTTTGTTCCTTTGAAGATGAAAATAGAGTCAATTCAAAATTTAAAAAATAGTTCATTTCCATGAATGCCTCTTTTTATTAAGGTTGGCACTGAAGGGGAAGTATTCTGCTAAGTTTAGGGTCACTTTTAGATTGAAAAAGATATATTTTTGTAGACAGCAAAGATGCAAAATGCCTCAAAACTGTCCCTATCTCTCTATGGACCAAGCAGCAGCATTGACTGATAAAGCTGATTGTGATAAATTAACAAAGAATTAATATTTCCATTTGTTTCTTTCCATGGGAGTTGTGTGGCTAAATTCCCCCTACTCAGCTGTGAAAACCACAGATTTTCAGGCAAGATTTTAAAAACTTATCTATTCATTGTGACTTACGGCCTTCCAACATCCTGTGGAATCATGATGTACCATTCCCCTCTTTCAGTGCCATGACTGAAGACAGCATCTGGACTTGTCTTACCTTAGTGCTTTTTTTAAAATATATACTGAATGGATCCCACTGGCTTTATGGTTTTCATTAAACTTTGCAATATGAACACAATGCAGTGGGCCCCTGGAGGAGAGATTTAAACGTTGAGATGGAAGATGCCTGACACCAGACAAGCAAACCAAAATGATCGCATGTGAGAGAAGGTGGGCAGGAAGTGGGAACACCAAAGACGACTGGGCAGAGCAGACAGCAGAGCACAGTAGAGGTGTAGGAGTCAACGAGGGTGGGGTACAAGTAAGGACGGAAGTTGCGTAGGCCTTAAAGGTGAGGTAGAGAAACTTAGCTGTGACATGGAAAGAGAGGAAAGAGTGAAGGCATCTGAGGAAAGGATGGTGTGAGTGCTGGGAAAGGAAGTCTACAAGAGACTTGAAACTGCAGTACTCCACAGAGTTGGGCTGGATTTTATTTACCCTTTGATCATATTAACAACTCTGTGAGGTACTTTTACTTTCCATTTATTCATTTTTATACATGCTCCTCATTTCCATCACTTACTGAGTCTCCGTGCGGGTCATTTCTTTCCTTTCTTTCCCCCCTGTTGCTCTCTGATGAGGGATATCAGCTACGCTCAGGGGGGCAGATTAGAACAAGAGCCTTTGGATATTCCGAACTTACCCCAATGACATAGCGGTCAATTCCTGCCATTTTGGGTGAATTTATCACCACTGTTAAGTTCATTGGATCCAGTAATATTTCCCCATCCGTCACCACAACCATGATTTTAGCAGCAGTTTTCTGGGACCACTGGCTCTCACTGAAGATGGAATCCCTGTTAAAATTGTCATACACAGAATGAGTTTCTGGGGGCAGGGGGATGAGCCGACAGACCTGCTGAATTCCTATGAATTTCTGGCTAATAATTGTACCAAGGCCCAGAGAAGGGACTTAATTCTTCAGGACTTTTCCTTTCACGTTCACATAACTCAAAAATGACTAGACAGATTTCCCCCCCCCCAGCCCCGCCATACTGAGCTTAGTGCTGAGGATAATTGCCAAGTCAACAGCTCTGGAGACAGAAAGTATCTCTGGTTAGTCCAGACTCTCAGATCCCTATTCTACCCATTCCAGTAAAGGGAGTGACATTGGAAACTGCATCGCCACCCCCCACCCACATGCACACACGCTAATAGGATTGACAGAGGAGATGGCACTCCCCAGGTTTACTCAGTTCTTGCCCTCTGTGTTGAGGCTGCGAGAAGGGAGTCAGTTTGTTCCAGTTGGATCTTGGGATGGGGACATATATCCCAGTAGGGACTGGACAGAGACCAATATCTCAGTTCACAAAGGTCTCTTAGCAGCCACCGCTGCTTTCACATGTGGTAAAGGCTTTCACAGTCACCACCAACCTGGGATGGATTTGGTCCTTCAGCCTAGAGGTTAAAAACTCCATATACCATTCCCAGGGCTTCCCACTGAGAAGAACATGTACCAGCTTCATTAACTGCACCCTGATTAGCTCAAATCCTGGTTCCATTCTTCAGGTTTGTATTGCGCATCTCCAGATGCTTGCCAGGTTTTATTTTCATTGCTTTCCTGGTGCCCCACGGCCAGGGATTAGGCTCTCACATTGTCTACTGGCCTTTAGTAGCCCAGACGACATTTTCTAACATAGGAAGAGCAACATAGGTCGAGGGAAGACAAATCTCCAAGTCTATTGGCCTGACTCCTCTGGTTTCCCAATCCCCCGGGGATCTGCAGCCTTTGGATAACCAGGGGTCACTGAGGCAGGCCCATCTTCACTGGTAGAGTCAGAAAGTGCTATAAAATGTAACATACTTTCAGTGTTCTGTGGAGGAAGGATTGCCTCACGCTGCTCACTAGGGACCCTTCTGGCCAGTTAAGGAGATGTGACCAGCTCTGGGCCCCAGATGTTCACGCATCTATTCAGAAAGTGACCCAGCAATACAGTATCTCCATTTCTTATCTTGTTACTTACAGCACATGTTGGATGGCAGATGCTGTTTTGGTCACATTGCACAATGGGTGATGTTCTGAACCTTCTGGAGGGCAGCGTTAGCATTCCAACTGTCCCGGAGGTTAAACTCAGTTCTGAGATCAGCTCCATACTGCACCAGGGCAAAATCACACTGGAAAGAAGTGTCAGGTAAGAGTCCAATATTGATAGTTGATCCAGAGAACTGGGGCTCTCAGAAACAACCAGTCAAGAAATTCCCAATGAAGAGAACGGCATTAATGGGAAAAGATCAATTCAGACTGGAGATAGGGCACAATTTTAACAGTGGGACAAATTACCAAGGGTTGTATTAGATTCTCCATCACTGGCAATTTTTAAATCAAGAATGGATGTTTTTCTAAAAGCTCTGCTCTAGTTCAAACAGGAATTAATTCAGATACGTCCTATGGCCTATGTTCTACAGGAGATCAGACCAGATGGTCACAATGGTTTCTTTGGCCTTACAGTCTATTATGAATCTATAAAGGAGGGCAAGAAAGTAAAATCTTTTCCGGCAGAAATTGCACCTATATACTAAAGAGATGAACACAGAGAATAAAAGAAAAGTTATGTTAGTTCAGAAAAATTAGAGCCACCACCAGATTCATATTTTGTTCTGCATTTAGTGATCAGAGAGAGGAGAGCTTTAGACCAGGACTGGAGGGTTGGATTTTTTTTAGTTCTTTTGTTTTCATCTTGCTTTTTTGCCATACATTCCCGGCTGCAGAGGGAATTATCTGGAATCACCCTGAATCATCAGCACCACTCCTTGCTGCACTGTGGCTTTCCTTTGGAGCTCTCCCCTCAAAGGACTGACCTGGCCTGCCGCTGATGAGATCACTGCACATGGCAAGCTCTTCACAGCTATGTTTGTAGAGCACTGAGCACAATGGGGCCTTTGCCCTCAGGAGCTACCACAACATAGATAATAAATGCAAATGATATTATGCAGAAAGGGGCTAATGGCTGCCAGCAGGGGACTCTGGGATCCAAAGACATTCACATATTGTGTTAGACCCAACGGCTGTGCCAAGCTCTCTTTCAGGCTCAACAGAAAGAGCAATCAGGCCTTTTTCGTACAATAAAACAGCTGGAGACCATGGGGGTGGCTGCCCAAATCAATAGGCTGTGGCCGGCCAGAGCTAAACCAGATAGATCAACAGGGGTTTCCCTGGGTACAAAGGCAGGGGCTAGGATATCAGCTGCAGGACGTGGGTATTGTAGGCAGGAAGCCGGGAGAAGCAGTTGTGAGCCTGATCCCGTGAGGAAGCAGAGGGACAGAGATTCTTGGGCACAAAGTTCACTGAAGACTTGGGGACTTCTGAGCTGGGAAATGGCCCACTGCTGTTTGTTCCTACCGTGTTCAGGGAAGAGACTGTGTGCACATTTTGTGTCAATAAGATTGATCACACCCAGAACACACCTGAATTGTCTCACTGATTTTTTATCCTAACAGAAACAATCCTGCAATGCCCTGAACTTTGGCTAGTCACTCGGGCCAAAGGGGCAATGCTAATGAAGTGCCGTGGCTGCCATATTTGCAGACCAATAAGTGAAGAAGAGAGTACCTCAAAGCACTTCTCATAGAATGTTTTCATCATGTTGTAGATGAAAGCCTTGGCTCTTTCAAAATCCTCAGGCTCGATGCTCCCTGATCCATCCAGAACAATGGTGATCTCTGTCCCTGAGTCTGCTGGGACATGAAAAGCATGATTTAGGTGGAGGTGGTCAGGAGCTCTTGACTAGGACCATCATTATTCCAGCATTGCGAGAAATGCATCTCAATAGCCAGCTAACGGGCGTGAAACTGCAAAGCTGCAATTGCAGTGTCAGCATTCAGAGTGCAGCTGTCCTCAGCAACACAGGGAGACTTTAGGCTATGCTAGTCATTGATATTCAACAGCACAATCCCTTGACAAGGTATTCCATCGCTTACATGAGTCATCGTCATCCTCTTCCATGTCAGAGTTGATGTTGTTATTGTTGCTGTTCTGGTTTTCATAGCCAGATCCTGCCTCTGGAAGATATGCCGCTAGAAACACGAAATGAAAGGGGAGCAGAAGGGGAAGAAAAGAAATAAAAAGTGAAAATATGCTTAGCAGCAGTGCCCTGGGCCAGGACTCCGTGAGCTTCACACATTCAGCGTCCTTTCAGCCCATAATGGGTCAGACTAAAGTACGGGCTTAAGACAAAGGTATAGTAGCTACACTGCAATTGGGAAGTGCAGCATGGATAGGCATCCTCAAGATAGCTTTGTTCGAGCTAGCTCACTAAAGAGAGCACTGAAGGCGCAGCAGCATGGGCGAGCTGCCGAAGGATATACCCAGGGTCCTGGACGGGATTGTACTTGGGCGGTCACCCTGTGCTGTCACATCTACATGGGTACTTTTAGCCAGCTAGCTTGGATGCCTCTCGGAACTGCAGTGTAGAGATAGCCTAGGTGTGAAACCCTGGCCTCATTGAAATCAATGGGCATTTTAGCATTGACTTCAGTGGGAGGAGGACTTCACCTTAGAACGGAAATGGAATGCTGTGCGGTTCAGCCGCGACATGGTGCCAGGTGTAACTTACCTTACGCTCACAGCAGACATTCCTGGCAGTGCGTTAAAGGATCTTATGGAAGATATATCTCTGAGAAGGAGGGTCGGTAGTAACCCTGCAACGTCCTGTGTACATGACAAGAACTCGCAGCAGAACAGCATTCAATGGAAGCAATCTGCCAGCACGTGAGCAGAGGATCTTGGGTGCGCATGAGCCTCTCAGAAAACCTGCTACATCCCTCGATTCCCTTAAAACTGGGAGTTGTAGTTACAGGTCACTTGGGGCAAAGTATAAAAGGAAGGGGAGGCTGGATCAAACAGGGAAGGGTCTGGCTCAAGCAAGGGAAGCCTCTGGGAAATTATTACCCAGGGAATTTCAGCTGATTTGATTTTTGTTTTGTTTTTGTGATGCTTTGGCAGATAACGAACAAGGTCTTTAACGGTCTGAGGTTTGGAGCTTTATTTACATTTATTTACAAAACCACAGCACTCCTCATTGTGCAGGCTACAGAGAACGGGAGCGTTTGTTAGTGGCAGGACACTACTGCCTTTTACCTGAGGTACCCAAAATATTTCTCTCCAGCACTGACAGGAAGCCATCCAAGGCTTCATAGGCAGCTTAAACAAGTAATCTTCATCAGGGTCTGAGGAAATGAGCTGCAGCTCTTTCAGGGCCCTTTGCTTGCTGAAGACGTCACTGACCTATGGAGAAGAAGCCAACCACTAGGCTATTGCAGGGAAGTGGAGCAGTTTTCACACAGAGACACAAAACAAACAAATGCCCAAGAGATCCAGAAACACTCAGGGCAACAACAGAGCGAGGTGTTTGCAGCCAGGAGCCTGGATTCTAGAGGGAATCCTCATTCTGAATTATTCATCTGCAAGGAAATAGCTAATCCAAGCCATCCTTATACCAAGAGGCAAGAGAGTAATCCAGTTTCACAGACCACTTCCAATTTAGGCCCTAGGCCAATGCAAACCCTTCTGCCCAAGAATTCATCTGAGCTCACTGGGCCAGCAGACTCTATTCTACACCACTGTGAAGTTCTGCTCAGAGTGTAACCAGACTGAACAGCAGATGGGGCCATAACAATAAATTAGCTAATTCATTAATCATCGGTTTCAGAGTAACAGCCGTGTTAGTCTGTATTCGTAAAAAGAAAAAAGAAAAGGAGTACTTGTGGCACCTTAGAGACTAACCAGTTTATTTGAGCATGAGCTTTCGTGAGCTACAGCTCACTTCATCGGATGCATAGCATATTGTGGAAACTGCAGAAGACATTATATACACACAGAGACCATGAAAGTTTTGTTTCATGGTCTCTGTGTGTATATAATGTCTTCTGCAGTTTCCACAATATGCTATGCATCCGATGAAGTGAGCTGTAGCTCACGAAAGCTCATGCTCAAATAAACTGGTTAGTCTCTAAGGTGCCACAAGTACTCCTTTTCTTTTTTCTTTTTTCATTAATCATCGCCACCTTCTTACATTGATAAAAAGGTTTTTCTCCCAGAGGATCCCAAGAATTTAGTGTCACACCCTGGAGTGTGAGGGGAGGGAAAGTTTTGCTTTTCCCTTGCTCTTGTGAGAAGTGCCATGTGGATTCCAGGATTTCCCACAGAGCAGACAGCACCTCAGGGTTTAGGATCTTATTTATACACAATAAACTCTACGGCACCCAGAAGAATGGAAGGCTGACTGGGTCAAGGAAGTCTGGGTATTTCAGACTGGATACTTAGGCCACCCTAGATTTCCTCTCCACTCACCCTCTCCTTATTCCCTGACTCACTACCAAAGTTTCTGAGTACACGCATCAACAGAGGAATGTCACTCTAAACAGGTAGCCCTTACTCACATTGTTATCTGCGGAAGTTGCTGCTCCCAGCAGTCCTTTCCACTTCCCTCTAATTGCTTTTTGTCTTTGAAACGAGCTATAGCAAAGGAGTTGGGCTCGCACGTCACTTCACACCTACCCCAAGGGCGTAACGTCGATCGTGGCCATTTTCGGGGAGCTCATCACATCCGTTAAGCACAGTGAGTCCAGAAAGATCTCCCCATCGGTCATGACAAGGATCATCCTGTGAGCATCCTTGACCGAACCGCGGCTTTCATTGAAGATCGCATCTCTGCAGGAATGCAAACCCGGATGCGTTTTATGGAACACGCTACATGTGCACAGCTGTATGTCTGTCAAGGTCATCAACGGGCTGATGGAGGCTCCCTAAAATTCCAGCATGCGAGAAAGTTCCCACTGCACTAACACATGTGGAGGACACTAAGTCATTAGCAGATGGGTTTGTGCTCTTCAGGGACAGGATCACTCCATCTAGGGTAATAATGCCTAGCTCTTAAACAGCGCTTCTCATCAAATGATCTCAGAGCGCGTTACAAAGCAGGTCAGTATCATTATAACCGAGGCATGGAGAGGAGACATGCCTTGCCTGAGGTCATCCATCAGAACAGTGGCAGAGCCAGGAATAGAACGCAAGTCTCCTGAGTCCCAGTCCTGTACTCTATCCACTAGGCCTCGCTCCCTCCTCCCCCCACTAGGTCAAGGGGAACTCGGAATCTGAAGGCAGGTTCTAATGTTCCTAAGGCAGCTGGGAGGGAACCCCAGCTTTGCCCTTTAACCACCCCTCCAATGGAGGATACCTGGAACAGACCTGATGGACTCCAGGGGGAGCCACATCCAGACCCCCTCTATCAGTGGGACCTTTGGGCCAGGGATGCATTATGAATGGAGGAAAGGGAGAGGCTCCAGACTGTGAGAAGGAGACACAAGGGGGGATCAGAGGGTGTCTACGGGGAGCAATTTAAGGCGAGATACGCCACGAGCATGAAGCAGAAGAAATCCCAGGGGGGCTCTGGAGTTCTCGAGGGTGTGTAACTCACAGCACGTGCTGCAGGACGGATGCAGTCTTGGTCACAGAGCCCAGCTGCGTTATGTTATGGACCTTGCAGAGAGCACTGGACTTGTTGCTGCTTTCCTGCAGGTCAAATTCAGTTCGGATCTCTGCTCCGTACTGTACCACAGCAAACGTAACCTGGGAAAGGCAGAACTGGTGAGGTCAGGCAAGAGCCAAGGTAGCGATCCCCAGACCACTTTCTCCAAGTGCCAAGCTTGGCATTAAGGACAGTGGGTGGGAAGTGTCTCCTCAGCTATTCTTGACTCTATATGGAGCACACAGTAGCTAGCATATGGATCTATTTCCCTCCCATTTTATCCCTCTGCTTTCATCACACCCTGTATTCTGGTAGCTCCTGCTTGGACAGCTCCACAGGTAGGAGAACAGCGTGCAGTTTCTTTTGACCCAAGTGCTGCTGCCATTTTATCCATCTGAACTTCTAATCTGGCCCAATCTTTCCTGGCCCTGTCGTCAGCCTCTCGACATTCCCAAGTACCATGTTCACTGTAATTAAATGTAATGGCTGAGACGTCTTTCTTTCTCTTGTAGTTTATTTTCCTCGGTTGTGCTTCAAAGTACCGTGGGAGTTTTGTGTGATAAGCCGTCTAAAGCACCTAGACTAACCCAAAAGCAAGAATGAAAACCCACCCCCATGCTGATCTAGTCGCTCCTCCAACCAGTCTCCTCGCTCCAGTTCTCCTTGTCTCTGTGTGGTTTCACTCTTGCACTAAACCCCTCAGGATAGACAGACTGATACAGACCCTCTGGATATTTCAAAATCCATCGTGTTAAAATTTAGTCATAAACTTTTAGTTTGCCCTTTAACTAGCACCACGCGTCTGAGGATCTGAGAGCACTTTAACAACAAGCAGCCGATCAGCACAACTACTCTGCGAGGTACAAAACCAGGGCAAAATGCAAACCGCACTGCTTCAGCATAGCTGTTCCACAATCAAATCGGAACAGGAGTGGGAGGGAGGGCAAGGAACACAGATTCCATTAGCATAGTTTCTCATCGGACTGGTAAAGTGCTCAGACAGCATGGAGGTAAGCATAGTATAGAAAGAATTACCGCATTTTACAGAAGGGGACACTGAGGCACAGACGGTCAGTGAACTGCTCAAACACTAAGTCAGGTAAGAGTTGAGGCTGGAATCCAGATCTCCTGACTCCCAGCCCTGTGCATAACCCAGAAGACTTTTCAGTATCCCTGGGAAATCACAGCCTATTCAGTCTATTGAAACATGACAAGACTCTGAGACGCCTGCCCAGGTCAGGAGGAAGAGCAGAGCACACACCTCTGGGCATTTCCTCCAGAATGACGTCATCATGTTGGAGATGAAACCCTTGGCTCTTTCAAAATCCTCAGGCTCGATGCTTCCTGATCCATCCAGAACAATGGCGATCTCTGTCCCTGAGTCTGCTAGGAGAGTTAAAAGTAGACATTTGAAAGGACAACAAGACAGAGCAGCATTAGCAAGAGGTCAGGAACCCCAACCTTCCCCAGCTTTGCAAATTGGGAACCACATAATTAACAATAATGAAGAAGGGGAGAGGAACAAGAATTATTTCCCCAAAATCATATGCAACACCTGGGGCTCTGGAACCTGTGTCCAGAACGGCTGCATTTTCGCTCAGCTTCTGTTGAAGCGACTCCCGGTTCTGTAGCTTCATCAGTGCTAGCAACGATGGGAGCACCAATTTGGTGTAGCCACTGATTTTACCAGCGTGTCATCCAGCCACACTAGAGTAGATCTAGTTGATATTGTATTGCGGTTTACACTTGGGAACTCCACCAGTGCTACACCAATACTGAGAGACTTCCAGGAAAAGCTCAGTGACTAAATTACTACGATGAAACACCCATCACCACAAATCAGCCTTGATCTGCCCCCTTTTCCTACCCAGCTCACTCCCAACAGTGGGTTGAAAGTTATTCAGCTCCCATCTAACACACCTCTCCACCCTACTCCCCTGACTCATGCGACCACCTAGGCTAGCACATACCTTCGCATGCACAGCTGCTTCTTGAATTGTTGGGGGTGCTGTCACCAGCTGTGCTGATGCCCAGGGCACTGTCTGCACCGATGAAGTTGTCAGTGTCAGTAATGTTGATTTTGTTGTTGTTGTTGTTGTTATTTTGGTCCCTGTTGTTAAATTTGGTCTCAACTACAGAACCAAAATAAAAAAGTTTTTAGAAACACAATTTTTTAACTAACAGGTTATGATGCAGATATATTTCTCTATCACAACCCACCCCCAGAGGGGCTCCCAAACCAGCATGCTAGGGGATAGATTTTTAAAAGGTATTTAGATCCCTAAAGATTTAAATCAGTGGGAATTAGGTGCCTATGCACTTTTGAAAATACCACTAGATGCCTGCTGGAATCCTTAGACACCTAAATGCATTTAAAAATCTGTCCCTCAGTGCCTGATCATGCAGGATGCACGAGGCATGTAACAGAACGTAAGTACACACATTTATTCAAGAATGCCTAGGGCCAAATTCTACCTCGATGTCCCCCCGCACAACCCCAGTGAAATCTGCAGAGCCACATTTGTATAACAGATGGCAAAATTCAGCTCAAACTCTGGTTCTTAGATACTCCTAGCAGGCAATAGAAGCCACCTGGCTGGTGCTCAGAGGCATCTGGTGTCAGGGGAGCGGAGCTGGAATGGAACTGAAGTCGTGGACACCACAGAGGCAATTCCCATTGTCAAGGTCCCTCCCCACAGACAAGTTGCTCGCTTTGCTTCCGTACTGATATTGCCGAGGTTAAGGAAAGCCTTCTCTTGGAAGTCTGCTGTGAGCTGGGTACAAATTCCATTCAACTCTTCTGCGATGCTAAGGGCCCAGCGCCGCTTTTTCTGCAGGCAAGCCTGTGGGGGAAGGGAGGGCAACGCTGATAAGTAATGAGCAAACTGACCAAAGACGTGCAAAGAAACCAACTGGCAACACTTCAGAATCAATCAGGCCAGGGGACCAATGATCATGCCTGGGTTGTGTTGGACTTCAATGCTTACCCAAAGCAAAGGGTGAGGCTTCAATCCGGGACAGCCAGGAAGTGGTGTTAGATTTAAAACACACACAAGTCAACCGGGCTCCAGAGATAACAGCAGCACATCAGCCAAGTCCAAGTCTCTGCCCAGTTCAAACACCTTCTGCTTATCCTCCTTTCCGCCTCCTCTCGGGAGGGATGGCATCTGCCAAGCACCGTTTCCCCTTGAAGACTCAAAGATACAGCCCTCCCCGCAACTGAAGAGAGGATCCTGTCTTCAAACCTCGTCACCTGCATGGCAATGCAATAATGCTCGTGCCTGGAGGCCCACTGACTGTCAGGATGCCATCGGTACACAGCAGTATTAGTTCCGATCCTTTATATATTGCAGCAAACGGATACTGTACATTACAAACAGACATTCCAAGCCCTGAGGATCTGCCAATCACTTACCAGGATCCATTCTGCGCTTCTGGCTATCACTATGCCACCATCCTGGATATTTTTTGACTTTTGAATATTTCCTAAACAGTGTTAAAAAAATAAAATAAATCAAGCAGAAAGGGGGAGGAATTTAATTAAATGGAAATATGCCTCGTAGGTTTCCTAGCGCCGGTCATCTCAACATTTCTCATCCTTGGGCAGCCACAATACACTCAGGCAAAGGCTGCTAATTCAGTGTGAGGGCTTTAGGAGTAGCCTATACAGTTAATCCATTTGTTAATATGCTAAGTTCAACTACTGTGGTGATGGGCACCATGAAAACACACCAAGTTTTCCCATGGATTCCAATGGGCTTTGAAGTAGGCTTCAAGTTAGACGGTCTCCAAACACTAAGATAAGCTTCCCCCCAAACCATGGCAGTGTGCATTTGGATTTCTTTTCCCATCAAAGCTGAGTGATGACCTGGAGATCCTTCATGCGTCAGGAACTGCTCTCTGCCTCTTGCCCGAGTCTCTCTGTGATGGCACTTGCTAGCGTTTGCAATGTCCCCATCCCATTCAAAACCAATTCAGAGCAACTACTGGGAAGACTGAGCCAGACTGTACCTCTCAGGCCAACTTCCTCGCAGTGGAGCCCATTCGAGGTAAGAGTACACTTATTCAGCCTACCGAGCTGCCTGCTTGGATTGTCCTCCACCGAGGAAGTAGCCAAAACCCCCTAAAGAAAATGGAGAAATAAGAAGGGCAGGGTGGGAATGAGGAAGCGGGGTCTGTTCTCATTGCAAAGTACAAGGGAGAAATCTATGTAACTATCAGCTCAAGCCAACCATGCTGGCTTCCCCTCTATGTTCCCATAGGTCACTGTTGTATCTGACCCTTGGGTAGACTTAACTCATCATCGGGAGGGAGGGATAGCTCAGTGGTTTGAGCACTGGCCTGATAAACCCAGGGTTGTGAGTTCAATCCTTGAGGGGGCCATTTAGGGATCTGGAGCAAAAATTGGGGATTGGTCCTGCTTTGAGTGGGGGGTTGGACTAGATGACCTCCTGAGGTCTCTTCCAACCCTGATATTCTATGATTCTATGATCATCACAGCCAGACAGATATTTCGCAGTTCAATAAAGGAAGCGGAAGGTGTCTCACTTCCCCACCACCACCTTAGTTTGGTGGCAGCTCTCGCAGCCCAGCTTTTAGTGCCTGGCCTTACAGCTTTTCCCATTACAATACCATGGGGTATGTGGACAGTGCCAACCAGTGGCTGGTCATATAAATAATCATCACTGTTCTCAATAACTATTCGACAAGATGCACTATGGTGCAAGACCTGACATTTCCCAGTTTAGGGAAGAGCCTGGGATTGAATTGCATATGGCAACATCTGCCAGGTTTATCCAATTTCTCTTGCAGACTCTTGGGTGGGGAGGGGAGGGGGGAAGTCTTCCCAACATTCCCTCCCACCATCCTGTCATTGTCACCAGTGGGTCCCTTCCTGTGTTATTAACAAGAGATGGGCAGGGAAGGTTTCCACCTTAATATGCTCCACCTTACCCTAGTCACCTGCACCTCCAGTCCAACCATTACCTACAGCAATGCCAGTTGCCTTAGCTGGCGGTCTGGGGCAAGGAGACATCATTCATCTGATTCTCTACCCCTGCTGTGCTGAAGCAAGCAGCATATTGTCTGAAATACTGAGTCAGGTCAGGTTGGCCACGACCAAGCAATAGGTCCCAAGGTGACTTGCCCAATTCCCTTGCTGGAAGTGAGGGGAGCCCAACTCATCTATGCAGTGGGCAGTAAGGGAGATCCCCCAGTCCTAAGAGATTCCCGCACTGCACTGGGAAATGACACAAGCTGGTCTACTTCACTCTCCGCTGAAATGAGCAAGGGAGTTGTTGGGGGTTTGTTGGTTTTGGTTTTTTTAAACACTCCAAAGCTAAAACCAACCCTTCCTCCTTTATAGATACACTGCTACTCTAGCTCTCTCCCCTACACTATCTAGGCTGTCTCCATGACAACTCTTCTATCCACCTATCAGCACAGACACCGACTGCTGTTCCCCCACAAACATGGCAATCTCTGGCCAATTATGCCATCACGGCAGGTGCTGGGGCGCAGCGACTGCTGCCTAGAGATCATGCACAGGGCCTGGAAATACACATTCTGGCAGGATGTGCAGCAGGAGACCAGCTGTCTGTGTCTGTAGGGGGGTGGTCTGGTGAAGGAAGGTGCTGTCTGTACAGCACCAGGACTTAGCTGGGGATGGGAAAAGGGCAATATGGAATCCAGGGGCACTTTCGTGAAGAGATTAACTGAAATGCTTTTTAAAAATACTCAAAAAACGTTGAGGTTCTAATCCATTGCCAGGCTTAAAGTGTACAAAGAATTACATCTCCACAAAGGCAAGATGGAGCTTTGTAACTTGCTCATAGGAGCCCGAAAGAGCCAGGGATGGGCGCTGGGCCCCAGAAGGCTGCATGGGAGTTCCAGAGGTGGTAGTGCCTTCCATACTAGGACAGCTAGTCCGACACGCCAGAGAGGTGTTTCTGGCCCTTACCAGGTCTTGCACCCATCTGAATGCTTCAGAACCTTGGGCCAGGAGAGTGGGGCTGTGGGCGGTGTAATCCTCTTCTTACGCGTATTAATATTAAAGCTGCTCAGGGGCATTACCGCTGCAAAAGCAACATCAGAACAGTGACTGGCAGGGTTAGCACTCACAACTACAGTCCCCCCCCCCCAGCTAATGTTCTCCCCCAGCCCCTTTCCCTGCTCACTCCCTGCCCCCACGGCTGGTGGCTGGTACAGAAACAATTCACAGAAGAAAGTTTCCCCTTGTTGGTTTAGTTTAAAGGGAACAAACAAGGTCTTTCTTTATCAGCTCATTAGAAAAAGGACACAGTAACTCAAGATCCTGTTATCTGATACAATGTGGCCCTGCCGATACTTCATGTTAAACAATGAGATAAGTAGCCCCTACTCAGAGGCTAATAAAGGGCAGGAGGACGTGAGGGTGACCCCGAAATATATATCGTGAGACAAGCCTGTAGTGTCCTGCAGAGCTCTAGACAACCTACTACCAGGCAGCTGATACCTGGCCACACGGAGCATGCTGAAAGTGAGGAGGAAGGGAGGTCTGTGTGATTTTGGGGTAGGTTATGCACTGTGCAGCAGGACCCCCGCACTTGAATTAATACCATCAGAGCACGAAACACTGAAATCTAGTTGCACTACAGCTAATTCCCACTGTTGCTTGTTGAGGGCAAGAAACCACCGTGGCCTAGGCAAACACTGCATCAGACGCGTCTGAGGTCCTTTATCAGTGGATTCCGTGCTGGTGAAAGAGGCTACTCAGATACCGCTGGGACAATGGCAGGATTTGCTCCCCCACCACCAGCGTAGCTGCCTACAACCCAGCCTAGACCAGCTCCAAGGAGGGGAGAGCCTGGATTTCAAGGGACATTCAGACCTCAGTCTTTCTGCTGAGGCTGAGGGCAAATTAGTGCCAGAAGTGGTGGTGGGGATGCACACCCAACAATCAGAGGGACTGAGACCTAACATCTCCACATAAGGTACTGAACAGCCAGCAAATGAGAATAACCTCCATCCAGGATTGGTGCCCTCAAGGAGAAACCCCTTTACATGGGCACACCACATTCTCTTTCTCTTCTCCTGGAGAGGTTCCTGCCAGCCAGCTGCCCAGCAACCAGCCCACAGCACAGAACACAGGGTCGTGCTGCTGTGGAATCTTCCCCATGAGTTGCTGTGACAATTCGAGCCTTAAAACCACCCAGATGGAAAACACTGCATGGATGCCATTGATTTGTTATATTTCACTACCTATACAACCCACAAATGTCACATCTACTCGACACTGTGTAACAAACTGAAAATGTTAGACAATAGGCTACCCTGAAAGACATAAAAAACGTAGCCCTGCAATGATAAATATTGTGAATTACATTATTTGGGGTCTACTGAGCCATCCTACATTTGACGTGCTATGATAATTTGGAAAATTTTGCTCTATTCTGAGAAAAGAGCTCAAACCAACTCTGGATCCAAATGCAGGTGGTGTCTGAAATCCAAACCCAGGGTATTATAACACCTAACTCTAACATAGCACTTTTCATCGCTAGATCTCGAAGCACTTTACAAAGCAGGTCAACATCTTCTGGCACAGAGAGGTGAAGTGACTTGCCCAAGGTCAGCCAGCAGGCTAATGGCAGAGATTGGAAAGAACTCAGGTCTCCTGAGTCCCAGTCCAGTGCTCTATCCTTTAGGCCACACTGGTCTGCAGTTTGAGCCCACTTCCAAATATTCATCCTAGGATTTGGCCATCTTCCCTCATGTTTTTCAGAGTGTGGGAGAGCCAAGGTCTGTTCTCTTTTATACCAAGACCAACCTCCTCCCACCGCCCTCCGACTGCAGTATTAGTGGGAGTGGAGTTTGATCCTGTATCTGTGCAACAAGATGGTGTCATTTCACAAGCTGGCTGCTACGATGTAGCTGGAGGGAGAAGGGAAACATTGTGGCCAAAGCTGTATCCCACCATATGTCCGAATTCTGACTGCTGCTTCTTCATATGTAAACAAAAAGGACCCCAGGTCTCACAGTGTGGGAGCATTTTAGGCCTTGCTTCAGCTTCCTCAATCATGCTTTAGCGAACGGCATGCCATTTCTTTGGAACTTGGCAGCCGGACTCACTGCCCTGCTTCGCGTCCCGCAGTAGCATTAAAACACCTGACTCCTGCATTAATATATCAAATTGCAGCTATTGTTGCTCCAAGCCTTTTGCCTCTGCTGCAGGCTGGCTTTATGCCCCTACCTCTGACGGTCGCACTGTGTACAATTCAATCTGAAGTTTTTTTTCTTAAACCCCTAGCTGAAGCCAGCACAGAACCCTACCTTGGTTGTTGATTTGCTGTTTGCACCAGAGTAAATGCTCTCCAGTTCTGCATCTCAAACCATCAGGAGGAAGCCACAAACCAAAAAGTTAACTTGAAATGGCCCAAATGTGCCTCTGTATTGCAATATGCAAGCCTGCTGAAATCGATGGAGATACATTGATACAACAAAAAGAAAAGGAGGACTTGTGGCACCTTAGAGACTAACCAATTTATTTGAGCATAAGCTTTCGTGAGCTACAGCTCACTTCATCGGATGCACCAGCAGGAGAGCGGGGGGGGGGGGGGAACCTTTTGTAGTGATAATCAAGGTGAGCCATTTCCAGCAGTTGACAAGAACATCTGAGGAACAGTGTGTGTGTGTGTGTGGGGGGGAGAGATAAACAAGTAAATAGTTTTACTTTGTGTAATGACCCATCCACTCCCAGTCTCTATTCAAGCCTAAGTTAATTGTATCCAGTTTGCAAATTCATTCCAATTCAGCAGTCTCTCATTGGAGTCTGTGTTTGAAGTTTTTTTGTTGAAGAATTGCCACTTTTAGGTTTGTAATCGAGTGACCAGAGAGATTGAAGTGTTCTCCGACTGGTTTTTGAATGTTATAATTGTTGACATCTGATTTTTGTCCATTGATTCTTTTACGTAGAGACTGTCCAGTTTGACCAATGTATATGCAGAGGGGCATTGCTGGCACATGATGGCATATATCACATTGGTAGATGTGCAGGTGAACGAGCCTCTGATAGTGTGGCTGATGTGATTAGGCCCTATGATGGTGTCCCCTGAATAGATATGTGGACGCAGTTGGCAACAGACTTTGTTGCAAGGATAGGTTCCTGGGTAAGTGGTTCTGTTGTGTATTTGCTTCAGGCTGGGGGGCTGTCTGTAGGCGAGGACTGGCCTGTCTCCCAAGATCTGTGAGAGTGATGGGTCATCCTTCAGGATAGGTTGTAGATCCTTGATGACGCGCTGGAGAGGTTTTAGTTGGGGGCTGAAGGTGACGGCTAGTGGCGTTCTGTTATTTTCTTTGTTGGGCCTGTCCTGGAGTAGGTGACTTCTGGGTGCTCTTCTGGCTCTGTCAGTCTGTTTCTTCACTTCAGCAGGTGGGTATTGTAGTTGTAAGAATGCTTGATAGAGATCTTGTAGGTGTTTCTCTCTGTCTTAGGGGTTGGAGCAAATGCGGTTGTATCGTAGAGCTTGGCTATAGACAATGGATCGTGTGGTGTGGTCTGGATGAAAGCTGGAGGCATGTAGGTAGGAATAGCGGTCAGTAGGTTTCCGGTATAGGGTGGTGTTTATGTGACCATTCCTTATTGGCACCGTAGTGTCCATGAAGTGGATCTCTTGTGTGGACTGGTCCAGGCTGAGGTTGATGGTGGGATGGAAATTGTTGAAATTATGGTGGAATTCCTCAAGGGCTTCTTTTCCATGGGTCCAGATGATGAAGATGTCATCAATGTAGCGCAAGTAGAGTAGGGGCATTAGGGGCCGAGAGCTGAGGAAGCATTGTTCTAAGTCAGCCATAAAAATGTAGGCATACTGTGGGGCCATGCGGGTACCCATAGCAGTGCTGCTGATTTGAAGGTATACATTGTCCCCAAATGTGAAATAGTTATGGGTGAGGACAAAGTCACAAAGTTCAGCCACCAGGTTTGCCGTGACATTATTGGGGATACTGTTCCTGACAGCTTGTAGTCCATCTTTGTGTGGAATGTTGGTGTAGAGGGCTTCTACATCCATAGTGGCCAGGATGGTGTTTTCAGGAAGATCACCAATGGATTGTAGTTTCCTCAAGAAGTCAGTGGTGTCTCAAAGATAGCTGGGAGTACTCTTGTCGGGGTATTTTAGCCATCAGGCCAGGGGAGATTTTTTAAGGAGAGACTTGAAGGTGAATAACGAAGTCTAGTCTAGTAGCCTGTCTGCTTCAGAGAG
This sequence comes from Natator depressus, assembly GCF_965152275.1. NCBI lineage: Eukaryota > Metazoa > Chordata > Testudines > Cheloniidae > Natator > Natator depressus. The sequence goes on along the minus strand of NC_134250.1, from coordinate 3,613,950 downwards.
AGTTGCAAGAAACTCTATCGTGGAAAATTATGAGATAATCTGCCCACCTATGTAGGAAGGGAAGGTAGCTTAGAGACTGTTGTAAGCAATGTGCTGTGAAATCTTTGCCAACAGAATCAGCCATGAGCAAAATTCAAAAGGCTGGGAGGCTGGGTTTGGAGAGGCATCTGTACTTATTGCAAACCTGTGAACATTGATTTCTCTCCTGAGATTGCCAGGGGGACAGAGACCACGGCTTGTCTATATCATGTTTATCTTTGGCTTTGCATGTGTGTCACAGGCTTTGCCAACATCAGGCTTGTATGGGTTCCTTCCTGCAAAGCCACTCCGACAGACAATCACACTTTGAGGAGACACGGGGCTTAAATGAGACTGTAGCTCCAGAACTCACACCAGAGCCATTTAGAGCATTTTGTGCAGATTGTGGCATTCGGGGGTGGGGGCACTCGGGGCTCTGAACTTCTGAAGCAGGAGTAGGGATGGGGGTGGGTATGCTTCTTGAATTGTGCATGCATCTTTTGGCGTAGTGCATGTCTAATAATACAGTTTGTTTATAAGGCCCCTTCCGTCAAAAATCCTTTATAAAACTACATTAGAATCATTTCCCCCCTGAAATGCAGCCATCTCTGGGGTAGTCACGCAGACAACCAGTGCGCACAGCACACCAGCAGAAGGGAAAGGCGAAACTACAGCCATGGGGCAAACCTCTAATCTTACGAATAATGCCATGGAATTGCTTAAAACTGGGAGGTAGCAAGGGCTGGAGGAAAAAACACAGAGCTGGGAACCAGGAACTCCTAAATTCTAAACACAACTCTGCCAATGACTTGCTGTATAAAGAAGTCACTTCCTTTCTGTGCCTTAATCTCCCCACTCATAAAAGGAGGCTAAAACTGATCTTCCTCCCACAGGGGTGTTCTGAGGAATGAGGAATTAATGTTCAGACAGGGCTCTGAAAATGTGTTTTCACGAAAAAAATAAATAAAAAACCATGTGCATCACATATTAACTGATGCATGATGGACGTGGCCTTTTCTGTATGGGCAAAATAGCTACGGAGTTTATATACAAGGGATAGAACTGACAGAAAGCTCCTCAGCACATAACCAGGACATGCTTAGACCCAGAGCTGAGCCCAGCGTCTACAGGCTAACACCTGATGATAAAACCCACAGGCACAAAAAAGGGTGACAGAGGATACCAAAGTGCACTGAAGAGAGGAGCTCTGTTGTAGGCTAAGATGGGATAGAGGTCACTGCCAGCTATTCCATTTTAGTTCAAGCTTACATGAGTTAGATCCGGGCAGAGGAGTAGTTTGGGAGTTTTAATTAGTATTGTAGAAATCCCCATGCAGTGTTTACATGGTTAATAAAGATGAAAGTCACCTATAACTCTGAGCTTGAGTATGTTAACCTCATGTTAGTATCCTAGGAGAATACACCTAACAGACAATACTCTACTCTTCAATGGCTGACCTATAAAACCTATTTCAGATGCATGCAATCTAACACACAACACACGCACAAAAAAATTATGTTTAAAGAACATTAAGGTTGCAAAGCCAATCACTCAATTTAGGAAATGCCAGAATTAACGTTAGCTGTGCACCCCTAATTCGCCCCCCTTATGATTATGCATTCTGATACACATACTGGTTTTTCCAAGGGAACCCTGCCTTGTTCGCTGCGCAGGGGGGAGGATGCTCACTCTGGGTAGTTATGCAATATTTCTTTTTATCCTCATCATTCACTGTGTGGTCTCAAGACATATTCACCACACACCAGCCAAACCCTGCAAATTATTTATTTCCCCGTGGACTCTTCTAAGGTATCCTCACTGTGCTATCTGAGTGCTTCACAAACATCCGTGAATTTATCTTCACGCACACCTGTGAGGTGCAGTAGTAGGATTAGCCCCATTTTATTAATGGGGGACTGAAGCACAGAGAGATTAAAGCCAAAATTGTCAGTGTCCACTAATTTTGTGTGCCTAACATGAGATGCCATGGGTCTGATTTCTCAGTGCGTTTAGCATTTTTATAGTGCTTTGTATGTTCAAAGCCCTCCTCCAAACAACTTCAGTTGCAGTTTTGTGTGCCCAGCGCTTCTGCAAATCAGACCACACAGTCTCAAGTTGAGCACCCATAAAATAAGGAACACACAGTTAGTGGCTAGTCCAGTTTTCCAGGGCAGCAATCAACTGCCTTAACCATGCAACCATCCTCTTTCTTCCTGCAATCCCCTGCCTCATTCACTTCCAACTTCTGCAACAAATGAGGCAGGGGTTCTATAGACAACAGTCTCCTCCACAACCCTGATTCATCCCCAGAGCATGGTCCAGTCAGTGCACTAAATAAGGCGGGGTCTTGTGGAGGAAACTGTATATGATCACGTCAAGATTGTAACAAAATACATATGAAGAAGGGGCTGAATGAAGGTTGCTACTCCCTCCCCTCTTATCCCCTCCTTCCCCACTTCATGTGAGTCAGGCTGATTCCACCTTCTCGTCCAAGCTGCTTGGGTGCCAACAGCAGGGGCATGGAAAACACAGGAGACAGTATCCTGGGTCTCACTTCTGGTGCTTGGTGACAAAAGAGCTCCTAGCTCCTGTGGGGAGTAGCTGCAGGGAGCAGCCTGGAAATGAAGCATCCTGCCAGTATCAAAAGTGAGTAGGTTTTTTAACAGCTATTTGTCCTCATTTATATTTAACTTCTTACTTCCAGAATTTCAAAGTGAATTTTCTAATTCATATCTGCCTCTTTATTTATATCATCAATCCTTATTTCCAAATAAAGGGCTGAGAAAGAGGTTCTCTTTTTATCCTAAATACTAAGTTCAGAACACTTGATCAGAGTTCAGCCAGCCAAATCTCCATGGGCAATGAATTACTGAATGCATTCCCTGATTGGCACACAGACATGTATTTCTAAGGATGCTTATAAAAGGGAGAGCTCATGGACATAAAAACACTGGTTCACACGCCGCTCTCCATTACAACAGTGTAAAGACACTAACCTCACTGACTAAATAAAGCTTTTTACTTATGTAAATCAGAACAGAATTTTCTCAGTTGATTCATCGTGATTATATAGTGCAGTCTATCTATATACCCAGGCAGTTATATGATCCTCACCACTATAATATCTGAGCCCCTACCTGTCTGTCCCCTTAATACAGTTGAGCCCAGTGGATTTCACGAAATTAGCTTTTTCTAGAGAATTGCAAGAACTTACAAGACACTGAAATTACCCTCCCCCGCCCCCAATGATTAACTGATCATGCTGAAATACTAGAAAACCAATAATTTTGCAACAAGGACTTTTATACAGTGCATCTACATTAAGTGCTGAAACCTTGAAACTTCCAAAATACGCTGCAGGCATAAAGCACTTTACTTCGTCAACTTAAGTGACTGCCTCAAGTCCTCAGATTCACAACTTTCTTTTCACAGTCCAAGACTTACGTTTTCTAATTTAGGCGGGTGGAAAATAAATAAAATTCACTTACTTATTAAAACGGGAAGGCATGGAAGGGACCTCATAACTCTGTTCCTGGCTTTCACGTGAACGATGCAGGACTGTAGTTTCAATATCGCACTCTCCCAGCAGATGACTCTCCCAGGACTGCTGGCTGCTGAGACACAGTTAGGCAAGTCTGTTGTGGATTTCCTAGTTGGGGTTTCAGTGTGTATTCTAGCGAAGTACATTGAAATATAGATGCGGCAAACTACTGGCAGACCATTTTTATCAGTGCCTCTATCTGTCTACCAGCATCTGTAGCCATCACCAGGGTATCCTTGTGGATTACCTTTGAAAGCTGTTTCAGAGTAACAGCCGTGTTAGTCTGTATTCACAAAAAGAAAAGGAGTACTTGTGGCACCTTAGAGACTAACCAATTTATTTGAGCATAAGCTTTCGTGAGCTACAGCTCACTTCATCGGATGCATACTGTGGAAAGTACAGAAGATCTTTTTATACACACAAACCATGAAAAAATGGGTGTTTACCACTACAAAAGGTTCTACAGTCTCTATGTAAAAGAATAAATGGACACAAATCAGATGTCAAGAATTATAACATTCATAAACCAGTCGGAGAACACTTCAATCTCTCTGGTCACGCGATTACAGACATGAAAGTTGCGATATTACAACAGAAAAACTTCAAAACCAGATTCCAGCGAGAGACTGTTGAATTGGAATTCATTTGCAAATTGGATACAATTAACTTAGGCTTGTGTTATACCAATAAAATAAAAACCAGCAGGATCTTATTAAAGGGAAAAAGGCAAAATACCACATTTATTGTGAATACAGAAAGAATCATAGTAAGCAGTTAGTTATAGCTATAACATTCCATTCAATCTCATATTTATTCACACATTCATTCATACAAACACACACACACAGGTTCTCAAGGTTGTTATCATAGTTACCAGCCTTAGAGTTGCTCATGCCAAGCCACTGGCCAGGTGGCCTGGACATGAGGAGGGAGCAGGGCCTTGTCAGATGCTCATCTGATGCTCCTGGAAGTTGGTTTGCAGAATCAGACCCCAAAGTTCTCACTTTTTAGAGTCTATTTTTATAGGAATTTCTTCCTACGCCAGTCTATGGGAATTGCTTCATCATGCTGTTGCTGAATCGATCAGCAGATAGCACATTCCTGACGGCTCCGTGCTGCTAGATATTATCTTGTTCTTTGGTTCTCCCATTCTTGAGGCTGTTGGGTGGATTCCAGTCTGCCCTCCGGGGGTCCTCTGGTTATTTCCACTTGACGCCTTCTTCAGCCGATGGACACTGGATTCTTAGGCTGGCACCTCCCTGATCATTCAGTTATTATCCACACCAAGCATCCATCCACATACATCCTCTATCTCTATTTTAATCACAATTGTTAATACAACAAAAGGGCGGAGAGTCTCTGGGTGCTGTTTCTGTTGTTAGAGTATTGCTTTGAGTCTCTCTCTCTCTGTGAATTGCTTTGAGAACAGACTCTGTCTTAGAATGTACGAACACAATTAGCAGCTTGCAAGTTTCACACATGGAGGGAGAGAAACAGAACCAAAAACCAAGAGACCTCTTCATTAGTAATACCCTGGAATTTAAACTATGGGGACTCAAACTCATTTGTGATTTTAATACAGAACTTCTTTAATATGATCCAACACTTGAATAGAGACTGGGAGTGGCTAAGTCATTATGCAAGGTAACCTATTTCCCCTTGTTTTGTCCCCCCCCTCCCCCCCCCGACATTCTTGTTAAACCCCGGATTTGTGCTGGAAATGGCCCACCTTGATTATCATACACATTGTAAGGAGAGTGATCACTTTAGATAAGCTATTACCAGCAGGAGAGTGGGGTGGGGGGAGAGAAAACCTTTTGTAGTGGTAAACACCCATTTTTTCATGGTTTGTGTGTATAAAAAGATCTTCTGTACTTTCCATAGTATGCATCCGATGAAGTGAGCTGTAGCTCACGAAAGCTTATGCTCAAATAAATTGGTTAGTCTCTAAGGTGCCACAAGTACTCCTTTTCTCTTTGAAAGCTGCTAAGTGAGGTATTTGCACTATGCATCTTCACTTTCCATGCTAGCTACCTGGAGGTGTCATCATCCTATGGAAATGTCTTGGTAACAGAGTGGAATACACTTCAATAAACTCAAGCAGGGATTTAAAAGGTACGTCACCTTTCAGATGTGCCTCATGACAGACATCGCTCACTTTAGACCCAGGTTTTCCTCTTTCCCACACAACGCTGCTGTTCTCTCTCTGGTTAGTACATTGTTACTATCAGAAATGTTGGCTCTTGAAAGGGAAGTTTACTGAAAATGTAGGGCACACTAAAGAAAGGAAACCTTATCACTTCCACTCCCTCTGCTGCCAATCCTTTGCTCCTAGTGTCCCGCCCTTTGGGGTGTCTGTACCACATTTCATAAGGGCAAGGCCTAGGAGTCGGAAGGGTCAGTATGTGTTCGTTAAATATCCGTGCTGCATTCTACTCTGACCCAGAGGCAGATTAGGGGTTTGTGGGACCCTGGGTCAGAGTAAGTGGAGGCCCCTCCCCACCCCTTTCACCTGCAGTCCCTCCCGCTCCCCCTCCTGGTGCTCCTGCCAGAGAAATGGGGTTTGGGGCATGGGGGCTTGCCCTGCCCTGCCTTGCCTGCCCGGGGCTCCTGACAGGGAGTGGGGTCGGGGCATGGGGTTTTGCTCCACTCCCTGACAGGAGCGCCGGGAGGAGTGGGTCAGGGCATGGGGGTGCCCATTTTTCCAGGGGCCCCCCAATTGGCTGGGGCCCCTGGGCATGGGCCCCATTGGCCCAGTGGCTAATCCAACACTGCTCTGACCTATTTTGTGACTGGATTCCAGCTACACGGAAATAGCCCCAAGTAACTGGTTCATGATGGCAGAGACCTGGTTTCCCCACAGACTGGCAATGCTCGGGGGCTAGAGAAGTTCACAGGGAAGTAGAGGAAGCGTTTCTAGAAACAGGCTGGTCTTTCCTAGCTTGCAGCATCTGTGTTTATTATACTCAATATTCTTGGGAAAGAAGAACGTACCCAATACCAAAGGAGGTTAGTATATTACCACCTTGCCCTTTTTTAGCTCCCCTACACCAAAAGGGTCACAAAGTACTTCATCAACGTTCAAGAACTAAGCTTCACGGCACGGAGGGGCAGCATTATTCCAATTTCACAGATATTTGCTTGCTCCTTTTGCACAGAGAAGAAATTACATCAGAAGAGAGCGTGAAGCATGTGTTAGTCACTGCATGTGACAGTCACACATACACACTATCCTCGTCTGTCTGGCCACACTATGACTCACACAGCCAACAGGCGTAAAGCCTTCTCAGAAATGAAGAGCTTTAAAAAGCTCCAGAGGAACCATTTAGAAAAAACCCAACGTTTTCTAGAATATAATTGTATTCCTGGTGGTTTCAAAGCTCACTGCAAGTCACGAAACAACTTGCATCAGAGGTCTGCAAGCTGAACTGGTGCAGAACTAACTCCATGCAGCTTGTGCACACTTAGCTGCAGAGTCTAGCTTTTCAAAGCCTCTCTCTCTCTCTCTCTCTCTCTCTCGGAGCTGAGAGCCCCTTGGCTCGTTGAGTTTCAAAGCCTCCTTCCGCTAGCCACAGACCCGAGAATGGAAAGTACGTTGTAATAAGAGTGGGAGGAGCTCTCTGAGGCTCTACATAAGAATAGCCAATCCTACAGCACTCTGACCTCCTGAAAGGAGAATTAAAGAGCCGTTTCTCTCCCCCTTTACAGTGTTTCCTTAGTGATTAACTGATTTATTTTTGCCTCAGAAGATTTCAGGGTGGGAGGTTAAATGATTACACTTGCTCTGACTCAGCATTAGGATAACTGTAGCTCCTAATAATTTATTGCTCTGGTCTTCTTCAGAGGGCTTTGGAAGCAGATTCCCTTAGAAAAGTGAGCTCTCCACCCCAGTTTATTGTGGGTTATGGTTTGTTTACAGAGGATGTTAATCCTGCTGGTGTGACAGATACACCTTTAGCTTCCTCCACCTAAGAGCTCAACTTGTAAAATGTGAAGAATCAATAAAATAAATGAATGTGTAAAACATTTACGATTCTGCATGGACCTGCCTTTCAAGCTACATGGCTCTATGGGGAGACAGGAACTAAGGAAACAGAACTTTTCCCAGCACCAGGAAATCCTGCTACAGCTTCTTGCCCTTAGTGCTGCCGCTAGCAATGCATACAACTTTCAAGTGATTTTGCCACCTTCACCAGTAAGAGGCAGCAGACAGTGATGCCCGGGGACGCGTGATCTAGTAGCTAGAGCAGGGGCCTGAGAATGAACAGGGAGAGTCAGCTGAGAAAGTGGTAACACCAGACAGTCATATACCACCAGGGTGAGGAAAAGGGAAAGAAATCAATCCACGACAGTATCACTTCAGCAAAAGGAGAGAGTCGATTCATCTCTGTATGACAACTTGCCTGGTTTCCCTGTTCTGCCTCCAGGCAGAGATCTGAAATGGCAGGTCTTGTTTTGCCTAATCTGCCATAGTGCGTACTCACTTTCCCCAACATTTTAGTATTAAAACGTTTCTTTGAACATTGCCTCTGGCTGTTCCCTCTGATCAAAGATGCATTGGAAACCAAGATGATGCATTTACAACTTCAAAGATGGATGCGGGAATTGCCTCTGTCACATTTCAGTGCTCATGAAAACAAGGGTCCGATAGCACTGGTTTGAGCCTGGCCTAGGGCAAGCAGAGACTGCGCCCAACTCTGCCAACACACTCCAACCCTGACTCAGAGCACATCATCCCCTGTGCTCCTCCACCCCTGGGTCTCCCGCTCCAGGAGTGTGTATGTGGAACTCTAGAAACTCCTGAGACAAACTCTTTCAGTGAAACGTCCCTGGTGCACTGGATACCATATGGAAAATTTTCAAGCTGCCACTTTTTTTTTTTTTTTTTAATACAGAGGACTAAATTTCTCTTCCTGCTTTCCAGCAGAATTTCACAGCATGCGTCTCTCCCTGTCTGAGGTGGTCAGCATGTGAAAATCAACGTAAACTTAGCAACCATTTGAAGCATGACAGAAGTCCACAGAAGCGAACAGGAAGTTGTTTAAGAAGGGTGAAAATGGCAGAGGTTGCATTAGCCCCTGCATCTTCAGGAAGCTCTGACATGCAGTGCTCAGCAGCTCTCATTTGAAGAAGAGCACACCTGTGGGGAAGGGATGCCATATGTATTTGCATTTCTAAGTCACAGTTTCAATAAGAAACAGCTTGTAGTGCAGCTGTTAGCAAAGCATACAACTTTCAAGTGACTTTGCCACCTTCCGTTCAGATACAGGTCAATGGTTCTGAGGCTGTCAAAATGCCTAGATTTGCTACCTTTGCTGCGATAGAAGCCGTAGCACTGAGCTTAATGTTTCAGCTTGAATACCTCTTAAGACACCTCCCAAAGCGACACACACTGTCTTGCATACAAGCCAACCTCATGCCATCAGAAACTTTGAACAATGCTTTATACACCTTTAATTCCAAAGCATTTCCCAGATAGATTGCCTGAAATGCAGTCACATGTGGGATTGAGGATAACAGTGCAGAAGAGAACATTTTTCTGGCCACAAACACTAGGACAAAGTTCTGTTCTCACACAAAGTACTTGGTATCTTATACTGTCAGTACACAGCAGACAGGTCCTGTGGTTGGAAAAGTATCATCCAAAAGTTCTACACATATTGAGCTGCATGGAACTAAATTTTCCTGTCTCACAAGCATGAAGGGCTAAATTGACTCAAATGAAATTTTAACCTGGCCTTCCAGAGAGAAATTTCAAACCTGAGGCTTCGATTACAAAACCATCCCATCTAGGATACACACCCCCAGTCTCTCTCACCCACACATCCTCTTTTTAAGCATTGTAGGAAGAAAGTATCAGGCAGAAGAAGTTGAACAGAAATGATTTCTTCAAAGGAAATACTTTGTATGCACAAAACACAGACTGAAACACAGTCTTTGATGAGACATGTTAATACGGATTACTTTTCCATCTCAACATTAGTGGCACCATAGAATGAAGAATTCTGTTACAGATGGGAGCAACGACGGGATCCCAATGCCGAGAACATGCTACAGTCTCTTGGCTTGTCCTTTTCTAGTGGCCTCCTCTCAGTTACTGGTTGATGGGATGTAATGGCAACTGCTCCTCCGGTTCTGCTGAGTTTGCTTGCGCCCGTGACATCCTGTCCCGCACTCTCTTCACTGTAACATGAGACATAACAATGGTGGCCCTTAGTTAGTAGGGAGATGACAAAGGTAAGGAAGAGGGTATTGAGCCGGTCCTAGGGCTATTGCAGGCTTACATAAAACTAAAAAAATTCTATTTGAGGCATTTTTGAAGTGCTGTAAACCTCCCCATCCCACTCCCTTTAGGCCAGCAGTTGGAAACCAACCAAAGATGGAACTATGAAAGGGTCGGGTTAATCCTGATGGGGCTCCTACACCAGACCTGGCAGATTAAGCAAACAATATATTTTCATTGAAAGAAACAAATCTCTGTTCTCAGTGTAGGGTTCCTTAACCACGCACAGGTATGCTGCACCACAGCTCAAGACAGGAGGTGGGGAAGGGGGATGGGACTGTATCCACTTGAAAGTGCAGAGGATGTTCAGGCAAGTAGAATGTGATTCTACAAGTTAGAATTTGGCCACGATGCCAAGGTTAACACCCCGACTCTTGCTGAATGTGCCCTGGGACCTTTAACACCACACTGGGGCTGGACCTTAGTTTTACATTTCCCATAAAAGGAAACACTTGGGCCATTGGTTTAGTTTGGACCTGAAGGCACTTAACTGAATCCTCAACAGTGTTTATTGCAGAACATTATTTTTCTTAAGGCGTCCTCCATTCAAGTACGGAACAGACCCAAGCTTACTTGGATTGTGCGCGCTGACCAGATCACAAACGAAGGTGCGATGGCTGCAAGACACTTGATAGACAGCAGTTTCACAGGGTGTATTGGGGGTGAGGGCAAACCCACCTGAAATTTCTGGCACACAGAGTCCACCAAAGAGATAACAGGCAAAGTGCATAAAGCATTTGCCCAGCAGGTAGTAGAAAAGGGGCTGACCTCCTCTGCTCAGCCCTGGGATGTTTTACCTAGGGATTCTATTTCCAAGTCTCTGGAGTTCCCAGGATCCTCCTTGATGACTCCCAGCTCCTTTTCCCAGTTGGCCCAGTTAATCTCCTCCACTCTGGAGACAGAAAATAGAACAATTTCCCCCATCAGCCAGTAGACAAGGAGGCACTGGGGCAAAACATACTGACCATACAGCTGCGTACCAAGGCTGCATCTGTGGCATCCCAGTGACATCCATTCCGATGGATGGTGGTCTTATCGCCACAGCACTAATGGCTTGGCGGCACCATCAGCTGCGGCTGTACCACAAAAGGCTTTGTTGCCAAGGGCGTTCTCATTGAGCTAGTACGCCCTGTGGAGCGCGCTAGTTCTGCATCTTCCTCTGTGCTGTGAACAGTGCCGGTGTTTAAATAACACCCCAGTGCCTGGGGGGGGGGGGGGGACAGGGACGGGACACGACACTTAACTAAAGGAGTTTTCCCACAGCAAAGTCTCTACGCATGGAAGGACACAATGCAATTCATAAGGTCCTGGTGTCATTATCGGAGCGCTCCAGATTTGGCTCCCCCTGTTGAATGAGGATAAGGGATGTTCCAGGTCCCAGTCTCCCACACTTTACATGAACAGAGGGAGTGCTGCCACCTTGTGGTTCACTTAGCACATTGCAGAGGGGTTAGCAGCAGCATTCTCACAGCCAGAAAACTGAGGGTGTGTCGACATTAGTGCTCTTCCCACAGCTCCGCCATTGGTACCACCAGTGGAAGCGCAAGTGTAGATGAGATGCCAGCATTTTCACCTTCTCAGGAGTAGCGCAAGACGACAAGCAAAACGCCTGAGGCTTGACTACACCACAGCATCCAGCATTGCGAACATCAGTGGAGTTGCATGCATCCAAAACCAATGCTGGAAATAGTACAGTACTAGCGTAGGCAAGGCCAGGGGGCATTTGATTTGGTAATTCCACTGCAACTGACAAACCACTCAGACTGAGTCCAGCTGCTTTCCTTTCAGGATTCAGCTTGCAGGTCAAAGGGCCCCATTCCAGGAGAAAGGGGCCGTGGAAGAGAGGAGGACAGTCTCCTGGCTGTAACACAAGGCAGTAGAAGTACCAGCACTACATGATGCCTAGATACAAAAGGTGATGGGGGAGCATGAGAAATGCACCAATGGATACTCGATTATCTAGGAGTGAGCAGGGTAATGTCTTGATTTCCCCCCACCCCCATCTCTCATACACACACACACACACACACACACAGAGATGGGGGGGGCAGAATCCCTCACTCTCACAGATCTTGGAAGACAGACCAGTCCTCGCTTACAGACAGCCCCCCAACCTGAAGCAAATACTCACCAGCAACCACACAACAAAAACACTAATCCAGGAACCTATCCTTGCAACAAAACCCGATGCCAACTCTGTCCACATATTTATTCAAGTGACACCATCATAGGACCTAATCACATTAGCCACACCATCAGGGGCTCGTTCGCCTCCACATCTACCAATGTGATATATGCCATCATGTGCCAGCAATGCCCCTCTGCCATGTACATTGGCCAAACCGGACAGTCTCTACGTAAAAGAATAAATGGACACAAATCTGACATCAGGAATCATAATATTCAAAAACGGGTAGGAGAACACTTCAACCTCTGTGGCCACTCAGTAAAAGATTTAAGGGTGGCAATTTTGCAACAGAAAAGCTTCAAAAACAGACTCCAAGGAGAAACTGCTGAGCTTGAATTAATATGCAAACTAGATACCATTAACTTGGGTTTGAATAGAGACTGGGAGTGGCTGGGTCATTACACATACTGAATCTATTTCTTTAAGTTAAGTATCCTCACACCTTCTTGTCAACTGTCTAAATGGGCCATCTTGATTATCACTATAAAAGTTCCTTCTCCTGCCGATAATAGCTCATCTTAACTAATTAGCCTCTCAGTTTGTATGGTAACTTCCAACTTATCTGTGTGTATATTACTATACGTTCCATTCTATGCATCCGATGAAGTGAGCTGTAGCTCACGAAAGCTTATGCTCAAATAAATTGGTTAGTCTCTAAGGTGCCACAAGTACTCCTTTTCTTTTTGCGAATACAGACTAACACGGCTGCTACTCTGAAACCTAGATAATTGAGTGTCCATAGGTGCATTTCTCATTCATATACATACATATATATACATAAACACAGACATGAACAAACCAGGCTCCCCCATTCACACACAAGGCCAACACACAGATACAGAATTCAGAATATGGGCAGCTGCCTCCACTTTCTATCTTACCTGAAACACCATCTCTCATCTTTCTTATCATCAAGGCTCACAGACAAGAAGCAGCCAGATCTCTGCCTTCTTCTTGGGCACCACAGCCAGGACTTCTCTATTTCCAGAATGGCAATGGCTCTCTGAGGATACAAGTCCGTGTTAGAGAAGAACTGGTGCAGCCAAAACCCAGTCGCTGAGCTAGCCTAAGTTCCAATCAAGTCTTCCCCATCCACCAAGTGTCGTGACTGGGAAAGGCACTTTTGTGAATGTTCCTTGGCTCTGTTACTGCTGTCAGGACATACCCTAAAGTCTCCTAGGCCTGTGGGCTTAAGAAATTACTCTAAACTCTGTAATTTTCTAGATAGAGCAAAAGAGAGGACTGGGTTGCCATCAGTTTAAAAGGGGATTTTGGACTCTGACAGATCCTGTAGTTCTCTCTAGCTCCCAGACTGACTAAGCACAGCCTAGCATCACCTTACAAGTCATGGAAGGAGCTGCTAACTGCATTAGAAATTCCTCCAAACTGGGGTAAGCCAACAGAAGGTATAAAACACAGACAAATCTTCACAGAGCCCCACATACGAGAACAGAAACATCTCAAGTAACAAAGGCATGACACCTGCAAAAGGGTTAAACATCTGTCTCCTAACATGGTTTTGCTCCTAGGGTATGCTCAACCAATGAAAGTATTGTGATGCTGTCGGGGTTTTATCCAGTGTTTTATTGTCACTCAATCTGCGAGGAGAGCTTGCTTGCATGGAGCCTCTGGAAGACCAGAATCAGCTCTCCCAGGTTGAGGAGTTGGAATAAATCTCCCAATAAACTCAGCTGTTAATTTCCTCAACAAGCACCACAGCACAGCGTCACTTCCTCTTCTCTCCCAGAAGCAGGGAAGTGACAAAGTAGCACTTAAAATGTACAGTCCCACCCAGTAAGGAGGTCACAGTCTTTACAAGTAGATCTGGAATGCACATATCTCAGCACTTTAGATACTAAGGTGATGGGTATTATAGAAACGTGGAGAGAGAAAAATCTCATTACACTTTTACTACTTTAAATAAAACTTTAGAGCTCGATGAAAACGTGCGTCAAATCTGATATCCCAGTGCATGCACAGCGGGAGAGAATTTGTTGCAAATGGCTCTCTCAGGCCCACATTTAGCACATAATATGTTATAAGGCCTATATTAGAGACCAGGTGAGTGGTGCAATGGACATACCTGCAGCTTCCAGACACTCTTGCTGTAACCAGAGACACTGGTGACAGTCTCGCTCATCAGGGCGATCAGCATGTTGAGCAGGAGGATGTAGGTCAGGATCACAAACAGCAGCAGCAGCAGCAGGACAAAGTATTTGAATTTCACTTGCTCCTGGAACTCCAGGTCCCCCATGCCGATGGTGAACTTGAAGAGCTCCAAGGAGGTGCTCAGCAACCCACTGTACACAACGTGGCCTTTATCGCCATCCTCTTGGGTAACAGACTTGTTCTGGGAAGTTGGAGGAGCATCCCCTGTGAGGGTGACCAGAGCTGTAACGAAAGCAGAACAATGAATCTTTCCTGGCAAGTCTCCTCCTGGCAGGTCTGCCTGTAACACGGTGCTGAGTCAATCCTCACCTGCTGCAAAGCCAAAGAGGAAGATCACATAAACCATGAGGAAACGCAGCAGGTCCCTCAGGATGGTCTGGAGACAGAGCAAAAGGCAGCGTTATTAATCACCAATAACTTCACATGATATTTTTACAGCACAAAATTACCAGGACAACAGGAAACTAGCACACCTATCAAATAATGATATTTGGCTCTGCACCAGTTCCGGCAACATTAACTCATTAATCCCCACAGTCCCTCGCAAGGGAGGCAGGTCAGGAAGTATTATTACTCCCATTCAATAGATGAGGATGTGATACAGAGGCCCACTGGTGGTTCACTGCTCCGAGTCACCAACTCCTATTAGGCCTGACAAACTCAGTACACCTAACTCATTGCTGTCATTGTATTTATCTACAAAGAATGTTGTGTGAGGTACCAAAGGAAAGCTTAGGTCATACTGGTCACCATAAGCATTGAGAGATGCAAGTACGGGTGTTATTTTAAAAGTTGTATGTATATACGGAAAATATTTTTAGAATCTGTGTTCCAGGCAGGGTTGATAAGCAGCTTTCACCAGACCTATCCGCCCTGTCTCTCATGTAAATTAAGCATTTTTAAACCAACACACAGGAAGTGTTATTTGCATATGAAGTCAACAAGTTGACTGGCGGGGGGAGAGAGTGAAACAAACATGGGAGAGCACACAGGAATCTGAGCACCAGGGGTTTTCCTGCCTCTCGAAACGACGACAAACTTTGGAGGAAAAAAAAGGACATTTTGTCATCTATTTCACTGAGGAACATCCTTGGCGGAGGGGGGTGGATCACAACAACCTGGATCCTGAATTGAATGAAGATCAGCAAGCTTGCATGAGGGCGAGAAATGTTTTGAGATACAGGAGAGTAGCCTGTCAAGGTTATGATTAGTCTCTTAGATTCACGTTATGCTTCTGTTTTATTATAACAATCTGTTTCCATAATTCTTGGTCACTTGAATCTGTGATTCTCTGTTGTTTGAAAATACACTTTTTCTCTTTTTATTATAAATTCAACTCAGGGCTGTGAACTGCTACAACACATCTGGCTACGCCAGCCCTCCCTCCCTCTCTCTTTTTCACTCCCCCCTTCCCCCCCCATTGCTGATGTACCTCATCTCTGATATGGAGCATCCCCTGCTTCTCCAATCCTGAGCAGCACACACAAATCTGCTTATGTGCCTCAATCCAGACTTTCCAATGCTAGGAAACATCTCCTGAACAGACTCGCACTCTGTGTTTTGTGTTGTGCTTTGTTTATTGGAGGGGGAGGGAGGGTTGTGACAGGCAGGCAAATGTCAGCTACTGTGGGGGACCAGGATGAGTCCCAACAAACTCATTTTTTCTTGTCACCTGAGCCAATATTTGAAAACCTGCTGCAAACTGAGCCAGCGGTCTGCCCCATGCAGCATCCCACCTCCGCCGAGAGAATACATTTACTCAAACGGGATGGAATTTCAGTGTCCACAGCCTAAGTATTAGCTCCTTTCATGTTTCTGATGGTCCTGACAGGAGAACAGTAACTGCAGCATTTGGACAATGCCTGATATCCCTGACCATCTCTTACAGGCTGTTTCTCCATACTGACCTTCTGTATCATGACACAATAGATCCCAGTCCACTGGAAGCCCCGAGTGTAGTACAGCATGTTCACCCATCCCAGCAGTAAGGAGAATACCATCATCGGTACATAGTCTTCTGAACCCACAATATACAGGACAGCTGAAAGCAGCAGCGAGATTGCCTGGAGCAAGCTGGGGGAAGGGGAGGAAACAATCATAGTCACACAGTGAGCTGAAAGTCTGAACGCCAAATCCTTTTTGTGCCACACTGGGCACAGCCAGCTGCATCTTGCAAGGTTACCCAATGGGGTATAAAGTGGCAGCTAATCAGATCCTGTAGTTATAGGTGAGTTAGTATCTAAATCCATCTGTAACATACTTTCTGCACAGGTATATTGCAGATTCATTAGACATTAGTGAAGTTCACATTATGGAAAATCTCAGATATACTGGGCCTGACTCATCTCTTTTCCACCAGATACATTTACATACACCAGGCCTGATTTCAGTGGAGTTACCCGTGTATAACTGGTGTAAAAATGGAGAGAATCAGACCCATCACATATAGAAATATACACACAAACGAAAATTATAAAGTCTCTTCCCCTTAACAAAAACACCTCGCTCTCATATAGCAATCTTCAACCATTGATCTCAATGTGCTTTACAAACGGAGCTCAGTGTATTATCCCATTTTACAGACTGGGAAACTGAGGCACAGGACGATGCAGTGACTTGCCCAAGGCCATGACTTCAATGGGAGCCAGTGGTGGAGCCAGAAATGGACCCCAAGTCTCCTGAATCCCAGTCCAGTGCTCTGTCCACTAGGCCACATGGCCAAATCTCAGTCACTAAATGAGCAATTCCACATATGAGTTCATGTTATTATCATCTGTATTACAGTAGCACCTTGATGCCCCAATCAAGGGTCAAGGCTCTATTGCACCAGGCACAGTACAGATGAAAAAAAAGAGAAAAACTTAGAGAGCTCACAATCTAGGGTTATGACAAGAGGCAACCAGTGGAAGAACCAAGCAAAGAGTTGGTTGGAAAGATGACATAACAGCAGAACAAGCATGCTGTGTGAGAGAATGGGTCATTTCTGCTCACCACCTGCCTAGCTACCTCTTGCCAGTTCAGTTGCCTCTTAACAGCTGTTTGATTTTATATTAACTTTCATTTCCCACAACCTAAAGAACGTACAGAAAGACCTCAATGCAGCCATCGGAGAACACGTTCTTCAGGTTCCGCCATCTCCTCGAAAAGTACAGACCCTATCAGAAAAGGGAGAAATCAACAGGGACAGTTCCTTAACGCAGCAAGACACATCTGAGTCCAGTCCCTGCTGGGATAATCTACTGCACAGCGAATGGTTTCTTCATAGCCCTTTTATTTATACCGTTTGCTCCAATGATAGAAAAATTCAGACCATCCCTCTTCAGCGATGGAAAAGGGCTCCTGGTAACACAGAGCCAATAAAGAAATAGTAACGGAGCCACAGATCTTGTATGTGTCTTTTTAATATAGTCTATCCAATCATTAATGTACATTTACTATTGTATAACATAAAACCCCTCTTGTGACCTTTTACGTTGTGCCCATCTTACTAATCCTCCCTTCTGTGTCATCCTTTGCTTTCTATATCCTGCTTATATTGCAAGCACCTGATGGCAGGAACCTCTCCTTCCATTTATCTGTGAAGCTTTGTGCATATTTAGGATATTATGGAAATAAATAAGAGTGGTGTACCAATGCCATGGGGGTGGTTGTTTTATTTCAGAGCAGATAAGTTAGATATCTTTGTACCTGAGCAATTATGAGATAAAAGCCTCCCAGGAAAACAACGATCTGTCCAGTGAGCTGCAGGAAGCCGACTGCTGTGAACTCTGTAGGAAACGGAGACTGCAAGATAAAAACAAGAATGTGAAGACAGCAGTGGGAGCTGTAGCCACCCAAAGCCCTTTAAACCCCTTAAACTACAGCCCCAGCATTCAAGCTCACTCAACCCCATCCAAGTAAGCCAGCCCTACCTGTAACTGCAGGGGACGATGGTAGGCAAGGACCGTGAAGATGGCCATGAATATAAAATAAGAGAAAAAACTTAAGTAAAATCTCCTGGCAGCAAATGAGTCCCATTTGTGCTGGAGCAGTTTGTTCAGCGGCTCCAAAACCACCATCTTGTATCGATTCTAGGGTGAAAGGAAGAAAAAATAACACGTCATCAGGGATCCAGAATCACCATAAAGCCTTCTTCATCCAGTGTTGGAATTCAGAGGCCAGAAGCCCTGCATGTCTCTTTCATCGGACCTCTCAGCATGAAAGGACGTTGGCATCCTATTGGACTTGGATACTGCCTGAGTCCTATAGCCCTGTACTTGGAGAGACCCAGGCTGAGTCACTGCTCCACATCAGGGAACAGAATATAAAGGTCCCAAACTCCTTCCTTATTGAGGATTAGCAACAAAGCTGAAGGGGTTTAATAACATTAACCATATATGTAAATTCCTCATCATTAAAAATGAACAAATTCACACATTTCCCCCCCTAAAATAGAACAATCTGAAATGCCAAATTAATCTACATGATTTACATAATTTATGGTAACACTATAAAAAACTGGACAAAGCCATTCTATATTTGATTTTAAATAAGTCTTCAGGACTCACTGGTGTGTCACTGCTCTCAGCAAGGATCTCCAGCACAGAGTTTTTCTCATAACTATCTACAGAGGACAAGTCATAGAGAGATACATGGACGGGTCCATAGCTCCATTCAGTGAACTTGCGAGACAGGTGCCGGTACTCTGGATCCTTGATCTCTCTTTGGAGAATGTGTCTGAAGATCTGAAGGGAAAGTTTATGTTTATTATACTAATTATACATTAGAATGTAAAATGAAATTCTCAGCATACCTGAGTTGTCTTCAAGCCTGTAACCTGCTGCCTGCGTACACTTTGCAGGTATGTTCTTGGTCACATATATGATCTGGCCAAGAACTTGAGGCAAACTAAGAACAGCTTCTAAAACTTCAGTCAAAGGAGTAACAACTCTCAACCCAACCCAGGAGCTCCCAGCTGTGATCACATCAGCACAGCTCCTAACAGGAGGGTCTGGAAGAGGGTTTTTTCATGCCTCCTGCAGTGGCACTGCTGCAGAGTCTCATGTGCAGTAACGTAGGATGCACGTACATCAGACCCAGCCTCTAGGCAGAGGACTCACTCCACTGTCCTCACTATTTCTAGCCATGCCCAGAGAACCACTCTCATTGCGTTTACCTCTACTTTGCCCTCCTT
The DNA here is from genome assembly GCF_965152275.1 of Natator depressus. Classification (NCBI taxonomy): domain Eukaryota; kingdom Metazoa; phylum Chordata; order Testudines; family Cheloniidae; genus Natator; species Natator depressus. The sequence goes on along the minus strand of NC_134250.1, from coordinate 3,594,578 downwards.
GGCAGCCAGTTTCAGTGGCGTTAACCCAGCCCGGTTCACTATCTCCTCGAGCTTCTCTGCTGGGTTAATCTTCGTGCCTGCCTTTAAGATCTCATCATACATCTTGCTCACTAACTCAGTGTTCTGCTCGGTGTCATCTGCGATCATCACCAGGGCATGGAGAACCGTGTTGCCCAGGGAATCCTGTTTCTGGAGTCTGGCTTTCTGGTAGGGGTTATCAAGGAGGTATTTTATCACATCAAGCTGGTTGGTGCAAGCAGCCAAGGAGAGGGGAAGTTCACCTGGAGAGATGGAGGCAGGGTTTTGGAAAAAAAAAAAAAAAAAGTAATTTGAGGAGGAACATTTATGTCTTACTCTGCAGAGTCTTGTTACTGTAACAGTGGTGGGCTTTTTCTGGCTGAATCTCTGTATTCAGGCTTGGATGTTTTGTAGTTAATTGGTACAGAAAAACAATCCCTCGCTACTTCTGGAAGCAGCTGGACCACTTTGCCAGACTCAGATTTTGGCAGCACCCCGTCAGCATCCACTCCCTCCATCTATTTTTGGGCTTAGTCCACACATGTGGGGGGTCTGAAGCAGTCCCATGTCCCTCGAGAGGGACAAGTGCACACAGCTGAACGGCAGGAGGCAAGCACCGACTGGTGCAGAGGAGAGCTCAGTCTGGTGAAGAGGTCTAGCGCCCTTAGTAGGATGGGGCACCCAGGGTTATGGGATGGAGGAGATTACACCAAATGCGTGGAGGGGCAAACCCAGGATGGGACAGTGCCTCCACATACTGCAGGGTTCCCAGATAGCAAGCCGGAGCCTGCAATGCTGGCTTACCAAAATAAAAACACACTCCTTCTTTCTTCTTCCTGAAGAATTCGCCATGGGCTCTGGCATGGACATCGGCTCCATTCTCTACCAGCAGTTTCACTAAATCTAGGTGCCTCTTCTCTATGGCAATGTGGAGTGCAGTCTGACCTAAGGAAACAGGCTTTGCAGTCAGAGCTTGTTGTGATGGTGCCATGGACAGATGGAGCAGGAAAGGCCTTTCCAGAAAACCCCACCAACGTATCAAATCACCACCAGCAATACTGTCAATACGGTGAAATAATCATGGACTCCCAGACATACTGTGTGCAGGGAACTGGTGGCAAATGCTGACTTTGCAATTTGGACACTGAGCATGTGAGCTGTCAGACACAAACTCCCCCAAGACTATGAGGAGCTGAACAGTGTAATTTCTCTTAGAGTTACGATAAGATCTCAGATCTGACCCATGACCTCAAGACCACGAAGCAGTAATAATGATCTAGAAAGATAAAGGTAATATACGTGCACGCAGAGGTATGTTTCTTTTGAATATTTGCTATTAAAAGGATAAATCCACTTAGCAGAACTCATTCATTTCTTAAATGTAACTTGTTTTCACTGAATAATACTACGTAATCTTTTTGCTTCTCCAAAGCACTTTACAAACCTTAACAACAGAACCTCACCATAATCCTGTGTAAATAAGCCAGTATTACCCCCATTTCTCAGATGAGAGAACTGAGGCACAGAGTGGTTAAGTGAATTGCTCAAGGCCAGAGAAGTAGGTATCAGAGATGGAATTAGAACTCAGAAATGCCCAGCTCCCTTTTCTGTGTCCAGGCCATCAGTATACCCATTCCACAAACGAAGAACTCCAACATCCTATCAATTATGCATCTATCCAATTCCTGTTATTTTCCATAGATGCTGCCTTGCTAATTGTTGACTTCAAAGTCAGACACACAGTGCTGGAGAACCCTTACCTGCATAGTAACTATTGGTGCATGCAGCATTGACAAGTGGCCTTGGAGTCTCAGTCTTCTGGTCTATTTCTAGCAACAGTGGGATAGTGGCGTTTGTCCCATCTTTTAAGTTCAGCAGGGCTTTCATTAAGCAGGTCTTACCTGTCTTGGCATCTGGTAGAGAGAGAGAGAGCATGGAGCGGGGCATAATTGTGTTTTGTACATGACTGCACCATCAGTTTCGTCTTGCCCAGAACTTAACTGTCAATGTAGCATTAAATACATTAAATTAAAAATCCCTTTCTCACGGTATTTCCAGCCTGCACTAGAAGCAAAGAGCTTAAAAAAAAACATATTGCTTAGCACTTTACATCCCCAGATCTCAAAGTGCTTTGCACACAGGCGGGTAAAAGTATCATTAGCTTCATTTCACACATGGAGAAAGTCAGACACGGAAAAAGGAAGTGATCTGCCTGACACAAAGCCAGTGGCACAGCGGGGAGCAGCACCCAGACCCGTGCTCGAGCCCTAGACCACACAAACTCTTGTTTGTGGCTGCAAGAGGTTCAGAGTCCAAACTTTTGATTTGGTGGAAGGGTGTATTGTGGGCAGGGGGAGTTGTGAGCCTAGAGACTTTTGGTTTGGTGCTTATTCAAAGCAAGCAACAAACTCTTTGAGCTATGCGGGCCACTATCAAGGCATGCCTGTGTTAAATCACTGGAGTACTGAGCTTGTATCTACCTGTATATTCTGAATTGGAGAGAAATTTGGAGGTCCTGCTCAAGTAATCAAGCAAACCATCCAGCTCCTCCGGGTTACCCCTCAAGACAGCACCAAAGAGCCGATCTCTTTCAAAGCGATTTGGGTCCTTTTGGCTACTGGAGAAATGGGAAGAGTTAACCATGTTCTAGACACTCAACAAGAGTATGTACCAATCTCCCACGATGCAGGAGCTGCCGTGGTTTCACTGCAAGAAGAGCAATGGGCACGGCAGTTTGCCAGAAGAAAGAATCAAACTCTTTCAGGTCAAAGAACAAAAAAAAAAAGTTAACTCCCCCAACCCCTTGTTTTGTTTGTTTGTATTGGCCTCAGCACTTTCTGGTTCCAGACAGAGGTGCACACTCTGAGTGTGGGGGGAAGGGGTAGTATGTACCCCTCTCCATCTGTGTACCACCCCCCCAGGAAGAATGCAGGACTTGTGCATTTTCACTCTCTTGCAAAGTTTCTGGCACCAGCTTGAATTTCACTTGGTAATGGAAGGCTTCCCAAGGGCAGATCCCATAATTACTTACTTGCTAGAAAGTCCTGGTCGATAATTCAAGTTAATCTTGATTTTTGGATCAAAGTCACTGCTCTCTTTCTTGTAAGGAGTCTCCAGGGGTGGTGGTTCTTCCTTCCCTCCTTTGGCCCCTTTGCTTTCTCCCTGTTTACCAGCTGTACTTTCCTGGATGCTGTCATCTGTTTCTAACACACCCATCAGCCTGTTCTGTGACAGGCCTGGCTTCCTGACCGTAGCGTTTGAGATATCCATGTCTGGTAGGACGATGCTTCAGATCATCAAAGGAGCTCCCAGTAAGAGTAGAGATCTGCAGAAGAGTGAGAATTCATTCGATATTGCAGCTGAATTAGACCTCTCACTTGCAGTCCCATCCCTGTCCACGCTGCTCCCTCCTAGAAGTTCCCAAACCATCATCCAGGGATCTATGGTCTAGTACCCTCTGCCCAGTGAAACTTCGTTATTTACTTGTTGAACACCTAGAGTTTATTCAGTGCTGTGCAGACGCAGAAGGCAGCACAGTCATTGCCCCAAAGACTTTTACCATTCAAGGGCCTGTACCTGCAACTGTATCTATACAGGTGGGTCCCTTCAACGACCTGCTGATTTCAGTGGGACTCGGCCCAGGTCTATGAGCTTGCCTGCACCCATCAGATTGGAGGATCAAGTCCTTAAATAGTCTTTGGGGCAGGGAAATAACCAAAGAGTTGTAAAAGCAGGTTAGAGAGTACAGACCAGCAGGGTGTGCTGAGCGGCGTGTCACATTTGGGAGATAACCTCACCTGCGATTGACGGATGGGGTCCTTAGATAAAATGTACCGTGTGGAGTCCATTAGGACTCAGCAATAAAGGAGGGGGAGGAATATCAACATTTAGGACACGGACACCATTGTCCTTGTCTTAATGTACCCAGTACAGGCTAGCTATCAAGTGGCCCAACAAGGTAAGATTAACAACAACAGGCCTTCATTGGAAGAGAGCATTAGGTTTGCTCAAGTTCTTTGTTTGGAAGTATGAAAGGGGGACATATTTGCAGGAGAAACTCATGCCTAACACACAGTATGTTCCTTATGCACTGCTGCATCACATACTGGGGCATGAGTGTGTATGACCTAACATCTCCTCAAAGCTGTGGTGTGCTCCAGCCACTGCTATCCACATGCGCATGGGCTCTGACCCTCTGATCAACAACCTGGGCACATGCGCACACCATGTACAGCTGCTGTTCCGGTAAATATTGCTCTCCTGGCCTGAGCACAGTGCAGCCTCATCGCTCCCAGCCAGGGAGAATGAAGCAAGATCTGCTGTATAGCCATGCTGAGCACTAACCATTACAGTACCAGGCCAACCCACCAGAATCTAATATTTCTGGTATTCTTTTTCCATCATTTTGAGCCCTCTCTTTACAAATATCTGGTTAGATCTCAGACCCATCGGTGCAAGCTCCCACTGAACACACGCGAAAAGGATCCACTAGAGGAGGAGACTGAAGGTTTGTTTACATGCAGTCTAAGAGAAGACAAGGAAACACCCACGACCAATTCAAGCTAAACATCCTTTATCAACAGTGCCTTATGCACATGCGCTGTCTGCAAAGAGTTAACAGTTCCTCAGGAATATCATGCTGCAGAGTTGGAAAACCAGGCTCCCTATTCTATGTCAGGGTAGCATCAGAGGAACACAGTATAAGCACTGTGCTCTAGATTAGGATGCAGAGATGCTTATTTAGATCTAGGCAGTGTATGTTTACAAAGCAATTTTCATGTAGTTCACAGCAAGAGAAATCCAAAGGCACATGCAAAGAAAGTCTATATTAACCATTTTATTTTAAGTTATAAGAAGGCTTCAGTCATGCAGCTTAGGCCCCATTCTATTGCCAAGAACCCCTATGCACACACAAACATATACCCCATAGTCCCCTGCACACCCTTCATGCCCTCCCCACAAACACTTACTGTGGCAGCCACAAAGCCTTCAGAAAGCTGTGTTTATTACTCATACCACACCCAGGTTGCGTTTTTGTGGCTTCTTGTTCCTGAATTCTCTTTCAGCTGCAGTTTCCATCCCTTCTTGGTGCTTTAAAGATGTACAGTCGTATTTACTCAGAAGGCATTTCAGGTTCTCTTTAAAAACAAAAGCAAAATGGGTCCTAAAAAAAGATCTTACAAGAAATACATCCCCCTTCTGGCTCCCTGGAGAATCCAGGGGGCATTCTTTGGTCTCCAACTGAGCTTTCCCCTGTGTATTCACCCCTTAGCAGGCTGCTAGTCAACTACCAAGCCACTCTGAATTGCACAGCACGAAGCAAGACCTGCAGTCAAATGAAAAGCACAGCACACATTCTGAGCTGGGGCTCCACCCAAGAAATGCTGCTGCCCTGATAGATGGGTCCCAGATAAGCTTTCAGAGGCTGACCCCCGCTTCAGTGCAAAGGCAAATGCCAGTGATCACTAGCGAAAGCGCAAAGGTTAAATGAAGATTTGAAAAAGCTCTTACCCTGCAAAAGAAACTGTGCTCCTTTTAGCACTCACTACTGCATGCTGATAGTGAGAAAGAGCATCCCTAGGCGGAGATCCTGGCTGGTGCCTATGAGGAATCCAGGCTTCTTGTAGGGAGTAAATATTGATTCTGCACTGGCTAGCCACTCAGCGAATAACGGAAGAGCGGCAAAGTGCTTGAGCAGGAAGTGATTAGATGGATTTTGCAGTAAGAAAGAAACCCATATTAGAGAGCCAATGAGGGCAGTTATACTGGCAATGTCTGGCTCACTGTGTACATTGCAGGTTGTATGCTTAACCCCTGGTCACCCAGGCGGAGGCGGGGTAGAGTTTTGAGGCTGTCAACCACAGCAGGCTCAGGTCTGATGGGAGGTTGGTAAATTTTATCTCCACTCTTTCTGTAGCCAGTGGTTTTCCTCACGAGTATGTCACAAGGCTCAGGGATCAGCCCCAAGATGAGCGAAGTTGTCACGGAAACGTCTACCAGCAGCCCACTTCCTAAGAGTGTCAGTTTTTCCGCACCCAGCTTCACATGCCCAAGCTGTGGCAAGGCTGAGATCAGAATGAAACAAGAACCAGCTTAACCACAATGTTAACAAGAAAGACCCACAGTATCAGCTGCACAACACGAGCCAGGGGATAGCACAAAGGCATCCCAGTTCTAAAGAGCTGGGCTCTGTTGCTCCACTTTTCAGCAGCACAGTTCAATGCCCCATTGCTCCCAGGAGATGCAGCACTGGACAAGACCCCTTGCAGATAGTCAGAGACCCCAACTCAATAATTATTTATTGTTGTTAGCTGATGCTGTGTCTTTAAAGAAATTCTGATCTCATCTACATGCTCCTTCTTGATGGAGGACTAACTTGGGTGCATCATGATGGAGAGCAAGGTGCTGGGACAAACCCTAGTTCCCATTCCATAGGTATGATACATAGGGAACACAGCTGCCACGCCACGGCAGTTACACTGCATGGCACTTACACTGTGGGTGAACCCAGGACTGGAACAGCTGGGGGTGCTGCAAAGCAGCAGTGAGGCGAGTTGGCAAAACTTAGAGAAGAGATTCCTAAAAACAAAATTAATGCACAGGTGAAGGACTTCATACTGATTGTTCATTTTCAGCTTCCTTCCTCTAAGTGCAGATGGGGAATTTTGTTCCATTCCTCTCTCCAACATGGTCTGCATCACCTCATCTCAGCCAGACCTGAAGCGAAACTGCTGAGCTGCATATCCGAGATTAGGGTGGTAGATCCTGACGGTGGTCTTTTCTTTGTGGGCCATATCTTGCCCAGTCTGTGGGATAATGGGGTCCTACTATGGGAAGGGAACTTGCATCAGTTGACATCTTATTAAGGGAACCTTTGGTGCAAGAATTGCCAGTGCAGCTGAATATGTGGAATGTGTAGCCTGATCAGCCCAGCAGTAAGTTCCCAACAATGGTATACTTCACATTCACCAGTCGCAGAGCACTTCAGCCAGCGCCCTGTGGTCTCTTGAGTTCTTTCTCCTCCTCCCCCCAGCAGATTCAAAGCCTCTGGATTTAGTGTAAGCTCCTCTATTTTCTGCAGTGTCAGTGCAGGATGACATTCAGAGCACTCCCCAACCACATCACCACACCGCTTAGCTGGGCCTACAACACTCTCGAGGCCCAATATCTTGAGTGGTCACTATATTCTGCATTGCCATGCAAGATACTGAACCCAGGGCTCAGATTCTGATCTCTCATTACCCAACACTGCCAGAGGCCCAATCAAGTCTAAAGTAGTTCTCAGCTGGAAGGACTGCAGGCACGAGACAGCATAGGGGCAACTTGGCCATCCCCCAGGGAAACGTTCCAAGTTAGCATCTAGCTAGAATCTGCCTCTAACAGAAATCCTGTTAGAAGCCATAGTGCCACCCACCTGCTCAATGGTTCCGAATTAAATCATAAGCCAGTTTCTCAGATGCTTGTGTTAATCCCTGGGGAGAAATAGAGCTGGCTCTATAATGATGTAAAGCTATTTTTGCTTTCCTTTCCTGCTTAGTAGCTTTGACTGTGCCACAGATTCTAGTGAATGACAGAAATCCGGCACAGGCAGAGAGATGCAAACAGGGCTCAGTTCTCCTCTCTCTTTCACACCAACTTTACATTGGTTTAACTCCACTGGCTTTAGTAACATTACTTCTGATTTACACTGGTGTAAAAGTCCATAGAATCAGGCCCAGAATTTGAACTAGATCAGGTCCTTCTGGGTTGTTTTCCCAGGGCTACATATGAAATAGCCTCCCACCCCTATACTTTGTTGTGCCAAGGAATGGAACAAGTCCACAGAATTGCATTGCAAGATTTCTTCCTGTGAATCTGGCTTTAACAACATACACAACAGGAGAGAGAGCGCGCACAGGAATGCTGGGAAAGGAATCGCTACCACCTGTTGGGTCAGAACAGCAAAATACACAATGCCTCAAAGAAGCTGAGGAAGGACGGGGAAAATAGGAACTTTTGACACAGGATTTAGGAAGGACGGAATTCAAACACTGACTATCACAATAGCAAGTACTTCTCTTCAATCACTGCAACACTACACACACCCGTAGACAACATCAGGGTATGTGTTAATATAGTTCACAGAGTGGGAAAGTGAGACAGAAAAGTTACATGACTTGCCCAGGTTTATACAAGTCTGTGTCAGAGCCAAGAATCGAACCCAGGACTCCTGACTCCCAGTGCTTTGGCTCCAGTCACAAGACTTGTCTGAGTGGAACTGATTTCTGGCCAACAAACTTATTTCACTAGTGAACAATTTCACACTTGAACTTGGAGTCTATGGAGGGGACAGTTTTCTATTACTCCATTAAAAAGGGTGGGGATGTAAATAATAGGCTAATACTTTATAAAGTCAGAAGGGATCATTGTGATCATCTAGTCCAACCTCCTGTATCACGTGAGCCATAGAACTTCCTGGAATTAATTCCTGTTTGAACTAGAGCACAACTTTTAGTTCTTTTACATGAATGGCTGTCAAAGGAATTTAACAGACTATAAAGATTTCCTGCCACTGTCCCTCTGCCCCCAGGTGAATCATTTCACAAGGTCATAGTTATGACAAAGACACCACATGAATATCCCCTACCCTCACTTTGCGAGTCTGAATGTTTCCATGTGACCAGCTGGCAGTTACACCACATCACTTGTCTCTGCCCTCCCAGACGCTAGAGACTGTGGAAAAAGGAAGCTCATGAAAGAATAATTTCTATTTATTTACACTGTACTCAGTGCTCTGAGAGAGCAGAACCGAAGTGCAGGTGGCAGGCAGGATCATTTCTTCTGCCTTGTACATGGTACTTTGCAGCCAACCCTTGAAACAACATCACATAAATAATTAAGTTAGTTATGACAGAAGATAAGCCTCACATCTAGCCTGGATTAAGAGGGACAAGGAGAAGGGTTTTTGGATTCAGTGGTGCGCACTGATTCCTGTTATATTCCAGAGCCACAGTATCAACTAGGACTATTTTAAATAGTTAACATGAGCAGGTCTGAGCTTCCTGCTCATTTTGGTTTGTCTTGTATGGTCCAGAATGAGCAGCAGAAGAGGCCCATCACCAACAGGCTGCTGCATGACCCAATATCTCTATTAATTATTTGCAGTTAGAGGGGCAGAGGAGACACCCACTGAATGGGGGCAGAGATGCAGTGTAGTGCCTTGCAGTATGCAGCAAGCATGTTATGTGGATGCTTCTCCCCAAAAGGCATCATGCACTGGGCTTTCCAGCTCTTGAGAATCACTATTGGGAAATGACTGTCTCAAGCTGCATTCTGACTGGCCTGTGGGCCCTCCGGATGGTGTCATACTGTGCACCAGCTCCCAGTAATGCATAGCTGGGACCTTGCCCCTGAAAAGCAAAATTGTTATGCCTGTCATAGCTGGGGAGAAAGAGTTAACGGGCGACAAAGATAATAGAAGCAGCCTGTAGGGAGGAAAAAAAGAGCCATTAAACTGCTCACATTCTCCAAAGTGCCAAGCGGCCTCTCAGAAGCAAGTTGTGGTCCTGCTGCCATTTTTATTGGGGGGAAAAATTCAGACTGTTCAGTATTTCATTTCATGGAAGGAAATTGGTTGAAAGTGGCTGTTGGGCCAAAAGCTGCTACTGAAAGGGCAGCCAAGCCTCGGGAGGACAGAGGAGGGCTTTTTTCTCAAACAAAACTATAGTTCAAACCAGAAGAACTATCTACACAGTGGAAGGATACATCACACAGCCCACACCACACCCATACATTCATTATTTACAGAGTTTTAGTTTTTAAAATGATTTTTAATGTTCATGGGAATTTTGTAGCATAAACCACACCAGTGTGCCCAGTAACAGGCAACCAGTGCATGTCTTGGATAGCTGTCCTTTGACCTCATCTTACACAGAGAACCTAAAGGTGCATCAGTAGCTGACTAATGCAAATACACCCTGTCATTGCTTATTGCGCCAGTGAAGAACAGGAGATTTCAGTTTCAGGTTTCAAAGGGGTTACTCGTATAAACAAAGCAAGTTCACACAAAAAGAGCCCTTTAACAAGATCCTTTTAACATCATAACACTCAGTGTAGAATAAATAAAATTAAAACTGATTCAGAGATCGAATGAATTTAATTTATGCTGTAAAGCAAAGGGTGAAATAAACCAGCTCTTAACTGATGTCAGTCAACAGATAACTAGAAGGTTGCGGTTTTGGGCGGGGGGAAGGAGGAGGAGGAGGAGGAGGGGATAGAGAGAGGGGTGAATAGACTTTCCTTGTGGCTAGTGCTACAGCCAGACTAGAAACAGCCTTTGTAAAGTCTGCTGTAGCAACAGGCCCTAGCAACGGTGGGACTCCTCTGCTGAGACAATCCGAAGCAATGGCAGGTGGCTCAGGAACTCTGACATGGCTACAGAAAGCCCGAAATCACATTGAGAACTCACAGGTATGGTAGAATTAGGCACAGAAAGTCAGGACAGGTCCTGATGGGCCAAGAAGGGGTTTAAAGTTTGGACTTTGTTGATCTTGGGCCAGAGAGCTGAGGCCAAATGCTGGAATTCACATTTCCTGAGCCCACGGCCCTGGGAGGAGGGATTGTCTTGCAGTTAATATCAAGGGGTTTGGGGGACGTGTGGCTGAGCCTTCTGCACCTTGGGATAAAATAATGGACTGTATACATGAGTCTTGCTCCACTGGGTCTGAATTGCAACAGTTGGTTATAGGTTTCTGCAAAAGCAAGAGGCAATCTGATGTGAGCAAGCTTCAGAAACATAGGGCAACCAGCACAAAAGCCAGACAGCCCCCCTGCTAGAGAAACAAGCAAGACAGTTGTCTGTAAAAATACCCAGTGATGTGATTACTGCAAAGGTCGGAGTCATAGAGGGACATTTTGGAGCTGTACTTACTAAGAAGGCAGCAGCTGTCCTGATGGAGAGTCTCTCTAAACTGCATGACCTCTGTGACCCCATGTGCTGTGCCTACAGCATCTGGGCTATCTGCTGTGTCTGTCTCATGAAATCATCTACAACACTTGAGTTCCCTGGAGGCCCAAGGATAAAGCCTCTGCACTGCCACTTTCTAGGTCTTGTACACACTGTTGCAGTGACAACATCTGCAGAGATGGCGGTTGACAGGAATACTGTAAATCTCAGGGGGATTATTATTAGGGTTGAAGGAATGCCTGCCAGAAGGGAGTCTGTGGAGGCCCCCCCCCCTGCACACGTCCACCTCTGTATCCCTCTTCCTGACCCATGGAGAGCGTGGCTGTCTTCACACATTTGGGATGAACATCTAGGCCCAAGGGAGGCTGGCCTAACAGAATCCCCTCTATGTTGGGCAGGAATGGTGAGACTTCACAGTGCAGTTATGTGATGCTGCCCAGCAGCAGATGACTGAGAGCCATGTCCATTTCTTCACAGACCTCTCTGCGGCAGAGAAGATTTTCGTCCTTCAGCGAGCTGCCAAGGCCATCCAAGGAGGTAACAGTTTGGGAAGGGAAGAATATTCAGCCTCTCTCTTCCTTCAACTTCTAGGTTACCACCCGGTTGTTTCATTTTTTTCCTTTCATCAAAGTACTTTATTTTGCTGTGCAGCTCAATAAAGTGCCCATGAAACTTTGGCTTCTTTCCTAGTATCTGTATGGGCATTTATACCATGCCTATCACTGTTGTATCTGAGTACACTGAGTTTAGCTGGGTAGTAATCAGGGCAAGATGCACGCTTCTATTGCGTTGGCACAACAGCTTCTGCTAGTACTTCACTTGCTGTGTAACTCAAATGCTGCATTGCAAGAGAAAACGCCAAAAGGCTTGAGCCCTGCTACAACCATATCTGGTGACTGTAGTTTTGTTACAATAGTTAAATGTTAGCCAGACACTCATGGCTAAATCACTGAGTTACACCGCCCTACTTATCTTCTGGTTGTCTTACCATTATCCTGATAAACACTGAAGAAACCTTCTGACTGTTTCAGGAGACCTGTGTAAAGCCCTGATGTCTCAAGTTAGCACTTGCCTAGAGGAGCAGCTGTACATTCAAGTTGCTCATGAACTGCAAGATGGTGATCGTCTGAAAAACAAGTCAGCCCTGGTTCTGAGTCACATCAAGAATGGAGTGGTACATTTACTATCTTTTTCTAAGAGGGTTATTTTATTTGCATGAAAATTCAAAATAAAGGACTAATGTGACCTGCAGCTGTTCCAACCTGATGCAATCGTTGCACAGTCTAAAGACAAACCAGTTTCCTTTGTAGCCCTTCATCTATATTGCTCCAATGGCATGAAATCTGCCAAGAATCCAGCTTGTGATTTTGCCCTCAGGTTGTAGACCAGAACTGCCGCTCTGGGACCCAAGTGGCTCAGGGCTCTCTATTTCTATGTGCAATCTCAGATGTGTTCAACGTCATCAGTGCAGAGGTCCCAGTTCAGTCCCTCTTGACTTACACTTTAGAACCTCCATTCATTCTGCTCAGGAAAGACCAATACCTCCTCTCCCAACTCCAAACGCTGGAACGTGCCACCCTGTCCTTTCCTTAGCACTTGGCAAAGTTCCAGTCTGAGGGCTGAGAAGCAGGTGGCAGCTTCCTGCTCAGGCCGAGGGTGGTGGAGGTGAGCTGGGGCAGGGAGCGGTTCCCCTGCGGCCCCACCCCCGCCCCTCCCGGGTTACCTGCTGTGGTGCAGACAGCCCTCCTCGCACCCACCCACCCCCGCCCCAGCTCACCTCCACCTCCCTGAGCGTGAAGCCACCGCCTGCTTCTCAGCCCGCCCCGGCTTCCCATGCGAACAGCTGATTCGCGGAAAGCCGGGGGGGCGGAGAAGCAGAGCTGGGCGGTGTGTTCAGGGGAGGAGACAGAGCAGAGGTGAGCTGGGGCCGGGCACGAAACGGGGAGCTGCCGGTGGGTGCTCTGCATCCACCAAATTTTCCCCTTGGGTGCTCCAGGGCTGGAGCACCCATGGAGTTCGCACCTAAGGCGCCACTTTTGGCCGGTTAAATTTAGAAGCCCTTTTAGAACTGGCTGTCCCTTGCAGAACAACCAGTGCTAAAAGGGCTTCTAAATTTAACAACCGGTTCTAGCAAACCAGTGCGAACCGGCTCCAGCTCACCACTGAGTATGCCCATAAAGCTGGTGGATATTCCAACACTTAGATTCACCAAGCCAGCATAAAACATCTTCTTTATTACCTTACTGGTTACACTCAGAAGTCCAAACCACAAAGATCCCTTAAAGTGATCCAGCCTCAGGCCTCCATCCAGGTACCCACATCAAATATGATGAAAATTTCTGTAAATCTTATTTCATCATATAAAAGAAATGGTTCTACCAACCCCAAAGGATCGGACACATTATCTCCAAGGTTAATGAATGTTTCAGATCTTACCCAAATACACGCTACAGCCAATTCTTATTAACTAAACTAAAATTTATTAAAAAACAAAAGAGAGAGGGAGTCTGGTTAAAAGATCAATATACATACAGACATGAGTTCAGTTCATTGAGTTTCAGATTCATAGCAGAAATGGTGAGCTTTGTAGTTGCAAACAGTTCTTTCAGAAATAGTTCATAATTTATAGTCCAATGTCCAAATCTCATATTCAGGGCGTACCAGCATAACTGGGACCTCAATCTTGCGACTCAAACTTCCCCTGATGAAGCCTAAGCAGATCTCAGATGACAGAATCAGGACCCAAAGATCTTTTATACAATTTCATGTCTTTTGACAAGTTGGGGTTCCTCAGGGAACAAAAGGTAATTAGAATAACTTTGAAGGAGGTCCATCACCGGTACTTACCTATATGAATTAACATAAGACCATTTGCTTGTTCCTCCACCATTCACAGTACATTTAAAAAAAGAGATGAATACCAAGATATCCCGTGTTTACAATTCATTTAAATGATAGGATGTTCTTTTGACCTCTGAATTATCAGAATACAGCACAGACAGGGACTGCTGATTACATTGTGGACCCTAATCATGCATATGTAAACACACAAAACCACAAACATCTCTCCACCCTCTTTTGAGGGTTATTTATTTTGCAGGATGTTTAACCCTAGCCATGTGTCACAACTAGCAAAACCACCACAATTAAGGAGTTGTTATAGCATAGTCTGGTCTCACCTGAGCAGATGGACCCTAATTATGTTTTAACCTTGTTAGTGGATTGTGCTACGGCTCCTATCAGATCCATAACACAATTCAAGTAACAAGCTCATACCAGGCAAATGCAGACCTAGTTATAAGACAGAACACTACCATGATGTAACGAGATGTGATAGATCTTGGTTTATAGACAAGTACTGTTTCTCCTATATCCAAAAAAGGAACCATATGCTCTCAGTCTTATTCCAGATTACAGGAAAAACAGCAAGAAAGAAAAAGTGAAGGCTCTGCAAGGGAGAGCACAATGCAGGCATCTCCTCTGTACAAGCTGCAGCAACTCTGAGAAGAAAATGGCCACTGCCTCTGCACTTAGGCACAGTTCTTACAAACGTAAAAGTGCAGAGCATAGAAAATGTAACCGGCACTACTGTCCCTAAAAAACCCTGACTTCCTGTTCCACGGGAATGCTATCCTGCCAATAGAGAAGGAAGTTGGTGAATAAATGCTCTTAAAGCAACCTGGATAGGAAGCCCCAATAACTGATGTTTGATAGATGAGCACTTACGTTACCAGTGATTAGTTAGCAGATTTCACAATATTTTCTAAATGTTTCTTCTGGAGAATTCTATAATCAGGCTATGGGATATATACATGTGCAGATGAAGCAGTACGTACTCTGCATGGAACTTCTATCAACTCAGATCTGGATTCATGTCGAACACGTCTGTGGGAACTGATGCAGTTGTCTGGCTATCTCTGTGTGCTCTTCAGAAAGCTGACAATTGCCATGTTCTCACGGTTTTTATTTTCTTCTCCACAGTTTTGCCTCCCTGGAGCTACTTGTACAGAGTACTAGTACCTCCAAGAACCAGACCTCAGGACAGAAGACAGGCAAGGTAGCTCTACTGGGCATTACTGTCACCTGCATATCACAGGGCAAGATCTTTCTTACCAGGGCTTTAAGTCATCTTTAGGGAGGATAGTAGATGTAACTATACAGTACTCATGTATTTCTCGACATTACTGCCAGGGCTGTGACTATTAAAATGGGTAGGTCACTCCAAGACTGCAGCTTTTAACATCTCAAATGGCCCTGTTTAACCCTTTCTAGCCATGTGTCACAACTAGCAAAACCACCACAATTAAGGAGTTGTTATAGCATAGTCTGGTCTCACCTGTGCAGATGGACCCTAATCCTGTTTTATGTTTAGTGAAGCAGTACAGACCTGGGGTGCTATCAATGACGCAGCCCAGCAAGGGCACGGAGGGGAGGGCACCAAGAGCAGTTTTCAAAGGGGAACAAATATATGTTTCTACATTACAGAAGAAACCATGTTTGCATTTTTGCAGGGGGCACTATACCATACAGGAGAGTGGGTGCAGAGCAGCTCCCTCCTTGCCTTACTCTACCTTCAGGGTTGGGATAGAGGAGATGCAGGATACCTATTAAAAAGGGTTAGAGAGCTGTAAGCCAACAGAGTCTGTCAGCGTACTCCAAAGACATGGGGTTTTCCTCCCAAGTGTTTACTGGCAGAATTTGGAGGTAAACAGGTTTTATCAAATGATTTTAAGCCAACAACTATCAAAAATCCTTGATGTGCTACCACCAAAAAAAAATATCCTCTAAAGCTTAGTGCCCAGTTCCGCCTCCTTGGAGAGGCCTGCCTTAGTCTGTTTGCTGCTAACCTTAGGTCTCACACTTCTGCCTGTGAGCCACATTTATGGCACTCTGTTGCATTTGGTTCCTGATTGCTCCCCTCAGGAGCCCCACCTTATTATACCAACAGATTTCACCTGTGCAGCTATGAGCCATAAGAGACTTGATCAGAGAAATTAACTCTCCATCAGCTGGATTCAGTGTGGGACTTCCCAGCACCCTGAGTATTTTGTGCCTAACTTTAAGGGATCAGCTGTAAAATTTATTGGGGGGGGGGGCAGTTTGAATTAGATTTTGACACAAATCTTGCAATAAGCTTCATGCAGGCAGAGGCCTACAGAGAGCTCATTGCATAAGCCTGGGAGTAGTTTCACAGTTTTTCTTTTGGTAAATTTTAAAGAAGAGTTGAAGGGAAAGGGGAATTTAAATCTTTTCCTAAGGTGTTTGGGTCACAAACCCAACAGCACTGGGCTAAGTGTGTGAGAGCCAGAGAATGACATTGATTGTAAACAGTGAAACTGATCCTTCTAGCTTCATTATTATCCAACCTCCATGAACAGCAAAAAGTATACAAAGATTCCCACTTTATACCTGGAACTGAAACAGATTTACCAGCCTTACCTCTAAGGAGCCTAGGGGATAATGCACACTGCAGGCCCTGCAATACAGGCCTGTGATTTCCTACCCACCCTGGGGGTGGATAGAGTTAGAGAGGCTGTCTCAACCACTGACTTTAAAAGTTTCTCTTCCTATCCCTCTTCTCCCATTCTCCTAGAGAGTCCTTCCCTAAATACAATCATTAACAAAAACTTTAGCACCATCCACTGGCAACCTCCCATACTCCACTTTATCATCAATGCTATAAGTATGCTAATGAGCAAATCATTACCCACTGTGGTTTTGTCAGGTTAATGCTCTCTGCTGAGCAGATGACTGAGCTCAAGTCCTGATATTTACACATTACTATATTTAAACCTAACACTAGCAGAACACTCAGAATTAAAGTTGTATTGGTCCTGGATTTTACAGAGACAAGGTAGGTAATATCTTTTATTGGACTAACTTCTGTTGGAGAGAGACAAGCTTTTGAGTATACACAGAGCTCAAAGAAGACCTGAAGAAGTTAGTCCAATAAAATATATTACCTCCCTGATCTTGTCTCTTTAATCAGAATTAAATGCAGTTTTACTTAATCTTCTGCATTTATGGGAACTCTCTGCAAGCCTGGGGCATCTTAAATGTTCCAGGAACCAAAACAATGTGGAATTCTGGAGACCTTTCCCAGGCACGTTTTGGGGAAGGAAATTCACTCTCAACTAGAAAAGGGAGAAATTGAGAGTTTCAATAAAATTCATTTTGTGCTTGCTCTGCTGATCAGTGGCTTCTTTTACGTAGCACTCTGCATTATAGCGTCCTAAAGGGACATGGGAAAGCAAAGCAGCAGTAGCACTGGGTGTATGTGGTTAATTCAATTCTAAGATTCATCTCCTTGCTCTTAGAGGTGCTTATCAGTGGAACCCGTTTACATACACAACTCCCTCACATGCACACACAGGTCCAGTTGTTGTGATTGTATCAGGATGTAAGCTTGAGGCATCTGACTCAGAATGGGTGGTTGCACAGTTAACTCCTAAATGGTTTGCAGTTAGTGGTGTGTATCCCTACTACACTAGGATATGAGGGGATAACTTCTTTCCTTTCAGGAGAAAAGGTTCTAAGGAAGACTAATGCATTCACTGGCATCACCTCAGTGGTGTGCAGATACTTAATGCAAGTGCCAATAAGGAGATCAAGCCCAAGAGGACGCTACTGGGTCTCCAGGCCTGCAGCCAGCAGTGCTTGCCTTCTTGAGGAGCAGACCAAGAAAAGACAATCTAACAAGAACACCAGCTTCAAAGCCAGGTGCATGGTTACCCTTGAAGCCAGATGTAAGACTTGGAGGCACTGAAAGGAATAAAACTGTAGGGGGAAGGAAAAGGTACACTTGGGGCTCTGTCTCGGATGTAGGAGTAGAGGTGGAAACCCACACATACCTTTTTTTTTTTAAATCAATATGTTGTGGTTTGCAGAGAGGAACGTGAGATGTTTCAAAGGCAGCACATGGAGAGACTGAAACAGGAAGAAAGGTTGAAAAGGTTTAGAGGAGAGGAACAAAAGAGGTAAAAAGACCCCCCCCCCCAAAAAAAAACCCAACCCAAAACAATCCCAGTATTCCCAGATTTAGGACTACAGTAGCACTTCCCCATCACACTGCTCCAGTCTTTATGACTTTCTCCTCTTAGCCCCTTTGCTCCCCCATCACATGCCCCCTCGTCTGATTTCCACCAAAGAATCTATTTTACTGCTAACATAGAGCATGGAGGTAGCTGTACCCCTTCTCCAAGCACTCATTTTTCATATAATATACAGTGTCATGCGGGGGGACATCTTAAACACTGTCTGAAAACCCTCCCGTGATGTATAGTTTGGGATTCTTATGTAACCTGTGTATGTTAAGTGATCTATACTTTTAAAAAAAATAGTCCCACCATCTGAAATTAACTGTTTAATGAAATTATAGGCAACAAGAGGGCAGATTACTACAGCTTCTGGAAGAGACTAAAGGAACCTATGAAGCACAAAGGATCTATCTGGAAGAACAACTATCACAGGTACTATTTGGAGAAACAGAGAGGAAGAGGAACTGCATGGCTCATACAGGATATGAGTCAAACTGGAGTTGTAATTACCTCTTCACCCCCTCGACAGCAGCAGCAGCAGCTGTATGGAAATAACATGCTTTCAGCCATAATCCCTTACATTTCTGCAGAGCTTTATTCTGAAGGATCCTAAAAGGCTTTCGTCTGCAATGTATCAGGGTCACTTTCCTCTTCACGGAAACACAGTCTCTCTGTGATGGGATACAGCCGTCCATCTCTCGCAGTAGCACCACACAACAAGGTCCTTAGGAAGAGAGGAAAAGCTTCTCCAACTGAAGCTGCAGAAGGAACTTAGTTACTGTAGGCAGCATGCAGTCATTTGAGTTCAAAAGTGGCCCGGATGTCACGGTTAATGTCTGCTCTTACAAAAGAGGCCATCAAATATTTAATGACAAGTTGCTGAGGCCTAATTTTTATTTGTTGTCTAAAGAGGCCACCTCCAATAGCATATAAGCGCCCCCCGTCCCCCACTGCCTTCATAGGGAACTCTCAGCAAGAACCTCAGAAATCTGCCCAACATAATTTTAATTCCCATAGGACACAACCCCGAGCATCATTATAGAAATTAGGGCTGTCAATTAATCGCAGTTAACTCAAAAAAATTAATTGCCGTTTTAATCGCACTGTTAAACAATAGAATACCAATTGAAATTTATTAAATATTTTGGATGTTTTTCTACGTTTTCACATATATTGTATTGTGTGTTGTAACTGAAATCAAAGTGTATATTATGTTTTATTAGAAATATTTGCACTGTAAAAATGATAACTAAAATTAATAGTATTTTTCAATTCACCTCATACAAGTGCTGTAGTGCAATCTCTTTGTCGTGAAAATGCAACTTGCAAATGTAGATTTTTTGTTACATAACTGCACTCAAAAACAAAACAATGTAAAACTTCAGAGCCTACAAGTCCACTCAGTCCTACTTCTTGTTCAGCCAATTGCTAAGACAAACAAGTTTGTTTACATTTACAGGAGATCATGCTGCCCTCTTCTTATTTACAATGTCACCAGAAAGTGAGAATGGGCATTTGCATGGCACTTTTGTAGCAAGGTATTTACGTGCCAGATATGCTAAATATTAATATGCCTCTTCATGCTTCAGCCACCATTCCAGAAGACATGCTTCCAGGCTGATGACGCTCGTTAAAAAAATAATGTGTTAATTAAATTTGTGACTGAAGTCCTTGGGGGAGAATTGTGTGTCCCCCTGCTCTGTTTTCCCCGCATTCTGCCATATATTTCATGTTATAGCAGTCCTGGATGATGACCCAGCACATGTTGTTCATTTTAAGAACACTTTCACTGCAGATCTGACAAAATGCAAAGAAGGTACTAATGTGAGATTTCTAAAGATAGCTACAGCACTCAACCCAAGGTTTAAGACTCTGAAGTGCCTTCCAAAATCTGAGAGGAACAAGGTGTGGAGAATGCTTTCAGAAGTCTTAAAAGAGCAACACTCAGATGCGGAAACTACAGAGCCCAAACCACTAAAAAAGAAAACCAACCCTCTGCTGGTGGCAATGAAAATGAATGTGTGTCAGTCCACGCTACACTGGATGGTTATTGAGCAGAACCTGTCATCAGCATGGACGGATGTCCCCTGGAATCGTGGTTGAAGCAAAAAGGGACATATGAATCATTAGTGCATCCGGCACGTAAATATCTTGAGACGCCAGCTAGAACAGCGCCATGAGAACACCTGTTCTCACTTTCATGGAGCCTTTGTAAACAAGAAGCAGGCAGCATTATCTCCTGCAAATGTAAACAAACTTGCTTGGATGCGCGATTGGCTGAACAAGAAGTAGGACTGAGTGGACTTGCAAGTTCTAAAATTTTACATTGTTTTATTTTTGAATACAGATTTTTTGTACATAATTCTACATTTGTAAGTTCAACTTTCATGATAAAGAGATTGCACTACAGTACTTGTATTAGGTGAATTAAAAATACTATTTCTTTTGTTTTTTTACAGTGAAAATATTTATAATAAAAATATAAAGTGAGCACTGTACACTTTGTATTCTGTGTTGTAACATCCAAAAATATTTAAATAAATGGTATTCTATTATTGTTGAACAGCGTGATTAATTTTTTAATAGCGTGACAGCCCTAATAGAAATGTTTTCTGTGCTTGTTCTCTTGTAGTGTTGCAACAGAATTTTCACTGACCTTTGCCTTCCTGATCGCTGCTGGTAAACTAGATGCCAGAAGACACAAATGGCTTTTGATGTCTAGATTATTTACTCACTTTTGCCATCTCAAATTACATCTTCCAGGAGAAACAATTGTGCTATGAAATACAGAGGAAGGCAGAGGCACAGATCAGTGGGCTGCAAGCTGAAATCAAAAGACTCATGGAGAAGAGGGTAATAAAAGAGCTGAATTTATTAAAATGAGCCCAAATGGACACTGCTAAGTACTACAGGTCATAAAGAGCCCATGAGGGCTCATCGCCAACTCTTAAGAACATTCTGTTTAGAAATGTTGATGCTTAAATAATTTATTTTTCTTCCTTCATTATCATCAGGCACTTATGCATGAAAACAAGGTCTTTACTAATTAAGCTTTTGTTATTCTCCATCTTAGTTTTTAATTCCATTTGTGACAGCACAATCATTTCCACAGCAATCAGTTTATAATCCTCAGAAACTTGTGGTAAAGTTTGTTAGTTTGGGTTGTACTGATTAGCATCTGTGTCTTATGTCTTGGTCTTCAGGGATTCCATTCAATGGAGAAACCATCTTTGAATGAAATTAGGTTTCAGAGTAACAGCCGTGTTAGTCTGTATTCGCAAAAAGAAAAGGAGTACTTGTGGCACCTTAGAGACTAACCAATTTATTTGAGCATAAGCTTTCGCCAGCTACAGCTCACTTCATCGGATGCATACTGTGGAAACTGCAGAAGACATTATATACACAGAGAGTGGGATGGGAGGAGGTATTGTTTCATGGTCTCTGTGTATATAATGTCTTCTGCAGTTTCCACAGCATGCATCCGATGAAGTGAGCTGTAGCTGACGAAAGCTTATGCTCAAATAAATTGGTTAGTCTCTAAGGTGCCACAAGTACTCCTTTTCTTTTTGTGAATTAAATTAGTCTTTTATAGTAGCTGGAGCAGAGGGCTGGGGGCTCAATACTCCTGGATTCTAATCCTGTCTCAATATATGTCTTTTTGCAAGTCACAGATCCCTTTCTATGCCTTAGTTTACACATCTCCAAAGTAGGAATAATAACTACTACAGCATATCCCACCGGGGTTATGAAGTTTAATGTTTATATGTGTTCTAAGATACCTGAATGAAGGGCATTATAGAAAAGCAATTTATTATAAATAACCTAATTTAATTCCTTTCAATCTTCTAGATTTGTTAGTTACCCATAGAGAAAACATACTTATCTGGTGCAGCATTGATTCTGCCTTGTACTAACACTGATGCAAATGAATGTTCTGTCAACAATGCTACCAAACAGCCCAACCTTCCAGAGGTAGCTCAGAGAACCCTTGTTCAATAGACTGGGAGAGGTACCTTTGTGGAAGGAGTGAAACTCTCCCAGGCCCACTCTGTCTTGTCTGATATTGAAAAGCTGGCCCGCCACAGCTCTGACATGGGTATTCAGATGGAGACATAGTGAAGGCAGAGAGCTAATCTCAAAGCTGTTTAAAAAAATCTTGATTTAGAATGTTGCTTTCTGTTTCTCTTGTAGCTTTCTATTGATACATACTCAGAGGGAAGGTAAGATGCTGTGCAATATGTTACCAAAGAGAACACTCAGGGGGGAAAAATGATCTTAGTCAAGATAACATCCCCAAGACTTTCCACAGTGGTTTTGTAATGCACCAGAGTGATTAATGCCTTAAAAAAATCCCAAATGAAATACAGCAAACTACAATGTAACAAATATTTTAACAGTTCCAGCCAAATATTTCTAAGTCATATGACCAAAAGTGGGAAGAGGATTTATTCTCCAGAACCATGGGGCAAAATTTCCATAGAACTGGAGGACTGAATGGCTCAGGGGATTGGTAATGATATAAGGCCACTTTCAGTCAGAGTTCCACTCACACAATATGGCCTAGTTGATGGAGAACTAGACTCAGGAGACTTGTGTTCTATTCCTGGCTCTGCTACCAGGCTGCTGGGTGACCTAGGATGAGTCATTTCACCTCTCTGGGCTTCAGTTTCTCCATCTGTAACATAAGGATAATGACACAATCCACTGGCTGGAAGTTGATGATAGCCAAGTTAAAACTAGAAATAAGGCATACATTTTTAACAGTAAGGGTAATTATCTATTGGAACAATTTACCAGGGGCTATGGTAGATTCTCCATCATTGCTTTTTAAATCCAGATTGGATGTTTTTCTAGAAGATATGACCTAGGAATTATTTTGGAGCAGTTCTCTATGAATCTATGAATACAGACGAAGATGACAGCAGCTCAAAGTCATTACTATCTAAGTACTTATTGTACCTGATACACGTTTTGTAGTCTCTGAGTGGAACCAATGACTGAAAGTGGCTTTATATCATTACCAATCCCCTGAGCCATTCAGTCCTCCAGTTCTATGGAAATTTTGCCCCACAGTTCTGGAGAATGAATCCTGTTAAATGAGCTGGTGGAATGGAGTCCTCCTCATAAACTCCAACAACATAAGTAGAGCCCTGGCGGATACAAATTTATATCCATGGATGCAGATATTTCACAGATATAAATTGGTATCTGTGGAACTGCAGAGCTCTCCCAGAGGTGAAATGAGCATAATGCAGTGCTGCCGCTACCAGGAGCTAGCGCCGCATGCTGGGAGCTCCCCCAGCCCTGCCCTCGTCCCATCCATGCAGCTATCTGCGTCTCCCATCTGGGGGCGTGTGCACCGCTTGAACACAAGAGCACGACCAGGGACAGCTGCTGGTGATCCTGGTGCCGCCCCACGAGGCAGGGCTGGGGTTGGTACAGCTGTGCCAGAGGAGCTGCCGGCATGGGGCGGTAGCTCCTGGTAGCAGCAGCCCCGCATTATGCTCATTTCACCGCTGCAGTTCTTGGGAGAGCCCTGAGGTTCTGCGGATACCAGTCTACATCCGTGGATATAAATTTGTGTCAGAGTAGGGCTCTAAACGTAAGTGGCACTAACTGGCACCTTTAAACAGAGAGGTTAAGGATTAAGAGTGTGATTCACAAAGGGCACGGAGACTGAGCTATCCACTGCCCCCATATGGTTTCTTTCAGCTGAGAGTTATGGTACACTAGTTGGGAGTGCATGGAAAGATTGCACTGCTGCTGACCATGCTGTACCCATTCTGTGGATAAGAGAAGACATCAGTTTTCAGGACTGTCAAGTCAATGTGTTTCATTAGCATCAAATTCACTTAAAAATAAAAACTGAAAATCTGTATTGCTTACATAGGATCCTTTTTATGTTATTTGTGATATTATGCCTCAAGCAAAAGGAAGGACTCAGGTATCATCTCTCGTCTAGCCTGATCTGGAATTCATTCACCTCTGTTATTGTCCCTCTTTATGCACAAGTTTGTAGGACAAAGAAAGGACAGGGAGTGAAAAGGAGGGGATGGTCTGACAATGAAAGGCAGGTTATCACCCACTGTTCAGACAGAAAACACATTGCCTCAGTATCAGCAAAAAGGTGTGATAGAAAGAAGCAGCAAAGGGACTTCGGGAAAACAAATACAGCATGTGTCACAATGGAGTATGCCTCTGGAATACATGAGAATGTGTCTTTCCTCTCTTATAGCCTCACAGCACCTGCACCTTCGCTGCAGTCCCTGACTCCATCTCAGACGTTGCATCCTCAACCTTCCCCAGTACAAACACCACCTCCTACAGGTTAGTGAAAGTTACATGGCTCTTATCACGTACACATCTATATCATAAAGGCTTTATGGGAACATGGAGGGTACCCTGGGGAAAAATCTGATCGGCTCTTATTTTTATAATCAGTGATGCTCCACATTCCTTCCAGCTTTGAAGGACTGGGGGTGAGCTTTGAAATCAGCTGATGACTCGGGCTGCCTTTGAAATCAGTCAAACTTGCTCTTCAGTATCCCAGAGGAGTTAGCTAGGTGTTTCTCTTCCCAGGAAGGGCTAACAATACTGCAAAATTAACTTGTGGAACTCATTGCTACAACATATTACTGAAGCCAAGGGCTTATCAGGTATTTTTTTTTTTTTTTAAAGTATCAGGCATTATATATGAATAATTAGAACATTCACAGCTACCTTAGGCTAGATTTCCCTATTCCTTTTGTGGCATTTTTCCTTGGAGGGGGTTATTTAGTCTAGAGCAGGGGCTCTCAAACTTCATTGCACCGTGACCCCCTTTTGACAACAGAAATTACTTCACGACCCCAGGAGGGGGGACCAAAGCCTGAGCCCACCCAAGCCCCACTGCCCTGGGTGAGGGGGCCAAAGCCCAAGCTCTACTGCTCTGGGCAGGGCACCAAAGCTGAAGCTCGAGGGCTTCAGCCCCAAGCAAGGGGCCTGCAACCTGAGCCCTGCTGCCCAGGGCTGAAGCCCTCGGGCTTTGGCTTTAGCCCTGGGCAGAGGGGCTCGGACTTCAGCCTTAGGCCCCAGCAAGTCTAAGCCAGGCCTGCCAACCCCATTCAAAGGGGGCTGCGACCCACTTTGGGGTCCTGATCCACAGTTTGAGAACCGCTGGTCTAGAGTTACCAAATATAACCAGGATAGCTCCTTAACTCACCCACCACCACTGGCAGCTGCTTTAGGTACAGTATAGTGCACTATTTCACTAGCATGGAAAGATTAAGCTGGAGATATTTTTTTTTAATGAAGCACAAGAGAGAGGGACAAATACAAATATATACAAGATATAAACCTTCATGTTTTAGAGCATAAACCAGCAACTAACAGCCTGGGATTAGGAAAAACTTTTGTGTAAGATCATTCCATAACTGTCCATCAGGGAGTTTCATGGAAACCTTTCCTCATCAGGGTTGAGCTTCATCACCCGTACGTTATTTATCTCTAAAGAGATTAAGAAATTTATTCCTGGCCTGAAAAGTGGTGAGTCTACATTTGTAGCTTTTGTTTTAGTTACAGATGGCACAAATAGGACCAGGGAAATTCATGGCAAAACAGCAAAAACCATAACACTGGATCTACTTGAACAACTAATGCAGGCTGCAAACACAAGTAAGTAATATGGTTTTCTGAAAAGCTAGAAATCAAATAAAGTCCCTGAAATATCTGTTGACTGATCATATTTCTCTTTTTACCAATAAGTTTCAAATATAGTTTTCTGTTGTGATTAATACTATATATATATCGCATATGCTGTTTGCAGTACAGAAAAGTGACTTACCAGTAACTGAAGTTTAAGTATATTGCC
Source organism: Natator depressus (assembly GCF_965152275.1). Classification (NCBI taxonomy): domain Eukaryota; kingdom Metazoa; phylum Chordata; order Testudines; family Cheloniidae; genus Natator; species Natator depressus. The sequence goes on along the minus strand of NC_134250.1, from coordinate 3,568,729 downwards.
TCTATCCATCTATACCATGGGTAAGTGGTTCAGAACCATCTCCAAAACAGTGATTGCTATAGACTTGCTCCACTTGTGCACCCCAACGGACATTAGACCAAAAAATAATTCTACACCATGGATGTCAGGTACATAATGGCTCTGGACAAATCCTGTTATGGTCACTGCACTGAAAAAAAAAAGCTGATTTACATAAATATCATAAATATAAGGATATGCCTTTACTAGTACCAGTGAATGTCATATCTAAAATTAAGATATTACTAAATATATCCTCTGTCAGGACTGGATTAATAACCGGGTTCTAACCTCTCATGGTATGAATTTAAATTATAAAATTCCATCAAATTTTAGCATTACATTACAATATTTGAAGTTTTCTACATCTATATAGCTCCCAAACCCAATCCTCTCCTAATCTGGACTTCTATTACTACATCTATGTAATCTAGCTACATGCTAACAAGAATTATCAGTTGACTGAATTATTTTGATAGAAAACTACTTGGAGGATGATTTGCTCTCTTCTGCATGGCTATCCAAGGAAAGGATTTATAAAGTAGAGGACATTTCCCCAACTGTTTTAAAGATGATATAAGCTTCTGATGCTGGGCAGTGCATATCTTGATAGACAAAGCCTTAAAGTCTTTCCAGGTCCCAATTATCCAAAACAGCACTTCTATCTAGTTCTACTTCCCCACCAATGTGCCTGTTCTGGAGGAACCACCCATCTGTAAGGTTAAGAGAGTAACTGCATTCTTCTTTAGGTAAAAATATCCTTTCGCTTGATGTGTTCTTTCTGGCTCTATATTTATAGCCTGCTGAACAAAACTTGCAATGAAAATCAAATGTCAGTGAAAATGTAAAAATGAAGTGTTTTTTTTTTTTAATCAGCACCTCTGTGGAGCAATGATGACATCCTGTGGCTTAAAATGTAATTGCTTCTGCTTAAGAAAATAGGCCCTCAGGGGAGACTCTCCAAGCCCATGTGTCTAGTTAACCCCAAAGAGAGTTGCAGGCCTGCACTGAGAGAACAGGTTCCAATGATTTACTCCTAGCATTAAAGTGGGTATTAACAGCTTGTCTTGTTTAAAACAGCACTATTCCAAATAAGCTTCAAAGATACAATTATATTCCGTAAGGAATTAAAATTGTTGTAAATTTACGTTTCTGATGCCCAGTGTCCAAAAGGAATTTATTTTTTGTGTTTTTCAATGGCTAATGGGAGCAATGCAACTGAGCAGGACTCTTTGAATGCAGCTACCAAAGAACATCTTTGGAACTACAACCAAGACTGCAAAAATGAAGAGGTATTACATATGCTTACTCACCTTTTGCCTCTCCCTTTAATGCTATAACCCTATGGTTATGCAGTGTACATTTAGGGGGGAAAGTACTGTTTACCTTCTATCAGTGACTACTGCAGCAGTGTAAATGATGCAGCCACTTAATCCTCATATTGTTGTCAGGCCTGGACTACAAAGTTGCAGCAGTTTATATAAGGGTGTGATTTTTTTAAAAACTGATTTAACAGGGCACAAATTTGCAGGTGGACTAGAATTAGATTACTTGCTTGTATCTCTCGCTCTCCAGGCTCGAAGCACTACATAGGCAGTGCATTCAGCTCTTGAAACAGTTAAAGAGTGGATTGTTCTACTGAAAATGGTGGACAATTTAAGAATGGCACTGGAAGGAGACTCACCCAACCATCTTTAATAATGTAAGGTTACGACAACACAGAGTCCTAAAGCATCATAAACGATGGGGAAGGAAACCCAAGAAAAAAGGCACATGGCCCAAAAATAAGTTCCTGAGGTCAGGAAAAAATCTACCATGTTTCAATACTAATGCCCCTCCTGAAAAGTAACAGTGTAGGGTAATGTTTTAGATTTAGATATATATTTTATATTTAAACAATCTTGCATTAGGAAATGAACGATTGGCTGGGAGAGTTGGTAGCCTAAGAGGGAAACAATCCATATTAATGCAAGTAGGCCATTAATATGCACGAAGAGTCCACGCAAATGTTGTTTCATAAAACATTGATAAAAAAATACCCTGCTGCTATCAAAGTCTTAGTTTACATTCTGAGATTGTTACAGAATAGTAAAAGTCCTTTTTTAGATGTTTCCAAACAAATCTTTTAAAAAGTCTGTTTTACTATTTTTACAACTCAAAGTCTTCATTAAGTAAGATGTAAAGTATTAAATATTGCTACAATATTGTCTTCAATTTAAGAGTTCCTTTTTTGCCTTAACAGATTGAAGTATTTGGGCATCAGATAAACACAGAAGACAGAGAAAAAATTCCAGAACCCAAAAGACAACTAAGGGAAAAATTAACTACAGCCATCAGCAGAAATGCAGAGGCCCATTACAAAGCACAGTTTGAAGCAGGGAGGATGTTATCAGTGCCTGATTATATGGGTATGATGCTCTGTAACTCGGGAGAACACCCAGCACTCCCATGTTCATCCTTTGTAAAATGATTGTGTGGTATCCAATGCAAAGTTTGTCATGTTGGGTGTCTTCAGAAGGCTCATGACGCACTGAGCATTGTTGTTACGGTAATGTTACAGGTTATAATTTCATGTATGTAGTTATGAGGCTGAAAATGTATTCTCACGGCTTAAAATAAGCCCAGGCAAAAACTCTCCAAGAGCAGAGAGGCAGTTCACACCTCATCAGGGCAGGAATGGGACAAACCCAGCCCAGCCTCACAGGAACAAAGGACGCTGGCCTAGGCAGCAATAAAAGAACGTTAGACTCTCAAGGGAGTCACCCCCCTTCCTTTGGTCAGTTTGGAACTGCAGTGAGGTAATGCTCATGTGACACTGAAGGGGGGGGGGGAGGTACACACATGCACAAAGCCAAGGGAGAGATTTGCTATGCTCTTCCACCTACATCCATACACCACCACACCAAGGGTATGTCTATACTGGAAACTTCAAAGCACTGACATAGGAATGCTCCTGCAGCAGCACTTTGAAGCGTGAACATGGTCACGCTCAAGTGCTGGGAGACAGCTCTCCTAGCACTCCTGGTAATCCACCTCCACAAGGGGATTTGCTCTGAGCACTGCTCAGAGCCTGTCTACACTAGCGCTTTAAAGCACTGACTTGCTGCGCTCAGGGGGGTGATTTTTCACCCCCCAGAGCCAGCAAGTTAGAGCACTATAAGTGTAGACAAGCCCTAAGCGACTGAAGCGTTGATCAAAGGGGAGAGGCCCGCTGAAGAGCAACCAGCCAACCTGTGGTGAGAAGCATCTAAGTTTGTACAGGCATTGAAAGTGTTAAAAGCAAAATGTATTCTAAGCTGTTATTTCATTTGACCAAATCTGATTTATGTTTTGATTTATAATCACTTAAAATCTTTTTATAGTTAACAATCTGCATTTATTCCACCTAAAGCAATGCATTTGGTTTGAAGTGTCAGGAGACTCCCTTTGGGATTACAAGCCTGGTACATTATCAATTTGTTAAACTGACAAACTCATAAGCTTGCAGCATCCAGCAGGCATAACTGAACACTGCAAGATGGAGGTTCCTAGGGTTGTCTGGGACCAAGATATCGGCTAATGTCATTCGGTTGCAAGTAGCTGGGAAGAACTTACATACCAGAGGCTATGTGTGAACAGCCCAGGAGTGGGGGTTCTCACAGCAGAGCAGGGTAAGGCTGGCTCCCAGAGTCAAGGGTTGGAGTGACCTAGCAGATCACCAGCCCAGGTACCAGAGGGGAATATCACAATTTGGCTACTAATCTTGTCCTCAGTTTAACCTACTGTTATTACTGGGCTCTGAGAATAAATCATCTGTATTATAGATGGGGCTGCTAGCATGTTAAGGTTGTTCCTGCCCACTTCCCATTACAGACCCAGTTTTCAGTTGTTTGTAACTTTGTGCACATGTATGTATCTCCAAAAATTCACAAAATCCCAGAAAAACTGGAGACTTTTTTAGCAGGAATTTTTTGCAACAGACCTATTATAGTTAGGAACAGTCAGTTTTGCTACAAACTCAGTACAAGAACTGTATCATACTACTAGCTGGCTGCCAAAGCACTTTACAAATTAAATGCTACCATTTTACTTCTGGGAAAAGAGACAGCATAAAGTGACTCACTTTGCATGCAGCAAAGTCACTGAGAGCATAAAGTAAGCCAACCATCACAAATTACCAGACCAAATCATTTTCAGTTATGTTTACTTATGTAGAGGGGGATCAAATAATTCTCTACCATTGTGTCAATGTTTTGCTGATAGAAACTATTTACAAAGGGAGTCACATCAACTTTTACCCTTTGGTGCAGAAGTTATTTTAAGGCGTCTAAGCAGGAGTTAAATGTATTTTGTTACTGGGATAACACCATTTGATGCTGACATTGATAATGTAACTTCCCATAGAAAAGTTTAAGGTTGAAACTCCCTCAACCTAGAATTAGTTGTTACAGGAAATATCCCACCTATTTATGAAGAACCCACAAACTGAAACAGTGAAGTTTCCTCAACAAGAGCAGCAGTGGATATGGTTACACTATATTCTGTAAGCTACATTATGAGTTTACTTCTGTGCATTTATGCACCATAAATTACACAATATTGAGTTGCTATACAGTATATTTTCAACACCCACATTTGCTGGAGCTAACACTGGTTCTGCTATACTTAAGAAAAAACAAAGTGCTTTACATGAAAGCATGACGACGTAGTAGGCAAGTTATTGGGCACAGAAACACTCCAGATTATCTATCTCACAACCCTTTTACTTAAAAGTGAAGCCCACTATTTGACTAATACCAGATTAGTGTTTATGAATAAGTGTAGCACTAGTAAATGACAATGTTAGCTCTTACAAAGCTAGAAAGACTCAGTCTCTGCTCAAAATCAGGGCCAAAATTTCATGTATGTGTTTAATACCCTGTGTGTGAATGAGTGATAACTGCCTTCATTGATTTTATTAGTAAACTGTAAAAATCCAGTGAAGCATTTTCCTCTTAATTCAGTACTGTTGATGCAATCTACAGATTGAAAAGAAGAAACGGCAAAGAACTGAGAATATGTTCAGTTTTCCCAGTCCCTTCTGTTCCCACTAAGGAAACAATTCAAATGTCAGACACCAAGACTTACTCTTGGCTTTTTCCTTAAAAGATTAGTGTAAGCAACATTAATAAAGTTGGCATAATCTAGAGGGGAAAAAAGCTACTAAGTATTGCATAAGAACACAAGGCATTCAACTGTTTATAGCCAGAAGAACCAGACTCTGCTCAAGAGACCAGAAAGGGGTTGTAGTAATTATAACATCCTTAAACATACCAATGGAAGTTCTATAACAAACGGAGAATAGTCTAGATAAGTGTTACAACCTTACTTTGCATAATTCTGACTTGTTGAAAGTAAGATCATCAGAAATTAGTAGCTAAACCTCCACACACCCCTCCACGAAACAATTTTTATTGCATGAAGATGGGTAAAATGTACTAGAGTTTCACAGTTAGCAAAGACCATCAGGTAATGTGCAACAAAAATCTTTATTAGCATTCACAGACTGTTCAGCAGTTACCGCAACTTGTATTTAACTTACAATATTAAGACATTAAAGGGCTACAGTGCAAAAACAAATTCTATTGGCAATCATGTAAAGCATGGTCCACAATAACTAACAGCCACCCCTCAGACGCAGCACAAGATGGAGGGTGGATTCCTTCTGGATGTTGTAGTCAGACAGGGTACGGCCATCTTCCAGCTGCTTGCCTGCAAAGATCAGCCTCTGCTGGTCGGGTGGGATGCCTTCTTTGTCCTGGATCTTAGCCTTGACATTCTCAATAGTGTCACTGGGCTCAACCTCTAGGGTGATGGTCTTGCCGGTCAGGGTCTTCACAAAGATCTGCATACCACCTCTCAGACGCAGCACAAGATGGAGGGTGGATTCCTTCTGGATGTTGTAGTCAGACAGGGTACGGCCATCTTCCAGCTGCTTGCCTGCAAAGATCAGCCTCTGCTGGTCGGGTGGGATGCCTTCTTTGTCCTGGATCTTAGCCTTGACATTCTCAATAGTGTCACTGGGCTCAACCTCTAGGGTGATGGTCTTGCCGGTCAGGGTCTTCACAAAGATCTGCATACCACCTCTCAGACGCAGCACAAGATGGAGGGTGGATTCCTTCTGGATGTTGTAGTCAGACAGGGTACGGCCATCTTCCAGCTGCTTGCCTGCAAAGATCAGCCTCTGCTGGTCGGGTGGGATGCCTTCTTTGTCCTGGATCTTAGCCTTGACATTCTCAATAGTGTCACTGGGCTCAACCTCTAGGGTGATGGTCTTGCCGGTCAGGGTCTTCACAAAGATCTGCATACCACCTCTCAGACGCAGCACAAGATGGAGGGTGGATTCCTTCTGGATGTTGTAGTCAGACAGGGTACGGCCATCTTCCAGCTGCTTGCCTGCAAAGATCAGCCTCTGCTGGTCGGGTGGGATGCCTTCTTTGTCCTGGATCTTAGCCTTGACATTCTCAATAGTGTCACTGGGCTCAACCTCTAGGGTGATGGTCTTGCCGGTCAGGGTCTTCACAAAGATCTGCATACCACCTCTCAGACGCAGCACAAGATGGAGGGTGGATTCCTTCTGGATGTTGTAGTCAGACAGGGTACGGCCATCTTCCAGCTGCTTGCCTGCAAAGATCAGCCTCTGCTGGTCGGGTGGGATGCCTTCTTTGTCCTGGATCTTAGCCTTGACATTCTCAATAGTGTCACTGGGCTCAACCTCTAGGGTGATGGTCTTGCCGGTCAAGGTCTTCACAAAGATCTGCATGTTGAACTGTACAGAAAAAGGCATCAGAAACAGTTCTAACTTCTCATATTGATTAAACTTGCTACAGAACACAACAAATCATCCCATAACACAGACCCTTAAGCTTCACACCAACATTTCAGTTTATTTACTGATTTTACTGGTTACTGAGCTTCAGTTTTCTAATCAGAATACCAAAAACTCTTCCCTGCTCTCTATATTTAAATAAAGAAAATATTTTGGTGAGACATTTCCATGACTGGTTCCCTGGACCCTAACCAGCCCCTATGTTGCTGGCTTAAGAACATGTCTATCTCCTGCCCACAAGGGGAGATATCAGACGTTGGCAAGTTCAAGCCCTTTCCCTGGCAGCCGGGAACCCAGCTCTTCCCTTTCGCGGCTTCACCAGCGCTCCCGTCCTCAGGGGAGGGAACGCCGCGCCACCCACCCGCGCTCTTCGGCGCCTTTACCTACCCGAGCGCTCACTCGGTCGCCCCCATCCCGGTCTCCGCGACCCTTCTGGGCGACACACGCGGGTTACCGGAGCTTGGGACCGCCCCGCTTCCCTCCCCAGTCACAATGAGCGCCAGTGACTCAGCACTCTTCACTTCCGGGAAGGCAACGCAATGGCGGCCCGCCACCTCCGCTATCTTAGACCGGGCCCCCTTCCCACACAGACACAAAGAGGAACAAAAGCCAGAGGCTGTGCCCCCAACTCCCCTAAGCGGCTCTGTGCCGTCCTCACACTAATCGCCCCTATTCTCCCGAGCGAGTGGCCTCCCCACTTTCCCCTTCACACTGCCCTGTGTCGCTTCTTACCGTTAACCTCCCGCGGCGTGGACACTTATGTGGAAGGCTATAAAATCAGCCTGTCAACACCGATGGCGCGCCAAGACAATACTGTCCGGTTGTGAACTGCGCAGCTCGCGTCTCACCAGCTCCTATTTATAAGACTGGGGACGCCGGACGCACCACCCATTGACGCACAGGTAGTGTCAGTCCGCTGCAGAAAATAGTCCCAAGCAATGGCCCTGCACCAAAGGGGGGATACAGGCCCTTCCCCGTCACAAATCCTTTCCTGAAGTCTCAGGGTATGTCTGTTCCTCCCTGTGAGAAATCCACAGCTCTCCCTCCGAATAATCGAAATCTCTCAGGCGCGGAAGGATATCGGGGTACGGTGAGAAAGCTACCAGACAGCTCTGGAAGCTTCGTCGACTGAGAGGACGGTAGGCGGGGTTATGCCAGTTGTCGGCGTTGATTGGTGCAGAGGGAGAGAGACGGGTCATTGATTGGTTCACAGAGTCAGGCGGGCGAGGCCACGAAGAAAGCTCTGGAACCAGGACGGGGAGAGAGGGGTGATTCTCGTCGCTGATTGGTACGGGGTGAGGTAAGCCTTGTTGCTAAGGGGCGCCGCCTCAGAGAAGCAGATTCCGGGCGGGGGAAGAGAAGGGGTGTTGCGGGCGCCGGCGCGCGCGGAAAACAGTGATCTGCGGTGGTGGGGGAGGGGTACCGAGGGCCTTCATGGGGGTGGGCCCTCACGGGGAGGCTGGGGCCCAACAAGGCCAATGGCCTGTGGGTAGCGATGGCTTTCCTCCCCTCCCCTGGCAGCCAGGATGGGGGAGGGCTTGGGCTTTGGAAGGGGGAACCCTCCCTCCCCCCATACGCTATCATGCGACTGCCCTGAGCAGGGGCCCGGAAACCATTCGTGCCAACTGCTCTGGCCCCCGGCCACCTCCCTCGAGCTGGAGTGATGAGCACCAAGGCGTGTGGTGCTGAGACACTGGGCCGGTGTCACGTCCGGCGGGATGTGTCAGCCCGTCAGTTAAACTGGCTCTAAGGGGCTGCTGTGTGGACGCACCTGGGTCTGTTAAAACTGGGCTTGGTTTATTATTTTAACTCAAATAACCTGCCCTTAGACCCAAATGAGAGTGGGGAACTCAATGGGTTTGCACTCATGTAAGTTAAAGCGGTGCAACTTCTGCATGTAAGTAAGGCCTGGCACTTCTGAGTAGTGAAGAGCCAAGCTGCTCCTTCTCTTGGACCTGATTCATTGTTGCCTTGCACCTCCTCTAGTTATGCCAGCACAAACTTGGTGTGAAAGGTCACCATCTATATGTTGCTGGCACCCAGTGCCGAGAGGCAAAACGACAGCAGGGGTTGGTTTGCTACCCGGTATGCTTCACCCAATAATCACAACAGGGTGGAGAAGCAGAAAAGTTTATTTGAAGCTTCAAAAAGGTACAGGGAGAATAGAATCTCAAATCCTGCACCCAGAGCAGGAAGTTACACAGGCTTTTATACATCCTTTCTTCAGTATACTTATCCAATAGCAAGCTGCCCTAAGTATTCATATAGCCAACCAATAGCTACCCGCTTGTTCCCTTGTTTTTTGTATCATTTGTTAAACTATACATAAAGCTGCTTTATTCAGCATTTTTCTTCCATATCTGCCCTGTTTGGCCTTGTTTAGTTTCAGGCAGTCTGACTCTGCAACATATTGTTGCAGCTCCTCAGCATAACTGCTGTGAGTGCCTCCAGGCGGGGGGGCCAAGGACACTTGGGCCTAGTACACATAGCTGCTGCGAGTGCCTCCAGGCTGGGGGGGGGGGGGTAAGGACACTTGGGCCTAGTGCGAGGGGGCTTCATCGACACTCGTGGTCTTCCATCCCCTCAAGTTACCATGCCCCAGTGTCCCCAACATATATGAGGCTTTGTGTACACTACACACTTACTTTGGTATAACTACGTAGATGTATGACAAATGTTTAAGCAATGTTATATTTTGTTTTAAAATTTCTGACTTTTCGTGGATGGGTGGGTGTTTTGTTTTTGTTTGTGTTTCATTCCTAGTAGGTTATTATTTTCCTGTATATAGTGCTAAAAATGGTCTAAATGCTTGATCCATGGGAGCCCTGTATGTACTGAACTAAATTAAAGGGTTTAAAACTCCGCATAAAACATAATGAGCAACCTACATCTGTTCTGTGTAGAAAGGAATAAACGTGGAAGAAGCAGGAAAGAGTTTTTAAACTGTTTTAATTTAAATATCCAACCTCAACAAATAAAATTAGAACAAAGATCTTTGTACAGAGTCTGTCAAGTGGTAGTGTCAGGAAATATGAGTATAACTTTTTAAGATCCAGAATCTATTAGAATAATAGCAGGAAACTGGATCTCTAGGGCTCTGGTAGGGATAAAGAATATCTGTGGGTGGGAGGTATCTCTGTAATTGTTTCACTGTGATTAATAAACCAGAAAACACCAGAGTCTCTCTTATTGTTTCTAGGTGTGGTTCCCAGTAATATCAGCTAAACTGCTTTCCCTCAGTTACTGTTGGTTTTCTTTTTACCTATTCAAAACAGCAGATTAGAATCAAGTCTCAGTATTTTCACCATAGTCTGATCTTAAAATAACTTGTTGCTGTTTCAGAATAATTGGTGCTTCATGGAAGTGTCATTCTATTAAGCTAGTACAGGGATCTGCATGCCCACACAAAATGCAGACTCCACATTCAAAATAACAATGGTGTTTATATGAACTATGGTGAAATTAATTATCCCCCCAACACACACACGCACCCCCAATTGATTTTCTCAGATAACCAGATGTCCAAATAAGATAAACAATTACGTGGGCTTTGTGCAAAGAATTTGGTGTGGGGAAGGTGGAGGTTGGAGGAATGGAATTGACCCCCACAATGTGCATGTGGGCTACACAGCCACCATTCCAGCTTTGGGCTGGATTAGCGTCTGTTCCCGCTTTGCACCTCCTTCATTTGGTGCACTGGATTCACATAATTGTGGATTCAGTGGCCTCTCCCTTTACCTTTCTACCATGGCCATCTGTTCCATCTTATTTGGAGTCACCGCAGAACCGCAGAACTAGAGATAGCTCTCTTGTGCAGCCACTCTTATAAAATGTGTCATCCCACCCACCCTTCCGTTCTTTTCCTCTCTGTGCAGAGCAAATTCAAGGCCTGTTCTATACTTAAAAATTACGTCAACCTAGTTATGTGGCTCAAGACTGTGAAAAATTTCATGCCCTGAGTGTTGTCGTTAGGCCAACCTAACCCTAAGTTGATGTAGATATGGCTAGGTCAATGGAAGAATTTTATCCCGTCTCGGAGAGCTGGAAAAATCCTTTCCTAGCTGTAGCTGTGCCACTGTAGCAGCTGTAGTGTAGACATGCCCCAGGGCTGATGTGGTGCACTCTGGACCTGGACACATTCCCTATATGCACAGAGGATTTAACTCTGCCCTTTTATTATCTTGATACTCTGGGTGGCACTTTCTTGCTATGGCAGTCACAAGCTTGTGTTTGTTTTACATGTAATATACCAGATTCTGTTTCATTTACAACAATGTGAATCCAGACAACTCCACTGGAGTCTGGTATATAGCTGAAAACAGAGTTTGGTCTCGTGAGTTAGTAAATGACAGTTTCAGCCTTAGCTCAGAATTTCTGTTGGTGAGAAAAACAAACTTTCGAGCTTACACAGCTTGTCTCAGGTTTTGTCTGCACTGGAACTTTGTTGGCAAAACTTTGTTGCTTGGGGTGTTAAAAAACACACACACCCCCTGAATGACAAAAGTTTTGCTGACAAAAAGCGCCGGTGTGAACAGCACTTTCTGAGCAGGAGTACTCTCCTGCCAGCAAAGCTGCTGCTGCTGCTCATTGAGGGTGGAAGACTTTTGTCTGCAGGAGAGCTCTCTCCTACCGACAAACAGCAGCTATACTGCGTGCCTTTTAGCGGCACAGCTGTGTCCCTAAAAGGTGCAAAATGTAGACAAAGCCTTAGGGCTAGTCTACACGAGCAATGTTAAAGCGCTGCCATGGCAGCACTTTAATGTGGCTTGTGTAGTTGTGGCACAGCGCTGGGAGAGAGCTCTCCCAGCGCTCTAAAAAACCCACGAGGAGGCGTAGCTACCAGCAGTGCTGGTGCACTGTCTACACTGGCACATTACAGCGCTGAAACTTGCAGTGCACAGGGGTGTGTTTTTTCACCCCCCTTAGCGAGAAATGCAGCGCTGTAAAGTGCCAGTGTAGACAAGCCCTTAGTGTCTCATCAACAAAAGTTGGTCCAATACAAGATATTACCTCACCCACCTTGCCTCTCTAATATCCTGGGACCAACCTGCCTACAACAACACTGCATACAAATATGATAAACACAGATTAGGCAGGTCTGGATGTCTTTAATTCTTCAGGTAACATAATTTTCTTTCTACAAAGTATAAGCATTTTTTATTTTTTCATATGTTGTGCTGACAATTTTATGTGAAAAAGTATCACCAACCAGCAGTTGACTGTGAATAATATATAAAGAAATGTGAGTCTGGAAAAAATACAGATCTTGTGACTGGTTTGACTGCACAGGTGGCTACAACATTTGCCGGATCATGGGACACAGCTAGGAACACAGCTTCCTTGTATAGTGGTTTCAAAAGTAGGTCATTGGGCAGTACTACAAAGCAACCCACTTGCTGAAAAGAGGGCTCCATGATCACAAGAAATTTATCAGACAGATTTGTACATTCTGGAGCACAAATCATAGGTGACCTATCCTGCAGTAGAGCCTGAGCAACTGCAAATCCTATCTGCTGGGACATTGCAAAATCAAGCCGTTTATTTGTACCTACAATGGCATAACCTGGGAAAGGCAGGCTGTTGGAAGATTTGAGTGTGACTACCGTAAATGCAGTATTTTTCGTGCAGGGAAGGGCTGCTCTCTGATTAATTTTGCCACAAGGGAAAACCAGTATTTATTCCCAGTTCACTCCTAAACTCACTAAACACCTCTTTCTATAACATTAGGATAATCACTTCTACCTATGTCATAGGAGCACTTGTGAGGACTAATTAACTAGGTATAGTTCCGCTTTGCAGTGGAAATAGGACCTATCCTTTTTTAAAGGTCTATGCTAAAGCCTTAAACACGTCTGGATAGGTCTAGATGACAGAGTCTAAAATACCAGCAGCTAATTTACGTTAGTGCATCTGTCATGGCTAGGATTGGTGCTATAATAGTGGGATATTTAAAAAAAATCTCAGTGCAGTAAAGGCTTATGTGTGACTAACGAACTGTGAGGGACGATGTGAGTGAAAGGAAGGACCGAGAATATAAGTGGAAGGTGAAATAGGTGACTGTTTATGCAAATATTGGAACTGAGCACTCTCAGACTTAGGGATAGTGTTGTATCCCAGCAACATTTAAGATCCATCAGCTGTACAGTTTTTAAACCATTTCCTTTAAATGTGGGTTAAACAAGGTGTTGACAGCTACTACATGCAGAGTATAACTGTGTTAAACCATTTTAAAAAGCCTTTCTCAGGTCTCTGTTAGTATATTTGTACCCATCCATGCTGGCCAGTATAATGTTGAACAAGGTTTGTAGAAAACATTTTAAAGCCGAATTATATGGTCTGTTCATACTGTGACTTTAAGCTGTGTATAAAATAACATTTAACAATTCAACAAGCCTGAGATTTTAAAAACATTGACATCTTGAAGGTGACAGTATCATTGTTTGATAGTCAAGATGGTCAGTTAGTTGGGTACATTACGGGTTTCCTTCGATTAACCAAGTTCCACTTTGGTATAAACAAGAAAGTGCCTTTAGAAATCTTTGTACAAGTATTTGTAGCACTTGTGCTCCCAGGAGATTAATAAAGATGTCATCAACTTTATAACACACGTCTGTGTTAATATTCTGTGCCTACTATGATAATGGTTACAGTCCACTTTCAGTTTGTTTACTACATGCTCTTGGGAGCACATTGGATGTGCTCCAACTTGCTGCAGTTAGGAAAGACTTTTTGTTGACTTTAATGCAAGTTGGGTCAGGCACTAAGTGTAATAAGTAACCCTAAGTAACTAAGTAACCCTATAGTTGTGTGGCTCTTTTACCCAGGAACAGGAGACAGATACATTGTTAAAAATAGGAAAATATTGTTGTAAAACACACAAAATTGTGAGGGGGAATTGGGCAGGCATAGGATCTGAAACTATTTTTAATTTTTGTTAATTAAGTTGATTTCAAGTTGATACCTCCTTAACAATGAATAAGAGCTAGTCCAACAAAGTAAAATAACTCCATTCTGAAGCAGCCTTCTTCCATTGACCCAGTGATGGGGCTTATGGAGGAAGCTGTATTTTGTCCTCCTGAGCCAGGACAGATTGACTCCTCATATCCCTCTTGATGAGAGAGAATCACCCAAAATACTTCCCCTACTCCCCTCCCCATATTATGATTAAATCTCAGGCAATGTTTTTCTCCTCCAGCGTGCAGGTTCTGTAGTACTGATTCCCATTATTTATGCCTCTTATCTATTAAGTATGTTGTTATCTATAGGCTACTTCTAATACTCTGGCCTCTAGAGTGAAAGTGAAAATCAGTATCCATATTTCCTAATTTTCTCTTTAGCCCACTAGTATCCAGCTGCTTTCAGTGAGCCTTCTCCAGTGTAAATTCCCTTGCACACAGAATCACAGGCTGAACTCCAAGAACTCAGTGTTCTGCTGAGTCACCATTACACACTCAGTGCCAAGGGAGTACAGAAAGGCACCTTTGTACCTTCAACAATGAAACACATCAGCTACACCTGGGACTGAACTTTGAACGTCACAAGATAAGGGGAGAGCGTTTAATGAATTTTCCAGACTGTTCTCCTCCCTGCCCTGTAGGACATCTTTCTGAAAATGATCACTTTTCCTTCTCGGTTGTCTCAGATTTTAAAGCAAAGTACTCCCCATCAGGCTATTGACTCCTGCATGCATTCATGGGAGTTCAGTGCACCCACTATTGCTCGGAACAAGATGGAGCATTATGTACAGCACCCTGCAATTGCTATGGGCCGCACCCCACATTACAAATGAATGAGGCCACATTGTAGAACTCCATCGACTGCATTTGGCTCATGGGCCCCAGTTTGTTCCCACTGACTTTTCCTCCCAGAATATGATGTGACTAAAATGAAATCGAGTATGACTAAAGTAAAGATCTGGGAGTGGTTCAGAGAAGTAGCTATAGCTGAGCAGTTCTGGTTTGGGTCAGAATTTGTCACATGCAGTATATTTACAGTGATTCAGCTGGGATAAACTAGTAACCAGTATATAGTTCAGTACTAGGAATGAGAATAACAGGAAATCATGCCTCCAGTAACCTTTTCTGTCTGCCAGAAAAACCGAGCAGTTGAGCCATGGGGTTGTTATTCTAGTTCTGCCATGTACTGTTTCAGGAAGCAATGCATACTTTGCAGGGTCACATGTTTTTCAGAGCTGTTTTTCAGGTCAGGCAGTTTTGATGGTGGTTTAATCATGATTCAGTTGCTCAAACATATTCAGGATTGAGAAACTATTACAGTTAAGCAGACCTGCCCTGTTTATATTGCCTGTATGCAGTGGTTCTCAAACTTTTGTACTGGTGACCCCTTTCACATAGGAAACCTCTGAGTGCGACCTACAAATTAAAAGCACTTTTTTGTATATTTAACACCATTATAAATGCTGGAGGCAAAGCAGGGTTTCGGGTGGAGGCTGACAGCTCGTGACCCCCCCCCATAACCTCGTGACCCCCTGAGGGGTCCCGACCCCCAGTTTGAGAACCTCTGGTATATAGTGAGTACCAGACTGGCAGCTCAGCTGTGTTTAGTGCTCTCTGTTCCATTTCATGAAACTTTCAGGATCTTCCAGTGCTTTTAAGTTGTAAACACAAATTTTTATTTGGGGTATAAACCCAAGTGAGACAAATCCACTCCCAGCCAATACTTGGTATGGAAGGTTTAGCCTACCGGTGAACTTTTTTTTAATTAAACCAGTTTGAATGCTGATAGGTTCTTACAGCCCCTCCCATCCACCCATGTTTTGTTGCATCACATATATTTTTGTGTTTCAGATATTCAGTCATAAGATTTTTTTAGGTCATAATTGCACAATTCTGACTGGTGCCTTTTAATCTTCCAGTGCTTTTTTTTAAACAAATGTAATATATTCTCCTGGTTGAGATTTTATTCTTTAGTTCTAAAGCTCTATTGACCGTGACCATGGGAACCCTTGTATCAAGAATTATGGTTAAACACAGTTCTCTGGAAAGATGGCAACCTGATTTCTAATCCCAGGGTAGACAGGGCCAAAAGATATTGTTTTTTTCCTGATGTCCTGTCCTAAACTGCTGTGCAATATTACTGTGTGCTATTAAAGAGCTGCCATGTTTCAAATCACAGGTGGCTGTATACCAGATGTGGGTGAAATGATCCCTGCATGTTGTATGTATTATCACTTCAGGTTTGTAAAAAACTTTGGAATTCTTCAGGATGTGAGGATATACTTATAATGAAAGGAAATATCCCACCCTAATGTTTACACAACGACAGGTTAGTGGCATTCCCGTAATTAAAATGGGATGTGAGCTTATTGTTACGGATTTCAAGGTTCATTCTCATATTCATGGCATGCAGATCCCATCAGTGTTAATTATTCTAGCCCATTAAACTAGGCAAGTAGGGTTAATTTCTTGCTTATGCTGAAACATGCTGTACAGGACTCACTGGTGTCACCTGTTTTAAACAGGCTTGTATACAACGTCAGCTATACGTAATGCTGAATCACCACTGCCTTGCTGGGTGTGTCTTAGCATTAAACATGAGGGGATGTGACAAGTCCCCTTTTCTACGATTAGTCAGGTAATAGACAATGGTTATCAGTTTGGAGCAGATACCAAGATGGACACTGCATAGTGACAGCCAGTGTGGAAAGGGAGCCAGGTGATGGGAGAGCGCAGGGTGTCTCTTGGGCCAGGATTGAGTGGAAGGAAGGAACTGAGCCACAGGAGGGAATGGGTGGGATCTCTGGCACTGGAGATGGAGTGGAAGGGAGTCAGGTAGTGGGAGGGAGCAGGTGAAGAACTGGGACAAGTTGGAGGGAGGGAACCAGTTCAAACCTAAAATGGTCACTGCCAGGGCTGCTTCAGAACTGAGGGTTTATATGTGTGGACTGAATAAATCCAGCAATCGGAGTGACCCTGTCTTTACCCTACAGTGAAGTGACTCTGAATTTGGCTCCTCTGGAGGCTTTGAATGTAGTGCACACTGTTCCTTCAGCCTCTGCCTTGGGGTCACCTAGTAACATTTGCCTGTCTGGAGCTGTTTGTCTATAGCCTTCACTCATGGTTCAGCTGAGTCTGCAACTAAAAATACCTCCTGTTGGCTTGCACAGGCAGGTCTTGCTGTTAGTGTGGCCCTGTGATATTACATGATACTGCAGACACCACATTCATGTAGGAGTTCTGCCTTTTTTTTTACAGTATCCCAGCTAAAATAACTAGTGATGTGTCATCACTATCAGGTGGGGGGAGAACGGCTGTTCGTGGAGGTGTTATGCTGAAAAAACAAAAAAGTTTTTTTTTCCAGTCATAACTGGGAGCTAGCAGCCTGCAGCAGCCGCTTTAAGTCAGAGTAGTGAAACTCTAGCCACAGACTAAGTCTTGCTCTTATGTATAGATTTTTCTGTGGTGCTCATCGCTGTAGTGTCAGAGTATCTCATCCGCACTAATTAATTTATCCTCTCAGCCCCATTGACTTCTGATGTGGTTGCCTTTCTGAAAAATGGGGCCTACACATCTGATCTTGGGCACCCAAAAATTGAGATACCCCAAAGCAATGGCCCCTTTTGAACATTTTTGCCTATACGTCTCGCTGAAGATCACATGCTGGCAGAGCTAAGAGTACAGCTCAGATCTCCTGATTCCTGGTCCAGTGTTTCAAACACAAGATCATCCTTTCTGTCCAGCAAGGTTTTCTAATTCACCAGGCTTAATATTATACCTGATCTCTGAAAACAAAACATCTGCTTTATATAAGATCTCACCTCTTTGGCTCTCAAACTTCCATAGGAACCCCTGATAACAGATCATTGCACCTACAAAAATGACTCCCTAGATAAAGAGGTGGCAGTACCTGAGCTGACATGGGGATTTCTGGAGTGATGCCTACAACTTCTAAATTCAGGCCCAGCAAACTGGATTGTCCCTAGATTTCACAGAAGCCCATGACGAAGCACTGCCCAGCTGCACCCGAGTGATACTATTTTAGGAGTGTATATTACACTTCTGGAAACTAGACGTGGTATTTCAAACTGATCCTTCCTGGGGAAAATCTTGAAAACTATACAGATTCCACCCTTTTTTTACAGTATGAAAGAGGGAGAGCAGCTGTTCTTGCTGTAAAGACCAGACTGATTCAGGTAACCCTTGGAGAAAAATAGTTTTAAATATGAGAATGTTTCCCTTTAAGGAATTGTCCAGCTTGCCTCTGTGAAAAACAGATCAAGTCAAATCTTGCTGTGTGTCTGTGGAGGTGTGGGCAGAGCTCAGTTCATTGGAAGAAATGGCTCTAAAATATAATCAGTGTGAATTTTTAACACAAGAGAAGGTAGGTGATGGTCGTAGGGAAGAATTGAGGTTGGAGGGAGCTCGTTCTGGTTCCCATTGAATTAGATTGTTTGCTGGTTGGACTAATTCAGTGAAGTAAAAAAACCGTGAGTCTCAGAAATATGATTTTTTTTTCACCAGAAGGGCTGAGAGCTTGAGGGGAAGCACCATTGCTCTTCTGCCCTCTGAAAAGGGGTAACTTTCGTGTCAGATTAATTGATGGCCTTGGAGACTGAAATCCTCTTTCCGCACGATAGCTGCAGGCAAAGCTTTCCTGCTACACAACACTATGGCTCAGTCCTGACGACCAATCCTTCTAATCATTCAGTGCTGGGCCTCACTGTGACTGGTCTGTGAGTGGAGCCAACTTTGATGTATGGCTTTGGTGATGATGAAGCTGGTATGAGATCCATCAAGCTGGAGTAACACTGGGCTCTGCCCCTTGGGGTCACGACCCACTCGGAAAAAGTTTAAACACTGGAGCCACCTTAATGTTACCAACTCCTCCCAGTTTTGGGCCCCACCACTCTAAATTCTACTATCTATATGGCGGACGAGACTAGCTACTGCTATTGTACTAACCTCCCACACATGCCCAAACCCTGGCACATCAGTGCAGCACAAACCTGGATGATCTCTGTATAGTCAGTGAAATTTTAGGGATTGGAGCCAAAAATTGGCAGGATTCAAGTGCTAGATCTCGGTATTTGCAGTGTCCTCAACCAGGATGGGTTATGTGTTTGGTGTAAAAGGAACATCTACGCTGGTCTATGCAGTAGAATTAGGGGGTCTCATCACTGTCTGGATTCAGGTGCCTGATCTAGGTATTTGTGGCACCGTTGTACTGGGTTTCCTCAGGATCTGGGCGCTGGATGCAATAGGAGGGGTTAAGCTTGTTCTCCGTGTAAGCAGTGGAATTTTGGGGAGAAGGGGGGGTGTCAAAAACTGGCAGGATCCAGTTTTCTCCTTCCCCACCTTTCCTCATTCCCAAGGACTTGGCTCCAAACCCTCCCAGTCCACGTGGCTCTGGACTCTGAAGCAGCAGCTCCAGAGTGTCCCTTTGCACCAAAACTCCAGATCACAACAACGGAGCAAAAGGCCCCAAGGGAGAGGGGCCCAGCCGCAAGCTCTGTGGTTACGGGGGTGCAGGGCCAGGAGCATGGGGAAAACCAAGGCAGGCTCTGCACGGAAATCTCGGGGGAGAAGCCCAGCCGCAGCGTCTCCGGCTGCTGCCGCCCGCTCCCTCCGGGGAAAAGAGAGCACGTGGGTAGGCAAGAAGCCTGCGGCTCTCCGGGAGCGGCCAGGGGAGCCGCCGCTGCCTCCCCCGGAGTTCCGCCGGTTCGATCTGGGGGCGCAGAGGGAGCGCTGGGTAAAGTTTCAGGAGAGGCAACGCCTGACTTGCGAGGAGGCAGCCAGACTCCTGCTGGACACCTTGTGAGTAGAAGGAGGGGGACGCGGGAGTCCCCAGGCACTAAGCTCTTCCCACCGAGGCAGGGCAGCGTCTCTCCAATTCGCTCTGGGGCGGGCAGAAACGACCCTCCCCCCGGCGAGCTTATCCTGTCACTGCGGCGTGCTGCTGCCGTTGAAGGGCTGGTGCACGTTGCAGTTCGGATGGTGCAGGTTTGCATACTGCTTGGGTCCCACCTACATTTCTTTAAATCTTCCCTCCTGGCCTCCGGGGTAGGGGCCTCTCTGAGTGCAGCATCGCTTTGGACAGGGATCTCTCACGCCCAAGGATCTCTCGGCAGCCAACAATGTGGTTGTGCAGATTATTTTATTTGCGTTACTTTGTGTGGCCCATCTGTACGTTTTTGACCCGCTCCCTCTGAAGTCAATGGGAGCGGGCCCAGGATTGTTAGAGCTGGAGTTAGGACAGTATATTTTTCTCCCCTAGACCTCATCTACCCTGTGGCTTTGAAGGGGGCTGCTCCCCCTTGGGCTCAGGTGAGTGTAACCCACATGACTGATGCCCTGATAGACCTTCTCTCCATCTTTGCATTCTGTGTTTGGTATAAACCTACAATTAGGTACTTTTAGACAAAGGACATTAATGTAACTAATGTAACTATACAAACCCTCATTAGAAATGCTGATTCGAGCCAGGCTAGTGCTCCCTGTGGACCTTTATCAATGTGGTCTGATAAGTGCCTGGTTAATAATTAATGGGGTCAGAAGGGTCATACATCTACAAACCATGCTTCTCTGGGTTTGGAGAGAGAGAATGACAGTAGGGCCTTCCACAGTTTTTCCTTCACTTATTGCTTTAGCCACATAAATGACTTCCGTGAATCCATGTGTAGAGTAAAATGTGGATTTTATGGGAAATTAACAGCAAACTTTTTCTTGCTCAATAAGCAAGCCAATACATGGAGGCTAAGCCTTCCAAAAACATGGTTTTGGAAGGCTCACCCAGCCACCTTTCTTTTGATTCTTAATGGCAATGCAAATAAGTGTTACCAGGCAGTGTTATCCAGACCTCTTACATTTAGATTTATCTAAGTGTTTCTAAAATGCTTATCAATTTAATATCTAGGTGTTGATTTTGGTAATAATGTGGGAGGTTCATTGCACACATCTTATAATCACATCCAGAAAAGTGGTAATGGCTAGACATACAGCAGCTCTGACTGGACACATATCTCTGCTTTGGATTCAGATTTAGGGGCCAAGTACAGCGTGGGATTTAGTCAGACTACTTAATTATCTTCAAAAAGACTTTCTTTTGTATTTCGGCAGTTTCTCAGCCCAGAATCTCTGCCCCATAAGTGCCACAGTTGCTGTACTTGAAGCCTGTCTATATGATTATTCAGTGTAATATTCCTCTTGTCAGCATTTTCACAATGATAAACACTGGCTTCTGTGGAGCCACAGAGTTTATTTTCTTCCCATGGAATCTGTGGGCTGTTACTCTTAATCTGTTCATGTTTCAGGGACCTCACATGAAAGGGAAGTAAAAATCCTTTTATCCTGTTCTTTTCTGTTGTTTACAGTGACACATCTACCAAGCTCATATTCTAATCCTGCCGTCCCATCTGAACATGTGTGTAATAGTTATCTTTTTGGTATTCCCATTAATAAATTTGAACAAACTGTCAGTACATGCAATTGATAATATGAAAAGCAAGGGACTTCGTATCTTTGTGTCTGACCTAGCATGTTGATTTAGCTACGTTACCATGGCAAAGTCCTAAGGGAGTGAAAGAAATACACAAAGCAGAGGCTCCTTGAGTCTGTGAGTGCAGCTGGGAGACTTCAAAAACGTATTAAAATGTTTTAAACTAATTAAATCCTACTTATCGTCTCTGTTTCCAGCTTCTAAAATGGAAGCAAGTTAGTGATGCTTTCTATCTAGAATGAACATCAGCCTGGAGCAAAATTGGTGGGAACATGGGAAAATTCTAGTCTTAATTTCACTGGTGTAATCCTTACATAATTTGACTGAATTCTATGGGTTACTCTAGATTTACACTACTGTAACTGAGGTCAGAATTTGGACATGTGTTTGGGGGAAGGTGGGTCTGCTTCAGTTTGGCCCCCATTGCTAAGTAATCTGAATGGATAATGATTCCGGTAGAGCTGACTTGGACACTACGAAATCTCAGTGCTTCCTTGGCCAACTAGAAATGTCTGATCACAAATCCTCTCTTTTTGTGTGCATGTGCCTTTTCTCCATCCAGTGAGTACAAAGGCCTGGTGAAGCACACAGGAGGCTGTCACTGCAGAGCTATCCGCTTCGAGGTTTGGGCATCAACAGATCTGCACATTTTTGACTGCAAGTGGGTGTTTTTTATTTATTTATTTTGCCATCCCCAAATCTGAATAACCAAATATTTTGCCCTTCTCTAGCACTTCCCATCCAAAGATCTCAAAGTGTTTACCAAACAGAAATCCATGGGAAGTTGGTATAGTAGCAGGACCGATGTCTAACTTATTTCCTGTAGGGTGCAGCCCCAGCTGAGTAGGTCAGTACTGTTGATTTCAGGTGCTGGTTTTGCAAGTGCACAATGTGCTGACTGGCAGAGAAAGGAAGGTGCTGTGCACTTCTACTCTCTGGGCAGCACAGTGACAACTTCGTGTTTTCTTTATGCCCTAGCTGAAGCGGTGAGGCTGTGGCAAAAGCTGCAGTTGTCAGGGAGATAACAAGTGCTTGGAAAGCAGCTGAGAACAGGGAGACTGTAGCAGCGTTGGGGTTACAGGGATCCTTACTGAGATCGCTACTAGGTGTGTGATTACAGGCAATTTTAGCAGATTGTTGAGGATGAGATCTGCCTCTCATAGGCCAGAAACAGTAGACATAAAAAAAGTCAAAGAAATACCCCGTTTTTAAACTTTGTGGAATACTAGCTATGACCCTAATACAAGGTCCAATTAAATCCAGATGAGAAATTCCATTGACTTCAAGTGCTCTATATGCGGAAAATATTAAATGTCCTTTATGAAGTGGAAATGCAGATCAAAGTGACTTGCTCATTACAATTTGGTAAGATGTGATGATTATTATTATACAGTCTACAACTACTACAGTTAATAATTATACAGACTTCCCCTGTGATCCTGAAAAGTTACTATATCTATGCCTCAGTTTCCTCAGCCACACAATGAAGACAGTAATACTTGGATATCTTGCAGGGATGCTGTGAAGCTAAATAAATTTAATGAGATCCATGAATGGAAGGTTCTAAACACATGCAAAGTGTTATATTTAGTATTATTAACAACAATATCTTACATATATACAGAATTTTACAAACTCCTATACATACAGGAACCACTTACCCCACTACTAAAATGTAGCCATATCTGGAGTAAAACATGGCAGATGTTTAACAGGATTCTGCACAACAAGGAGTGCAGAATACTAGCTCCATATGGGTCTGCAGAGGGAAATATAGGTAAGCAGAGTGCAACAACTTACATTGGAATTCAGCTACAGTTTCATGATTCATACTTGTGCTTGTAAAAAAACTGTCAAGGTTTTAACAACCAGAAATGCTCAGGACCTGCATTTTATACATCATCAAAACAAAATGCTTTCCAACAGATCTCACAAGGTCATGGGGTTTGATCCTTTCCTGGCATTCTCTTATCAAACGGAGAACACATTACTGCCAACATGTGGTGAGGGATATATATTGAAGCCCTATAAAATAGTCTAATTTCAGCATGGTCTTTCCACAGACTCAGAATTAGTTTCTTTCTAGCTCAGATGTCACTACAAATCTGTTTCCCTGGTTTGCAAAGTAATTAATATTGGTAGCATTTGGATTAAGTTGGCAAACTTTACATGGATTTCTCAAGGCCACAGTTTAGCATTGATCTATCCACTGAGAGTTGTATTGTGGAGAGAAGACAGTTATATAGCTCTCAGCTTTGATAAGCTTACTTTCCATATTACAGGGAAACGTAAGTCTCTAGACTGAATGCATGCACACACAAATACATACGCCATAGTTGCAGTCTGTCCACTCCTGTCATCAAACCTGATGTCTGCAATGTTGTTGTAGCTGTGTTGGTCCCAGGATATTCGAGAGACGACGTGGGTGAGGTCATATCTTTTATTGGACCAACTTCTATTGAATCTCTTGTCTCTCTAATATCCACCCTGATGACAACCAGGTAAAAATAATTATAGTTTTCAGTGAAATCTAACTTGTTGAGAGCTTTAGGCTAGATACGATTGTTACAGTGCAGGTTATAACTGCCTATAGAATAGTCATGGTTTTTTTCTTTTTCTTCCCCCTTGTACAGTTGCAGTATTTGCACAAAGAAACAGAACAGACACTTCATTGTCCCGGCTTCACACTTCAAGCTGCTGAAGGTAGGTTAGGGTTTATGAGTGCAGTGGGTATGGGTACCTGTCAAGATATTTGATTCTGAAAGATTCAGATGGTGGTCAGCTTTGTATCATAAATTTGTCTGTGTCTGTCTGAGGAGATGTGTTTGGAGACACGAAAAATCCATTTGGATCCTAGGAGCCTGGCTGTATGTGTATGTTAACGTGTCTCAGAATGGGAAGTTCCATGTTTGAAAAGTGAATATACCTCTTCAAAAGATGAGGCAGGGATGTATGTACACCCCAGGAGTGGCAGTGCCACCAGGTAAATATGCTAAGTCCATGTTACACTGACGACAATAAAGAGCATTACTGTCACACTCATACTCCTAATGGGCTAAGGACCTGAGCCAAAGCCCATTGCAATCAGTGTGAGGCTTGACTTATTGGGCTGTGGATTAGGTCCAAGCACACTGCTCTAAAGCATTCTGCCTCTATTTTAGATCAGCTTCAGACTTCCTTAACTTGATTTTTAAATTTTGATTACAGGCTTAACTCTTTTACATTTTAATTGTTACAAGGGCGTATTCCAGGTTAGGCTCTTGGATTCCAAGTTTTCTGAGGACTGTAGCTTTTAGATTAATTTTTCTCAGCTTCTAGCATCATATAATTTGATTTTCTTTTAAAGTTGGATGGTCTCAGATAAACACAGAAATTTGTCCACTGCTTCTGGCAGGAAAAGCCCCAATTATGTTTACTTTGGAGCATTTAAAAAAAACTAAGCACTTTGTAATAGACCTGCTGTAATAGAGAGAGTTCAGTGACTGCATTTCAGTGGTCAGAAAGTAAAGCCATGGCAATTGTTAGGCTTGTCTGGCAGAAGGGTGTATGTGAAAATAAAGCACAGAGGGTAGGGGAAGGAGATAAATATATGGAACAAAATAGCATGCATGCAGTATTCTTAACTCTAACTCACATAAAGACATAGCGGGTGATATTTTAGACTAGTCTTAATTAGGCTTCTGTTCTTGTGCCTGCAATTTTACATTTATTAATTACAAGTCTGTGGAATGTAAGTGACAAAAAATGACCCATTTCTGGGTACTTGGCAAACCTTCATCATGTATTTTTTTGCCTAGGGTGCTGATAACATAACAACGTACACCTTCAACACGCACTGCGCCCAGCACACATTCTGTAAGACCTGTGGTGTGCAGAGCTTTTACACTCCTCGTTCTAACCCAGATGGTTACGGTAGGTAAACAGAACAGGGAAGAAACCTGGTAGACATATGGCAACACAAATTCACCCCCCGCTGCACTTGTATACTGACCATGATGACCATTAGCACTCTGCCAAGAGCAGTAGCACAATAACTGTGCATCATACAGCTTGTTTCTAAAGTACTGAACATCTGAAGCTGCAACTTTCAGTAGCAGCTCCTTATTGTGTAAGTCTTAACTGTGACCAATGGGCCACTGGCCATCTACGGTTTCTCACCTGCTGCAGCTGTATCGACACCATCACCACCCTCTGAGATTCACTGCCCATGAAACTGAGAGACTAGCTCTCCTTGGCTTCAAAGGGAGAGTTTCTCTCTGTATTTCCCCCTCTTCTCCAGGAATAGCCCCCCACTGCCTGGATGAGGGCACCATGCGCAGCACCATTGTGGAGGAGATAAATGGCAAAGAGTGGGAGAAGGCCATGAAGGAACATAAGACCATCAGGAGCATGTCGAAACTATGATACAGCCTCTGCACCAAAGTGCTCAGCTTGGAGCACTGCCATTGGCAGGCCATCATGTAACCTCTTCGTTCAAGCTCCCCTGTGCCAAGCTGTTCAGGAAGTATATCTTTTTTGTTTTTTTAAATAAATCTTTCTGTGCTGCCTGTTTTTTTCCCTCCTTTCATTTTATATTCAGTTGTCAGACCACACCAGTTCCATAACCTACCCAACAGCTGGGATTTTTCCTCTTTGCCTTATTCTGACACTGCCCCTATCTGCAGCAGAGTTCAAATCACATTCGTTAGAACAAGGTTCTTACATCTGTTGCAAGATTCTACCATCTTGTCTTTGGCTAGTATAGACACATCCCAGTTGCGTTATGATCTGGTTTACACCAGTGGTTCTCAACCAGTGGTCCGGGGCCCCCTGGGGACCATGAGTAGGTTTCAGGGGTTCTGCCAAGCAGGACCAGTGTTAGACTCACTGGGGCCCAGGGCAGAAAGTCTAAGCCCTGCTATGCAGGGCTGAAGCCCGGGGCCCTGAGCCCTGCCACCCAGGGATGAAGCAGAAGCCTGAGCAACTTAGCTTCACAGGGCACCTTGTGGCATGGGGCCCCAGGCCGTTACCCTGCTTGCTACCCCTTAATGCCGGCCCTGGCTTTTATATGCAGAAAACCAGTTGTTGTGGCCCAGGTGGGCCGTGGCGTTTTCATAGCATGCTTGCTGGGAGGGCCTCAGAAAGAGAAAGGTTGAGAACCCCTGGTTTACACAACTGTACTACGTGAAATAACGTCTCCCAATTCTGCTCTGTTACACTGGTCTCTCCATTGATTTCACTGACGTTACTCTGGATTTAGAGCTATACTAGGCTGATGCTGGCATAACAGGCTCCAATTGAGCAAGTTCTTCGTATGTGTTTAACTTTCAACACAAGAGTAGTGCCATTGAAGTTAATGCAATGGGGGGTGCGGGTGCGGGCGCAAGGGCAGCACGTGGAACCTCCCTGGCTGCCTATGCACCGAGGGGATGCAGGGACCTGGCAGCTGCTTCCTGGGAGCCATGGTAAGTGCTGCCAGGACTCAGCACCCTGAACTCCCTGCCCCAGCCTGGAGTCCCCTCCTGCACCCAAACTCCCTCCTGTACCCCCTCAACACCATGCCACAGCCCTGAGCCCCCTTCTGCTCCCCAAACCCCTCATCCCCAGACCTACCCCAGAGCCCACAGCCCCAGCTGGAGCCCGCATCCCCTCCTGCACTCCACAGCCTGGAGCCCCCTCCTGCACCCCAAACCCTTCATCCTCAGCCCCACCCCAAAGCCTGCACCCCCAGCCAGAGTCCTCACCCACCCACCCCCGCACTCCAACCCCCTGCTCCAGCTCGGAGCCCTCTCCCACACCCCAAACTCCTCATTCCCAGCCCCACCCCAGAGCCCACATCCCCAGCCAGAGCCCTCACCCTCACCCTCCTCCCACACCCCAACCCCATGCCCCAGCCCAGTGAAAGTGAGTGAGAATGGGGGAGAGCAAGCGATGGAGGGAGGGGGGATGGAGTGAGTGGGGGTGGGGTGGGGCAGGGGAGGGGACCGGGGTGTTCGGTTTTGTGCAGTTAGAAAGTTGGCAACCCTAGCTGTGTGCTTAAGTACTGAGAGTACAGTTCTGCCCTAGTATCTTTTTAATAGCTATGTTTGGGAGGGTGTTGTGATTTGAGTAAGGAATTAGGAGCCAGGAATTTGGGCTCTGATCCTGGCAGTGCAATGACTTGCTCTGTATCCTTGGGCAAGCTGCTTATGCCATCTTTACACTGGGGTTTATAGTATTTACATCCCTATCTCCCACAGGTGTGGTGAGGAATAACTCAATGATGAGTGCAAAGTGCTGTGTAAATGCTGAGTATTATTTAGTTTGCTCCGGTGTGAAAGTTCTCCTTTAAGAGTCCAATTATTACTAAAATCTCTGTGTAGACTTAAAAATTACAAATAAATATTTGAAAATTGGCCTCTCTGTCACTTACCTGCTGAATCTGTGGGCTGCAAAACCCAGAACCCAGCACTTCCTCCTGGCAGCTAAGAGGAAGGGGGCAGCTTTTCAAATGGTGCATCTGGAATTTTTATTTCTATATATTTATTCTGTCAAAGGACTGGCTGGCGTCCTCTCACTTGTACCTTCATTTGTACACCCTGCACATCCTGGTAAAAAACAGCTTAGGTTCAGCGGATCTCAAAGACTTTGTTTGGAAGCAGGAATAAATACTAGTGTTTCACGAGGTACAGTCCAGCAGAGTAAAGCTCGCACCACAGGGTGGCTGGGAGGGTCGAGATGGAAAGAACAATAAGAGTTCAGTGCAATTATATTAGTCTGTATAATTTTTAATATTTTATTCCTAAAGTTTTGGCATTTTAAAGTCAAGAAACCAGCCCTCCATCAGCAGGAACTGGCTGACTGACAGGCAGTCCTGGGTGGTTCAGTGTTACAGCCTGAGGGCTGTGAGGATCCTGGTTCAAACCCCAAGGGACAATGTGTATCCTTGGACAAATCACTCCTGGTGCTTGATCTTTACAGCAGAGGGAAATGGGTAAAAAGCAGGAATCACCAGGTGGTGATCTGGGCCTGGTCTCCCTGGGGACACCCACTGTAAAAGCACATAAAGTACATGCTGTATCCTAAACACCTCCAAAATTCTACTTCCCTAGTAATTAGACTCAGATCAATCTGATTTGCTGGTAGTTCTAAGACCATTTAAGCTATTACAATGGGAGTTCAGTAATTGTTTGAACCCAGGCATCTCCCAGGCTGTCAGGCAAAGGACACCTAGAAGGATGTAAATACAGTATGTTTCTGCAATCTGAAAGGCTGCAGGGCACACAGAAGGTGGAATTCTGTCCTCTTCTTGAGACAATAAAGAAGCAAGAGCTTTCAACAGTGCTTGGTCAAGCAGAGCCTCTCTTTTCTTTGTCTCCCTTCTCTGGTCTCTCAATACCCCCCTGGAAGTGTGTATGATTCTCCTTCCCTTTACAGAAGGCAAAGTGAATTGATCACCATAAAGCGTGAGAACAGGATATAGGTGTGGCGGAACCAGAGAAGCTGGCTGTGATGGCACCGCATGGCTCTCTAGAAAGATAAAAATATGTGAGAAAGCATTAGACCTTCCAAACCCATTCGGAAGACAGCTTTCAGGGCTTTCTGTAAAGTTCACTACTAGATTTACAGTGAAACCTGTCTTCAGAGACCCACCAAAGGACCAGCACAAACACAGCTTAGCAGCGGTGGGATTCTGACTAAACTCAAACAATGCTATACTGGAATCACTGGGGATATTTTCAAGTGGTTGCATATGACCAGATGTTGCTAGTTGTGGCCCATTTCATGTATTTATGAGAGGCCACTTGGAAAGTAAGTGTCAGTAGGAAGGTCAGATTCAAGGTTCTAGCCACTGTGGCTTGAAATATCAGAGGAATTTTTGTACTTGGAACTTTCTGTTACTACCCTCACAACTGTGACAGCGCTGTGGGTGTTACTTGTAGATTAGCAGCACTGTTTGCTCTGTAATGTTTACTTTAATATACTGTGGAGGGAGCTCTAATCATATGGTGATTAGACGTTTCTTGACAAGAATGTATAGCGATCACACACAGCAGCATAACCCAAAGTTTGCCCAAAAGACAGGGCAACTTGCTAAGAGCCTGCTGCCACAAGTAGTCATATAACGCAGAGGGCAGATCACGATAGAATACTGCATGCTGGGAACTGTGGTCTCTACAGTCCACATCACTGTATCAAATATAAGCGTGCACTCTGGCCACCCAGGGTCTAAGAGCTGCCCAATCCCACCATCTGAACGGCGTACAAAGCAATTTGTCTTGACAAGTAAATAGTCCTAAAAGCAAATCCACTGATGCTTCATAAATCAAAGACTGTTTGAAATGTGACAATTACACTCCATGTGCAGTATACATATTTTTAAGTTCTACATGCATGAGGCACTTTTGGTTGAAGCCCTCACAACGATTCTGAAATGATCAAACAGACTGGGCAGGAACAATGCATCTCACCTTGGCTTGTTCAGACTCCTCCTTTGTTAGTATAAAGAGAACATCCTGGGACTGGAGGCAGCTAATGGGGACATCCAGGATGGAGATGTACTTCCGGAGGAGGTTTACTGACTTGAGCGTAAGGACCCGGCACCCTGAACAGAGCAACAGGAGAAAGCATGCAAGACAACAAGATGATTACAAGCTCACAGCATCATGAGGGTAGGCAAAGCCCCCAGCCTCCTGTATGACAGCCCACCAGGAGTCCAAATTCTGTCAGAACCTACTTTTGTGTCATGTGAATCTCTATTCAATTCTGTTTGCTTCTTAGCTATTCTGCTGACAGCAAACTTGGATTCCCAAGAAGAAAACCTGGGTTTAAAGGGTGGATGCCTTTTTATTACAATCTCAATTATTTCTGAACTTATTTGAGCCCAGTCCTGTTCCCATTGAAATGCATGGGAAGGCCCTTCGAATGCCAACACTGTATCATTTGAAGGTAGTTAAACAAGCTCATTTGACTGTCCTTCTATTCCAATTTTCAACATGCTTTGCTACAGAAACGAGTGTTTTCAGTGTCCAGGAATGACTGCAGGAGATATTAACACAGGCAGCTGATTACATGTTAACAGGAGCTCAAAACCCATCACCGGGATGTTTGTCATGCAGGGGTTGAAAGGAGCATGCAGAACAGATTCAGCTATGGTTCATTTCTTTCCCCTGTTTCTAAGAAACCTTTGAACTCAAAAGTTAATTACTAAATTTCTTTCATGGCTAAACTGTATTTATTGATGAGCTCAGCTGATGGTCCCATTAAGGAAATGTAGCTCTTTGGGAAAGTGCCTTGAGATTTCCTGACACTTCAGAAGCTGAAGTAATTATGCTCCTTATTTTAGGCACTACTTGGAGTTTGACCGATGAGAACAGAGTCACATTGTATAGACATAGTAGGCTCCGCAATCAGATGCACTGCAGCATGCCCCTGCAATCTGAATGAAACTCTGAAGGGAGGGTGCAAAGGGAGGCCTGAACTGTCACAACGTCTGTATCATTTTAACTCCAGGAGAACCCAAGATCACACATCTAATACAGCTTCAGCTGGGGACTGAGGTCCTTCTCCGTTGTCATTATGTTCTCACAGGGCACAAGGATCACAAAGTGAACATGAAGCAAGTTGATTGTTCTCAGACAAATGGGACATGATGCTGAAATCCAGGAGTGGCTCACTGTTCTCTGAGGGAAGAAGTTAGCTGAGGTTTGACTGACTCCAAGACAAGGAGAGAAGAGAGACCCTCCTAAAAGTCCCTAGGCAATGTGCATTCCTCATTCTGTGCCCACCAAGTAGCTGGCAGCTTGGGGTGCTGCCTTTGTGCTGTGAGTTCTCTAGACAGACACTTATTACTTACTAAGGGCCTGGTGCTAGGGGTGCAGAACAGTCTCACTCCCACTGATTTCATAGGATCAAGCACAAGTTAGTTTCACTAAAACCCGTCATTCTAGTGCAAAAGTGGCTCAGGTCCAGGGTGAGAAAGCAAGAACCCTTGTTCATACCCTGAGCGAGCTATCTGTGGAATTCCTGGAGAGAGGCGGGGGAGAAGCCACACAGAGGTCTCTGAGGTGTAGAATGAGGGGAGCAGCATGCTGATAAAGACATTTAGAAGGAAGCTGTGGAATATTCTGGGCCGAGGAACAAAGAATGGAGACAGGGCAAGACCTCCAACTTTCTCCAGCCTCACAAATAAGTCGGAGCATATGCTTGCCCCTCGCCTATTCCTAGGAGTGGCACCAACCCACTTTCTAACTTTGCTCTTATTTCATCAGGGGCCATCAGTGAAAGAACACTGTAGGTTTTCTGGAAACCCCTCCTTCCAGCACTGCCTCCAGGCCCCTCAATTCCTCTTCCTCCCTCCAAAAGAAAGGTGAAGGGATTTTCCCCACCTTCTCTATTTCCTTTTCCACTCCCAAAGACAAAAATCATAATTGTTCCTGCTTTTGCATTAGTCCCTGCTTATTAGATGATTTTTGCCTGATTATGACCAAAGCTTGGCCAATACAATCTAACGAGATCAGCACTAACCTCTCCCAGTCTTCTTTCTGGAAGGGTTTGCAGCTGACTTGTTCCTGAGGGGTTAGTCACTGGCAGGCTTGACAGAGCTGAGATAGCTTTCAGCATTACTTTCTGCATCTGCAAGTGGGCAGGGCTAGAGGGTCAGAGGGCAACAGCAGGTTTCCATCCTGACCCAATGTGCTAGAATAGAGAGTGACACAAGGTATGTGATCTGGAGTTTTCACAGAAGTGTCACATCAGTTCACATTGCTGCAGGCTCTGACCTGACAGAGGAAGTCTGATGTTAGCAGATAAGCCAGAGTAAATATTGTCCAGAAGGTGATAAATAGTTAATATTGACATTAGAAAAACAGCCAGGTCATAAAGAGACGTTTCCAGCAGATGGCGCTCTCCAATGATAACTGTAACTGGAAGAAAGCAACCATCATATACAAGCTAGTGCTCCAATTTACCAGATGGCAGCAAGCTCAGAAGCCTTCAGCACATTCGTCATGTCAGAGCTGTACCATGTACCTGATCCATTCCTGTTGAAGAGGCAGCAATTCAGTGGAACACTGGCCTGTTAAAGGTCACTGTGCCTTCCCTGCAGCAGGTGGTTGGAGAAGGGTGGAGGGGCCTGTTGTCCTACCAGGCTGCTTATAACTAGGCCACGTATTGGACACCAGAAGCCCTGAAACCTGTGTGCCAGGGATACTTTGTACCACTCCCCTTCCCTTGCACCAAAGACCCTCTGTGGTGCAGGAGAAACACAG
This sequence comes from Natator depressus, assembly GCF_965152275.1. Lineage (NCBI taxonomy): Eukaryota > Metazoa > Chordata > Testudines > Cheloniidae > Natator > Natator depressus. The sequence continues at coordinate 3,536,182 of NC_134250.1, read as the reverse complement.
GGTGAGAATAGGGGGCAGGGGCTCAGGCTTTTCTCCTGGACCTGACAATAAAGCCCAAACCTCATTTCAGACCCGAGTTTAACTTCTGGCTCATCTCCCTGGTCATTGCCATCAACATGGAAGGTGTGTAATCCTTTCAGGCTGCTGAGCGTATTCAGCTCAATGCTGCGAAGGTGGCTCCCAGCGAGGGGGGACAGTGGTACAGACTGAAGTGACTTGGTGGTGTGGAAAGTGGCTTCCGTTCATTTACCTCCAAGAAAGTCAATTTCTTGTTTCCAAGAAGTGAATTATTTTGCTGTTCTTTAACTCCAGGGCTTGTTGACCGTTCTTAAGTGCCCCTGAAAATTTGCAGGCACATCCATTGTGTGTGTGCAAACCAGCAGTGCCCACCCATTCTGCAGTCACAGTTAAGGAGACCCATGAAAGCCTGGCCTGTCAGATCCATTTTGTGTTCAGTCAGTAGGGGATGTGGACGGAGACCCTCTGGGCTGCTCAAGTGTAGAAATCTGCTTGCTGGGTAACTCCAGCTGAAGAGGTCTGGATCATGCCCTGCTGTGTGGAAGAGCAGAGGAGAGCCACTGAAATGGATTCCCTTGCCCTGGCATTCCACATTTCCATCAGCCACCTGTTTGCATCTCAGCCCTTTCCAATGGGGTGTACAAAAAGCAAACATAGTGCAATGGGCCTTTTCCTTTCCTGGATCACTGTTTACAAGCCTTGGCAGAGCCTCCGGAGCTCCTAGGTGCAAAGTTGGGAAGAGAGGGATGGCCTGTCCTAGGCTTAAACACTGATGGACTGTGAAGCCTGGGCTGCTCCCCCATTCCCTAATCATCTTTTTCTAAGAAATACTAATTCATCTGCAAGCACATTGCCCTTTGCTTCCCGATCCCTAGCAGCTGGGAAGGCTCACTACATTGCTACTGGAAAGCAAAATCACTGCAAGTGAATTTAGTGAAAGGTGCCAATTTACTGCCCCACAGGCTGAAGTCCTCTATGCACAGAGTGGGAACAGCTTAGGCAGCCACAATTTAAACCTTAAATAAAGGAGTTGTTTGCATTAGCAATACGACCAGGGTCATGAGGCACCACCAGCAGAGATCACTTTGACTGAGAAGAAGAGATGAAACGAAGCTGGTAGGGAATGTACAGTCCAGCTACAGATGGGAAGGGCTCAGAGATTCAAAGCCCTTCCTGCCAGCCAGGGTAAAAGAAAGGGAATGTCCAAGTGGTGCTATTGATGGGCTTGCTCCTATGACACCCTCAGGCGAAGACCTGTGGAGGAGACGGTTGTGACTGTGACCCCATGATAGATTTAAGATTGTTAGTCAGCTGCTTTACCAATTGGCCAGGCTAGTGTGACCTCTCTAGCTAGCGGATCAGCTGCTGGAGTTCTGAAGCCCAGTCAGCTTGGCTTTCTGTTTCAACAAACGTATGCAACAAGTCTGCCTGGAATGACGTAGGCTCTTACAGAGCTATCTATGACAGGGGGCTTACATTGCTTTTGCTAGATGTTAGTGCACTGGCTCTTCTGGCTGGGAGCTGGTTATAGCCAGGAGGTGGATGTACCGTGGATGTGTGTAAACCAGCTGTCCCCAGCTCTTGAATCAGGACTGCTTGCTCAGAGCTGGCCGGGAGGACTCAGCTTCCTGCTGTGGCCACACTCAATATGGGAATTAGGAAGCAAAGTGGGATGCTCGGGGTACTCATTTGCATACCGCTACCCAAAATGCCAGTGAAAGACTATTTGCAGAATCATTTCCTGTGGGCTCTTTGATCACATGGGCTTACACAGGTTCAATGCACACAGTTCCCAGTTCCTGGCAAGGGAGCAGGCCCTTTCCTTGGGCTGAGTATGCTTTTCAGCTGTGCTCCAGACAGCCTAGGCGGGCCCCGACGTCACTCTCATTTCATTAAGCCCTTCTGATGCATGGCCCTGCATGCCTGCCAGATCGAATTATAAATACCGGGAATTTCAATGAGACTGGAACTATATTTGGAAAGGCTTAATGTAAGCAGCAACATGGGAGCTCCCGACTCCTTTGGCATTTGTAGGTCATGTAAGATGTGATGTAATCAGAGCAGTTAGCCTCATGCATATCTTCAGAAGCCCACTGGTGCTGCCAGAGAAACTGAGGCGCCATCTATACTGGTCTTACACTGGTTATCTGAACCAGTTTTAGACATGGTCTCTCTGGCCTGAGAGGGCAGGGCCAAACAATGCTTAAACCAAGCCTAGTCAAACTGCATTAGCCTGTTGAAGTGGGTTCATCACAGATGGGGTCTGACATATTTGTCTCCTTGCAGCATGGCAGTAACACCTAGGCACTTGCTTTTCATTGTTCCCAGCACTTTGCAGCTACCCCTGCTGTTCATGCTGTGCCCAATCTCTGGACAATACTCAGTACACACACAGCTCTTTGCCCATTTAAAATGCTGCACAGACATAACCCCCCAGATCCCCCATGGGGAGAGGTCAGTGTGAACCTTCCCATTCGCAGATGGGACACTCAAGGCACAGCCAGGGGACGTGACCTGACTGTGGCCACAGAGTGGCAGAGTCAGGATAAAAGAGTAGGAGATTCTGGCTTCTGGGCCCACGCTTGCTCCACCACATGGATGACCCTCAACCTTTAATCACTAGGGAAGCAAAAGCAACTCTGTATGACACACTCAAATCCTTGTATAACACACAAATCTGTATGACACACAACCATTCTCATCCACAAAGGATTTGAGATTAGGGTAACAGCAGCAAAGTGTGGATGGTTTTTGGATGCTGGGTGGGGATGACCGGACTGGTTGGGGATCTCTGTGCCTGGGGGCAGAGCTGACTCCTCCAAGAGTTCCTTCCCAGAGCAGATCACTGGTAGGAGTGGGGGAGAGATAAGGGCCGAGGATCTGCTCTGGGATTGGGTAGCATGGAGTAAAAGCATCAGAAGGAGGGTGGTTAGGAAGCATGTTGCTCTTCCTCTCCTCTGCTTTGGCTACTGTTGTCCCACAGTGTGGACAGGGGCCTTGCTGAGACCCCTCCTAGCCAAACAGTATGACGGACCATTCCTCCAGATAGTATCCATAGCACAGTTTTAATATATGCTTCTCATATTGCCCACGTTGGTGAGGGAACCTGACCTAGGATAATATAGCTAGGACTGCGTTTAAACTTGGCTATAAAACCATTCTCAGCAACAATGTTACTGAGTTAGAGTTCCTCATCTGACTGCATTGCTAAAGCCCTTTTCACCTTCATGTCTAGGCCTAATATTATATCTAAAAACAGACAAATCAAAAGAACTGGAGAGCAAGGCAGAGGCCTGCAAACAGCAGCTATGTGCACACAGCAAGAGGCCAAGAAGCAGAGTTGGTGTCACACAATCCCGACAGGACAAACACACAGGATGAGAAGAGGGTGCCTTTGAACCTAACCCGACTCCCGTGGGAGACCAGCCTGAGTCACGCTAATGCCCAGCCCCAGAAGAAGGGACTGTACAGGAACATGAGCTCAGGAAAAAGCATGAAAGAGGAAGTTCAGCTATAGATTTCATTTGCATTGCAAAGAAGAGGTGGATTATTCCAATGGGGACTTGGACATAACATGCAAGTCAATAGATAGGTCATGTCTGCAGTGTCACTGATGCTTTTGTTTAAACATGTGTGACGTACCTTCAGGTAACTTCCTCTCTGAGTGCAGATACCTGTGAATTGAAACAGAAACTATGGTGAACATATAGTGAGGCCACTTGAATCCTTCTTTAAATACGTATAAGCACTAAGGGCTAAATCACACACACACACGAAAACTCACAATGCCAGCCCCTAAAATAAGCTTTCTGGAGCAGAGACTGGATGTCCCAGCTCCCACTGACCCTGGAAGATAGCAGGTTTGGTTCCCCACAAATGATTTTGCTCCTAATCCATCACTACTTTCCTTGTCCTCATTGCTGGATGGCTGGTGGGGCAGGGCATAAGCACTCCTCACCCATGTCCAATTGGCTCTCACCATCTAGTGCTACAATATAGGAAACTCTGCAAGAAGCTACCAAATACCACTTGTTCTTTAGGGTCCTGTCTCTAGTGGCCTGGGACACTGGCTCAGCAGTAGCACCCCTCTAGCAAGCCATGCTGAACAGAGGACTTGCTAGGGAAGTGCTAGCCAGGTTTCCCCAGCCCATGTAAACAGGGCTCTGCATATTTAACCTAATCATGTCACTTTGTCCACAAGCGCAAGTGTTTGAACCCACTTCTGTTTCCATTGTTCGAACCAGCTTGTGAATAGACACTGGTTCTGGTCTTGCCCAGAGTAGCTGCTCTCTTTTTCATTCAGTGACAGAGTCTGCAGGTTTAGTGACTTCATTCTGGGGAGAGGTGCCCTATCGAGAGCCCGGGAGACAGTTATCCTCTAGTTATCCACAGAGCGCAGAGACAGCATGGGCAACGGTAGGGCATGCTTCCCCCATGCTGTCCCCACAGTGGGCCTCAATCCCAACCCAGAAGGACCTCTCAAAAGAAAAAAAGTCTTTAGAAAACAGAGCAGATGGGGCGCAGTTCAGTGGAGATCTAAACAGTGGTGTTAATTACATCAATAAGTCCGAGTGGGTGTCACATGCTGAAGGAGTGGGAGGGTGGTTAGCCTCATTCCCCTTTAACGTTCCTGTTTTTCCTGCTACAACTCTGCTTTCCCCTGTGTGTGTAACTCACAACAGCTTACACTTAACACCATTTACATCTCCACTGATTTTGGCCCAGCCTGCTGGTGGCTGGACCTGCACATTTCCAGTAGATGGCAGCAGGAGTTACATAGCTAGGCTTGTGCTTGTTGAAGGAAAAACAAAATGGACCATTTGGGTGAAAAAAAGGTTATTTAACCCTGTGTAATATTTAAAGAGATTGTTATCGTCTTTTACTGGTGCATTTCATGTGTAAATCAACCTGGGCAAAACGTATATTGTATGTAAACTGCATTGTGCCTCTAGTCATTTTCAAACTATGATTATCTCTAGTTACTGGCTAGTTTCGAGGAAAGGGATTAGCCATACAGGCATAGACAAAATAGGAAGCGCTGGGTGATGAATACACAAAGCAATTCAAAGCAAAAGTCAAGCCAGAAATGCAGGACATGGCTGTATTCAAAAGCAGTGATCAGGAGACTAATGCCCTAAACAGATTCTTCCATTTCTTTCCTTCTCCAGAGGCTATGGCTACACTGGCACTTCACAATGCTGCAACTTTCTCACTCAGGGGTGTGAAAAAACACCCCCCGAGCGCAGCAAGTTACAGCACTGTAAAGCGCCACTGTAAACAGTGCCCCCGCATTGGGAGCCGCGCTCCCAGCCCTCGGAGCTAATCCCCTTGTGGAGGTGGAGTACCAGGAGCGCTGGGAGAGCTCTCTCCCAGCACTGGCGCACGACCACACTCGCACTTCAAAGCGCTGCCGCGGGAGCGCTCCCACAGCAGTGCTTTCAAGTTTTGAGCCCTAAGATCCATCGCATGACAGCCTTTGCTACCTCCAGTCTAGGAAACAGTCCTTGTAATACTTCTTCAGTCACCCACCTCTATTCAGACTCCGCTCTTATGGACTTTCTGCTCTGCCACCAGGGTGACATTCGGGATATTTACTGCCTGGAAATAAAAGGCATCAAAAGGGATGCTTAAGGTAACAAACAGAAGAGCTGCCCCAGGAGTGGACTAGTAACAATCATCATCACTGGCCACAAACTATAGCGGCAAGGAGCCTGCCTGGAGAAGCCCCAGTTAAGAGCAGCGGCACAATCAGCAGGGAAGGAAGGTTCAAGACAATAGCAGAATAGGGGATTTGTGCACACAAAGGTTCAGGAGGAAAAAGCACCACTGGAAATTCAAGTTCTGTTTTAACATGGAAGGTCCTCAGTGCTGGTACTGCAACCCTTCTCTGTTCTCATCTGGAAGAGCTGCTCTGCTGATGACCTTAGTACCACCATCCTGAGCCAACACTACAGCACTGGCTGAGCAAGGTACAGTGCAATGTTACTGCAAGGTCCACATGGTTGGAATGCTGCAGAGAAATCAACAGGCTCATCCATTCATACCTCTTAGGACTATAGATGGGAATGAACTGTGCTTGCAGGGAAAGCGAGAGAGAGTGAGGCAAAGCTCTACCTCCCACTCAAGCCCCTATATACTAACAAATATTCCTCTCGCAAATCAATCTTCTAGCTCCCTTCCACGCCCCTTCTGCAGCTCTCTCCAGGGAACACTTCCAAGTAGGGGAGAGGTTGCAGCTCTTCGCTGTTGCCATTTTGGGAATGTTGTTTTACATACTGGACGTGCTGTGGTTTGGGTGAAATGTAAGAGTCTGGCATGAGGTCATGACAAGAAAAGATACAAATGGGCTCCTTCGGGAGCTTTTTCCATGGATTGTTTCCTGAGAGATTTTTATTATTATTATTATTTTGAAGTGATGCTGCAGTGAAAGCAACCACAGACGGAAGTAGTTGAAACTCATCCACTGAACACCAAAACGCCCCAACCCGATTTATAGCCATTTACAAGCAACAGGGAATTCCTGGCTGTGCTTCTTTGTTATGCTAGTGGCAAGTTCCAAGACAGGGCACCTTCCATATCCCCTTCTAGGGGAAGGAGGAGGAAAAGCAGGATCCCTGCAGCAAAGGATTCAAAGAGTCTCTGAAGTCCTGCAGGGAACCCAAGAAATCTCTCTGCATTAAAGATTCCTGAGATTCCTAAGGGACCTGCAGCCTCAGCTCCCCTTAAAATCAATGGGAATTGAGGGCCCTTGGCACATCATAGGTGCTCAGGTATTTGCAATATTAGGACCTCACTGTTTAAGCAAAGTTTCCATTGGGCCAAATCCTGAGGTCCTTATTTTTATTCAGTCAATACTCCTCCCAGTGAAGTGTATGAGCCAGCTCCTGAGTGGCCCTGAGCACAAGCAACTTCCACTAAAGTCAATAAGGCGTGAGTAAAAAGCGAGTGAGGATTTTAGGGTTTAGCTCACAGGGAATTTAAAGAGCAGGAAACTCCACTGAGAGGGAAGCACAGTCAAAGTCCCAGTGGGTAGATTGCTGTGTTGGTGACACTCTGCTCAGAGAGAAATTGTTCCATGAAATCCATGACTTCACTCTAAGAAGGTCCCACTGTGGGGAACATAAAACCCCACACTGTATTCACTAGGCTATCTGCTAAGGCATACTGAGGAAATACAGTTTGCAGGAGCATAGCAGGGAATGCAAGGCGCAGCTGGGGCTCCATTTAGGTTCCTGTCCCCTAATCTGCCCAATTAATCTGATGAAATAGATGTGGAGCAGGAAGAGCAGCCAGTCTCCTAGGAGTCCCAGGGATGTTACATACAGCGAGAGATTTGCCAGATGTTGAATGTTTACAATCTGAAATACCTCCCCCACCCTAACTGGACTGGCCAGCTGCATTTCCCCTGCACCCAGAACCGCACTGTGTAGGCAAAATACAGTTTAAAACATTCATACAATCTACGCTCATTCATATTTCAGCAACAAAGGATGGGGCCTCGCCACTTCAAAGTAATCTGGAGAAGGGGTGACCCAGGGATCTTCCAGTTCACAAATGACGGAGCTGCTTCATCGCTCACACTGCTTTCGCCTCCATACTGTGTGGGGGTGGAGTGTGGAAAGGTTACAGCTTCAATCAACTACATGAACAAACTGCTAAAATCTTAACGATCTGGGGGAGGCTATTCCCAGAGGGATCTATTATTTTGTTTAAGCATGGTCACTGTTACCAAGGAAATAGCTTTGCTGAGTACTAACAAATTTGGTGCCTTCTGCTCAGTTTGTTTTTGTGGCTCTCAGCTCAGGGGGAGACATCAGCACAACCTCGTCAGAATAAAGAATGAGGAAAAGGCTGGAAGAAGGAAAGAGGCGAGATTCAGAAAGGGAATTTATAAGCTGGCAATCAAGGTGATGTATTATAGCTGTGGGCTGACTCTCCAAGGAAAGTGGTGGAAGCCCAATCATTTGAGACCGCAAACACCAGACTGAACAGAGCACTAGAAAAACATATAGTGGGAGACCATTTTACCCGGACTCCATGGAGATGGGCTGCATGGACCTTAGATGGCACTCCTGTTTCTAACCTCCTTGATTCTCCCCATCCCCTGGAATTAGTAAAACGAGGCTAGAAAAAACACTGGAACATGTACAATACAGAACAACCTTGACTCTTGCAAGGAGGGACAGCAACATGAGGTCCCAGCACCAGAAGGAAAACGTTCAGGCCTCAGCCGTTCCTCCTTCGGAAGTCTCATCACCACTTGAGATAGGAGCTAGAACACAGACAGATACTAAATCACTCAAAATGAATCGTCCCAGGAAATCCTTCTCCAGGATGGAGTGAAGAGGCGTCCAGGAAAGGGGAGGAGGGTGACATGGGAAAACATAGGGCTACATTATGTTTTCACTTACATGGTGAAATCAGGAGTAATGCCATTGAAATTAATGGGGCACAGTTGTGTAAAACGGGTGTAAGATCAGAATCAGGCCCAAGCTCTCCATCAGTGTGGGAAGACGTCCAAGACAAAGGGAGCAGTGGGTGCCACATACCATCATCATCCACCTAATTATCTGAAGAGGAACCTGCTCCTTGCACATCGTGTCTCTAAGCATGAGCTGGAATTCCTAAGTCAAGAAAATTCTGCAGTCTTCAGCCTCAAAGGGAGTTTTGTCAGAGGTCTTCAGGATTTGGCTGGATATTGGCCATTTTCTTTACCTATTTGCAATTGGCATTCAATTAAACCCCATATCTGAATATGTCCCAGTACAATGTACATGGGACAACAAATACATTTTTCTTTTGTACATATGTCCCAAATACAAATCAACTCTCCCATGGCAGCCATACACAGCACATGAAAGATTCAAGCCAGGGCACTTAACCACAACAAAGCATCAATGACACTCAAACAGCATCATTATCAGCTCATAAATGATAAAACACTAAGCTCCCAAATACCATCTCCACAGGGCTTCATTTAGAACCCGCCGCTGAGTTTACAGCCATTTGGAAGCAAACTGGAGGAGTTAGATCGTTTTTCTGAATGGAATTGACAAGAATTGCTCAACTAATCATACCTTGATGTAGCTTTCTACGTGGCCTCGTTGATATAAGTTTTATGGATGCAGTTGCTATAACAACATAATGCACAGTGGTTAAATTAGCAGCTCCTATTTTCCGCTCAGTTTGCTCTGGCCTAAGCAGCGAAGGGATTGTTCTTTCATATTCTAAATGGGAAGAGATGGATTTCACTAGAGGAAGTGGGTGTGCAAACCCCAGTACAGAACGTTCCATTTTATCGTAAGCCAACAAAACACACATTCGCTAGGCAGGAGGGTCTGTTTAAAATGGAAATGCCCTGAGACTCATGCAAACCAAGATCACCTCGATGCCATCCATGACATCAGTGTAAAATCCCAGCTCTATAAAACAAAAGTGCTTCTAATCATCGTCTTCTAAAACACGGGTTCTCAAACTTGTCCATCGCATGCACCTCATCAGTAATCATGTTTACCCTCGTTGTGCGTAGGGACCAACTGAGAACCCATTGTGCTGGGCACAGTACAACAGAGTAGTGTACAGTCCATGCCATGAACTTTTTACAAGCTAAATAACTTCATGTTAAAAGGGGATTGTCTCATGGTCACCTCCCCTCTTGTTCATGATGGGTTGGAACCACCTCCCATTTCCGATCCCAAAGCATCCCTGTGGTGACTGCAGCAGTAGCTTATGAGGAGGAGGTGGTGTATGAGGACAGTAGAGATGTATTGTTAGCTGGCTTCAGTGCAATAAAATAGTCACATTCTCTCCTTTTGATCTTCCTTTCATCTCTCCTTTCCACTGCTCTGTCTCTCTCGGGAGTAACCATTGTTACGTGACTAGCCAGCTCTTCCTGGACCACCAGCAAGTGCTCTGTGGCCACCAGTTAGCCACAGAACACAGTTGGAGAAATCCTGCTATAAAACGAAGCCCATCAGTGCCATTTCATGGGTGTAAAATGAGTCTGGCGAGTCTCAAATCAGCCACAGATGTCACACCCCCCCCCCAGCATTCTTGGCAGTCTCCCCAGATCGAATGGGCGATGAAGCTTCAACCTCACATGCTTTAGAGGCTGGTGCAGGGGGCAGAATGGGATAACTTGCACTGCTGCTGTCCAGACTGTACCTGTTCTGTGGAAGGATTTCAGCTTCCAGGTCTGTCAAACTAACACTTTTCAGTAGCAAAAAGAAAAGGAGGACTTGTGGCACCTTAGAGACTAACCAATTTATCTGAGCATGAGCTTTCGTAAGCTACAGCTCACTTCATCCGATGAAGTGAGCTGTAGCTCACGAAAGCTTATGCTCAAATAAATTGGTTAGTCTCTAAGGTGCCACAAGTCCTCCTTTTCTTTTTGCGAATACAGACTAACACGGCTGCTACTCTGAAACTTTTCAGTAGCAGACTCTCGCATACTTACTCATTTAAAAGCCAAAAACTGGGATAAAGCAGGTGGCTTAATCACTGGGCCATTAGGGGCTTGGAGCTCTGCAAACGGGCAAGGAACCATGGTACATTTCTGGAGCCACCTCTTCTGACAGAGACATGGTGAAACATCCAGCCCCTCTTGGCCAGAGAGTGGGTTCCTGGGACATGGGAGCTTTGAGCATGCTGGGGAGAAGAGAGGACTCTCCCCGGACTTCCTTCCAAAGAATCCCAAAGCACTGGCATGGGAAGATGATGGGGTGGGGCCCATTACAGGGACTGTGTCCATCACTTCATTCTTAGGTGAAAAGAATTTTGTAAAAAAAAGTTTCTTTTCTGTTGGTTTGGGGCTGCCTTCAAAATCCCCACAGGAGGATTTCAAGCAAAATGCTAATGTATGCTTTTTATTTCTTGCAGAAAAACAAATCCTCCCCACAAGCCCTGACATTTTATAGCTATCCACAAATCTGGGGCTTGGACACATATGAAATAGCAGCAACTGGACCAGCCACAAAAGCAGTATGTCAGGAGACTGGTATATGAGAGAATCCTGGGGTTGGTCATGCAGCCCACTCCACCCCTGCCTTTGGAGGGCATGAGGCAGAAGTGACAGGGTCAAACAGGGTGCAAAATCATTTAATTAATTGGAATAGCACCCCAATTTACCTTTTTCATCTACAAGAGTGCCTGGGGGATCCTGCAAGTCAGTTTGAAAGGCTGACTGTGTTAGTCCAATGCAAGTACCATACATGGTACTAGCTGACACAGAGACAGGGAGGGGAGAGGGTTAATTCGATCTCTTTGCTGCTTTTTTTCCCATACAATCATATGGGGGACAGCGGCAGGCAGGAACATCAGTGCGTGTGAAAGGTCACCGCACATGCTCTGCAGCTCTGTCTGAAAGCAGTGTGTGAGAGAACTCATCAGGGCACAGAAACCATGAGTGATGTGGTCATGCTCTAGTTCCTTTGTGAGACAGGCTGCCCCACAAAAAAAATTAAAGAAGCAGCAGCAGCAGCCACTAAAAATAAAACTTAATCCCTCAGTAGCTGTGGAGCTGCTGGATTAAATGAATGAGAGCAGAGAGTGACTCTGTATTTGGGGAGAAGACACGTTAAAGAGAACAAAAACAACAAGGAGTCTGTTGGCACCTTAAAGACTAACAGATTTATTTGGGCATAAGCTTTCCTGGGGAAAAAATGCACTTCTTTTTACCCACGAAAGCTTATGCCCAAATAAATCTGTTAGTCTTTAAGGTGCCACTGGACTTTTCGTTGTTTTTGTGGATACAGACTAACACGGCTACCCCTCTGATGTTAAAGAGATGCAGGCCTGTTAGACTGCAGGGGATGGAATTCAGGGGCCAGAGTCTCTTCCATTCAAACATTTTTCTAAATCCATCAGTGCACATGAGACGTGAGTTGTGCATCACATTTTGGTGAAAGTGCATTCATAACACAAAGCTAGGAGTCAGAAAGTGTAGATACAAAGGGGCCCAGAACAGGATCAGCAGAGTGGGGGATTGCAAGCCCACAGTGAGGAGCACTAGCGGAGAAATATTGGGAGAGCACAGGAGTAGAACAGATAGGGGTGCACTGGTCACAAGTGCACTGGCAGAGTTTTGGGCAGTTCCCACAAGTGGAATAGCAGAGGGTGCTGCAGGTCGGGATTGAGGTGAATCGGTGAAGTCCAGGCAGTGCTTGGCTCTAGTATTAATCTTTTACTTGCATAGGCACCACATGCACTCTGTTTCAAATAGCATTTCGGCAAGGCGTGCAATGGACTGTACAACATCACTGTACCTTAGAGCTGTGTAAAGGGCGATGTGGTTAGCGTGGCCGCTCACTCCTCCCGCATCAAAGGTTATCAGCTGCAAAAAAACCCACAGAACACAGTTATTTAGCAAAGGAGCAGAGTGCAGTAAAAGGTTGCAACTAAATTCGAGGGGGTTGGGCATTTGTGTAACTCAGCATTGTCCCAGCCAGAAGTCTTGAGTGAGTCCCATGTTTGTAAAGCAACTCGCACAATGGAACCCTGGTCCATGACTAGGGCTCTGAGGTTCTACAGTAATACAAATAATACATAAAATAAAATAATAATAATAATTCAGACCCCATGGTGCTGAGAGAAGTGTAAAAGCCTAGACAGAAAGATGAGAAGTGTCACTTCCTGAATATCCGGATACACGTTACTAATAATAATCAGACCTCACAGTTATTCTGAAGAAGTTCTCTCTCATAAACTCCTGGTTACTGGATCCAGGAGACTCTACTATACAAGTCCCTTTCTCCTGGAGTTGACAGATTACTAGGGTGCATGTGAACTGCAGGGCAAGACTGTGCTTTGCTAGGCCCTAGACCATGACATTATCACTCAGGCAGGAACAGCAGGCTCCATAAATCACTTTTGTGCCTGTAATGGGAATGCACTTCAGGATCACACTGTGAAAAAACAGCCTGTTTCTGGAATATGTTATTTTAACCAACCAGCTAACAGTGTCCTGTGTTTGGCTAAGGCAGGCTCTTGGTCAGGTTGGAACAATAGATTATTATTTGTCTGCACAGGGAAAGGTTTTATTTCATTATTCAAAGGTAGTGTGATCTGTGGGCTACAAAGAAATCAACACCTCCCTAGTGTCTCCTTCCTTGCCCAGCCTGTTCTGTCCCTTTAGTATGGGAGGAAATGCCACAGCCATGCTTACTCACAACTGTTCCTTTCTCCAAATCAGTTTCACAGGCAACGCCCAAAGCACTGGGTAAAAGGCTGAGGGAAGATCAAACAGTCTCCCCACCTGCTTGGCGACCTGCTGCGCCACCCACCCTACCGGAAGAGCAGCCGAGGCATCCCTTTCGAACGCAGAAGGTGCTTCGTGAACAACAGTCAAAGACAGACTCAGGCCTGGTCTACACTGGCACTTTACAGCTCTGAAACGTTCTCGCTCAGGGGTGTGAAAAAACACCCCCCTGAGCGCAGCAAGTTTCAGCGCGGTGAAGTGCCAGTGTAGACAGTGCACCAGCACTGGGAGCCGTGCTCCCCTCGGAGGTGCGGGGGCGGTTTTTACAGCGCTGGGAGACCTCTCTCCCAGCGCGAGGGCCGCGACTACACGAGCCACATTAAAGCGCTGCCGCGGCGTGGGTAGTGAAGACATACCCTGAGAAAGATCCAGAAAACAAAGGCACTGGACAAGCCTTTGTAAAGGTTCTCCACCCTATGAGAGACCCCAGTTACACTTTTCATTTTGCTCAGCAGCTGTAATTTGGTGCAATGAGTTTGGCTACCCAGCAGGAGAATTAATTGGTCATTATTTGACTCTTTAGAACGTGTCTGGTGGAAGCCCCACTGGTTTGTGCCAGACATTACGAGTTGTTTCCTTGGTATCTCTTTCACACCGAGTAAATTTGCATAACTCAGTACTGCCCCTTTTTCTGTACTTGGCATCTTTTTGAGAGGCTATTCCCACTACGAGCATGGTTCTGTGAGGTACTGAGCTTGCCTGATCCTCATGGATTTCAGCTCATACAGTATGTCACACAGTCAGGCCCTAAGGCAGAGAGCTGATCAAGTTACTATAGAACACCAGACAGTGCAATGAATTCACATGGAGCTCTATACACCAGAGATAAGACACTGTCCTTGCCCCAAAGAACTTACAGTCTAAATTCACCTTTACACCGAGTCGTACATTCCTTAGGTCACAATTAGTCCCAATGATTTTAATGGGAGTAGCAAGGTGCTACTCCACATAAGTAAGAGTGGGAGAATCTGGCCCTAAGACAGGACATATTTACAAAAAGAAAAAAGAAAAGGAGTACTTGTGGCACCTTAGAGACTAACCAGTTTATTTGAGCATGAGCTTTCGTGAGCTACAGCTCACTTCATCGGATGCCACAAGTACTCCTTTTCTTTTTTCTTTTTACGAATACAGACTAACACGGCTGTTACTCTGAAACCTGACATATTTACAGACGCACAGAGCAGCTGTACTTTAAAAAACCTACCAAAACAAAACATACTTCACTGCACGCACGCATCTTCCTCTGGGGAGAGGATGAGAGAATAAGCCACCCGTGACGACTGTTAGTCACATCACTTAGGCTATGTCTCCCCTGGCAATTGAACGACAAACCTTTTGTCTTTCAGAGGTGTTAACCCCCTCCCCCGAAAGACACAAGTTTTGCTGCCACAAGTGCCGGCGTGAACCGTGCGTTGTTGGCAGGAGCGTTCACCTGCTGACAACGTGAACGCCGTTCACCTGCTGACAACGTGAACGCCGTTCGTTGGGGGTAGAAGTTTTTTAGCGGCAGGAGAGCCGACAAACAGCAGCGACACTGCGTGACTTTTAGCGGCACGGCTGTGGCGACACAGCCAGGTCGTTAAAAGCTGTGCAGTGTAGACATCGCCAAAATGTGCTACTGCAAGGTGCTCAGATACTGGGGGATGGGGGAGAGATAAGAATCTCTGTCTACTGTACATAATTAAAATAACAAATAGCTTAAATTGGGATAGTATCTGAATGTGCTAGACAGACTGTACGGGATTGATTTCCAAATGATGTTGCTTAACTCATGCCCAAGATATCTGCATGTGAATCTACTGTGCCTACGAGCATGCAGATGTGTGTGCAGTTATTCATTGTACTCATCCAGTGACCTGTCTTGTAGGAGAAAGGCATATGGGTGTACATTTTACCTGTATAACTTAGGTGATTACCTTTGAAATGTTGGCCCTGTATTCACAGGTATCACTTCATTCACTGCTGACATGCAGCTTATGATGGGCAGTGACATCTCATCTGTCCAGTATGTAGTGTTTAGGGTCTATCACACAGGCCACTGATTTCATATAGTCTGGTTGCTGTATTCATTACTGCTAGTATTCTGAAAGCACGCTGCAATCACATTTCAATGCATTCTCCTGGCCCTTGGGAATTTATTTTATAATCTGACTTCCCAGTTTGTGTTTCACATGCTGGAGATAACTTTCACAGAGGAACTTTTGCTCCTTCCACACAGTGCATCTGTCATAACCATACAGCTAAGGGTAGCCTAGAATTCCTCCTTACCTGTAAGGGGTTAAGAAGCTCAAATAACCTGGTTGGCACCTGACCAAAAGGACCAATGGAGAAAGAAGATACTTTCAAATCTTGGGGTGGGTGGGAAGGCTTTGTTTTGTGTGTTCTCTTGGGAAGCAGAGAAGCATCAGATCAGAAAACTCCTTCTCCTATAGACCATCTAAAAGTCTCTCATATTACAAAAATTGTAAGTAAAAGCCAGGCAAGGTGTGTTAGATTATCTTTTGTTCTGCTTGTGAATTTTTCTTTGCTGGAGGGAGGTTTATTCCTGTTTTTTGTAACTTTGAAACTAAACCTAGAGGAAGTTCTGCTGTGTTTTTGAATCTTTTGTTACCCTGTAAAGTTATTTTCCATCCTGATTTTACAGAGGTGATTTTTACCTTTTTTTTTTTTTAAAATAAAATCCTTCTTTTAAGAACCTGACTGATTCATCTATTGTCGTAAGACCCAGGGGTTTGGGTCTGTGATCACTTTGTAACCAACTGGTTAGGATATTATTCTCAAGCCTCCCCAGGAAAGGGGATGTAAGGGCTTTCAGGGATATTTTAGGGGAATAGGAACTCCAAGTGGTCCTTTCCCTGATTCTTTGTTAAATCACTTGGTGGTGACAGTGTACCCTCCAAGGGCAAAGAATTTGTGCCTTGGGGAAGTTTTAACCTAAGCTGGTAGAAATAAGCTTAGGGGGTCTTTCAAGTGGGTCCCCACATCTGTACCCTAGAGTTCAGAGTGGGGAGAGAACCCTGACAGCACCAGTTACATGTTCGGTTTAAAAACATAACCCAACCTGCTGATGACGAAAGCAAGCAAGCAAGCAATCAGGATAGGATAGAACAACCTGCACATCTTGATTCTGCCTGGGCTGGAACACGGGTGTGACTATTTCTGTGATCAAGAGGCTGGAATAGGAAATATTCTTGTTTGGTGGAATCTTTGGGGGTTTCCTTCTCCACATCTGTTCTGAAAAGGGAGCTGTGGCTGTTGGTGCCGATGGGTTTTCTTTTTCCGGATGATCTTGGTATCTAGGAGATGGAACTTTCACTGGTGGAAGCCAGCAATGCAGCCAACATAAACAAGGAACCAGAAATCCCTTCCGGAGGGGGCGGGGATTACAGAGGAAATCTGCTCAATTATCAGCAGAAGAGCTAAGAGCTCTAGAGTCTGAGCTTCCTCTGCAAATCATGCACACTGGAGAAGAAAAACACTGGGTCTCCTGACAGTTGCTGGCACCACCTAATATTTTAAAATGCAGCTCACCTCTGCTCAAGGAGACCGACGGGATAGATATTTTCCTTTCTGTGGAGCAGATTCTCTGTTCTTTCCAAGGAAGTGGGCCATCCAAGAAAACACTGTAGGAGCAACCTGCTTTTATAGCCCCATTTCCTCCACATATAATTTTTACGGGCCTGGAAAGGTCATTAGAAATTACACCCTATGCGGTCACCTCTTTGGTCCTTTGTGGGGCAGGTTTTTGGAAGACATCCAGCTGGATTTGGAGAGCACTTTGGTCCCCTCCCACATGCTGTTAAACAAGAGAAACTATAATTTAAAATAATGGGCTATTGGGCCAAAATCAAACCACAGTCTGCATCGCAGCGCTGGCTGGACTGGAGCTGCAGATGTCTGAGTGAGTGCCAGCTCTTTAGGAAAGCCCACAGGACCTTTCATTCTTTTGCCTGCCTCAAGCACACCTGATAAAACTACAGCACAAAGAAAGGTGGGAGAAAGCAGGGATGGCAGAGATTCTTGCAAGAGGCGCATTCAAACTGTGCATGCTGCATTATTTTCCCAGTGTCCTGCAAAGCCATATAAAGTCCTTTCTACACTAGAATATCAAATTTGAGTCTCTTAAATTTCAGGAGCTGGGGGATTCTGATTCAAAACCCCAGATCTGAACCCAACGTCCAGAGTTTGAATTCCAAAACTAGAGGGGGCCTGGCTGGTTTGGAGGTGGCCCAAGATGATGGGAATCTTTCTAGAGCAGTTGAAGTTGAGAGATTTCCACCAGTCCCAAGTGGAGAGTAACTCATAAAATTCTGGTACCTTTGAACCCTGCTCTAGCTCTGCCCCAACACAATCTGAATGCTAGCTCCTCGTCCCATTTCTGCTTTCAGCAAGCCTCCAATAACACTATTGCCTGAGATCCTGACTAACAGGCATTGCATCATCTAGAGGTTGTCTGAGGCCCAAGCAATAGCATGTAACGTGCGGTACATACACTTGGTACTTTCTAATCCAGATCGAGACAGACTGGCTTTGGCTGATACTCCCTGCAGTACTGGCTTTTACTTAGAAATCTAGCAGGCAGGAAATTATTTCCAAAGTTTATAAATTAGTTTTGGCTTTGAGTTCACCAACCTTTAATTTCTGTGTCTCCACTATTTAATGTTGAGCTAGGATGACACATGTCCCTGTAGCTCTCAAAGAGATTGAGTTACTCACTGACTTCCAGGGCAATTGGGGAAATGAGTAACTATGTAATAGAACAGAAATACACAGAACATGGTGTGACTCCCTCTCCCACAATCCCTCCTTTCAGACATGCTGGAACTCTAGCATGTCTCCCCATGGCCAAATGACACAGGAGTTCTGTAAATACGAGATATAGTTCTCTGTGCAATGATTATGGAGAAGAGCTGGGGTAAGGTCTGGTGCCTGTCTTAATGGGCAAAAAGGGTGTGTGTTTTTCAGTCATGTTAAGTCAACTGAGTGTAGCCATATTAGCCTGTAACTCAACCAGGCTTTTCAGTCATGGTAAGGTAAGTCAGCCAAGCCAACGTGGCTGAAACACCCAATGTTTTTGCCCATCAAGGCCAGGGCCCTAGTCTCTGGACAGGAGGGCCCCCTGTTGGATCATATTAAAGAAGTTCTGTATTAAAATCACAAATGAGTTTGATTCCCCATAGTTTAAATTCTAGGGTATTACTAATTAAGAGGTCTCTTGGTTTTTGGTACTGTTTCTCTCCCTCCATGTGTGAAACTTGCAAGCTGCTAATTGTGTTAGTACATTCTAAGACAGAGTCTGTTCTCAAAGCAATTCTTTGTAACAACAACTACTCACACAGGGAGAGACTCAAAGCAATCCTCTGTAACAACAGAAACAGTACCCAGAGACTTCCCGCCCTTTTGTTGTACTCATCTCGCTTTGTTAACAATTGTGATTAAAATAGAGATAGAGGATGTATGTGGATGGATGCTTGGTGTGGATAATAACTGAATGATCAGGGAGGTGCCAGCCTAAGAATCCAGTGTCCATCGACTGAAGAAGGCGTCAAGTGGAAAGAACCAGAGGACCCCCGGAGGGCAGACTGGAATCCACCCAACAGCCTCAAGAATGGGAGAACCAAAGAACAAGATAACAGCTGGCAGCATGCAGCCGTCAGGAATGTGCCATCTGCTGATCGATTCAGCAACAGCATGATGAAGCAATTCCCATAGACTGGCACAGGAAGAAATTCCTATAAAAATGGACTCTAGAAAGTAAGAAGTTTGGGGTCTGATTCTGCAAACCAACTTCCAGGAGCATCAGATGAGCATCTGACAAGGCCCTGCTCCCTCCTCATGTCCAGGCCACCTGGCCAGTGGCTTGACATGAGCAACTCTAAGGCTGGTAACTATGATAACTACCTTGCAGAACCTGTGTGTGTGTGTGTATGAATGAATGTGTGAATAAATATGAGATTGAATGGAATGTTATAGCTATAACTAACTGCTTACTATGATTCTTTCTGTATTCACAATAAATGTGGCATTTTGCCTTTTCCCCTTTAATAAGATCCTGCTGGTTTTTATTTTATTGGTACAACACCCCCAAAGTGTGGACAAGAGCTACCTGTAGCCCACACCACAGAGTTTTACAAAGTAGAAGACACCCAAGTTGTAGGTGCTCAACTAAACTAATCAACTGCTCATTTTCATTGTTGGCAAACTCTATTCCTACTTCTGATTTAGGGAAGTTACAAGAACCAGCGACTATCTGGGCCATTGGCATTTATTCTGGAGGTTTAAAATTATGTAAATCTAGATGCAAATCTGATGCCACTGGCGCCTGGCAAGTTTCCAAGGTGGCCCTCTGTGGCAGTGACAAAGATTCATTTGTCTGGGAAACAAATCTCCCCCATTTACACAGACCAAGCTCAGAGCAGTTCAGTGAACTGTTTGAACACGTCCAGATAGAGGGATGCAGTGGGTCCCAAAAGCCATGGATCTAGGTTGTCAGGGTCCATTGCTTTCATCATTAACAAGGTTACATGCCATGCTAGCTGCACAGCATGAAGGGCACTTGTGATGTTCATGTTTCATGCTTTGAAACCAATGCACGTGATTTTTCAACTCACACTACATAACTGCAAGACTTAAGCCTCCTATGCCCTCCGCACCACACAAAACTTGCGTTTCATTTCCTCTGAGACAGCGCTCCAACCCTTCCTCGTTATTCAGGAGAAGTTTTAGTGGATTCAGGATTTCTACTGGGACTTCAAAGGGTTTGCCCTGCTGCCCAAGAGAGTCAAGAACATGCAATCCAAGTCCTCTTGTGTTAAGAGCTTTCATATCATATTAAAACTCCTGACTATTCACAGGGCCGAAATACACTGAATGACTGTAGGAAAGCTGCATCTGACTTCCCTGTGCACACCAATGAATTTCATGGATAATTAGCCGCAGAATCAATACAGAGTTGGAAGCATGAGCTGTCTCTTGTTAAAGAGCTTTCAGTTCCTGTGTTACAAGACTCAGAGTGACTCTGATTCACAGTCTCTGCCCTCCTTTGTTGTCTTGCATATTGCTGTGGGGTTTGTTTTTAATATTTTGTCAGTTTGGTGCTAAAGAAACATGAGGGGCTGTAACAGTGTCGACCCATCGCCGCGGCATCTCCTGCTGGTCGTGCTCGGAATAAGCTCTCTTGGACCACCAGGGCGCCTTTTACTAGCGGTGTCTCACTCACTGTTACTTCCACTTTCTCCACCATGATCTCTTCGGGACCCAGCCCCCCGGCTGTGCCCCAGCCTGCTCTCTCCCCCCTTTGGGGGACAGCTTCTTCCACTTGCCTCAGGAGCAACTGCAGTCTCTAGTCTAGCTCCTGGCTTCCAGGGCAGACTGCAGTCTGGATTTAGGCCACTCTCCTCATTTTCAAGTAGGGGTAAAGGAGGGGGAAACCCAGGCCCACCCGCTACTCTGGGTCCCGGCCCAGGGACCCTATAGCTGGCAGCCACTTTCTGCCCCTCCTCCTATTTCCCCCGCCTACTTTCCCCCATAGCCCTAGCATCTTCCTGCCCTTGCTTCAGGGCCTCAGTCTGGCCAAGGTCAGTCAAGAGCTCCCCTATTGCTCTGCTACCCTGCCCAGCACTGCAGTATCTCCAGTGCTCCTTGGCCGGCAGACAGTCCTTACCCCTTGCCCTCCAGGGAGAGACTGCCTCTTACTCTGCTGAGCAGCCCTTTATATATGGGCTGCTCCAGCAAGCCTTCTCCTGATTGACTCTCTCAATAAACCCTTTCCTGATTGGCTGGATGCTGTGCAGCCTCTCCAAGGCTGCCTTAACCCTGCTCCTGCCTGTGTGGGGCAGCCACTGCACCACAGGGACTATCATGCCAGACTACAGCCAGACTTAGTAAAGAGGGGTTTTGTGCATATTTCCTCACTACATAGTGCTTTAATCCTGTTCTGTAGAAACCCTACTGTTTCAGTCCTGGGCTCCCACACAGATCTTCCAATGCACTTGAGTCCTGACCAGCAATCCCCCTGGGATTCCAGTCCTGGGTCCCAACACAGAATTCTGCCAACATATCTCAAACCCTGACTCTCAGACAATCCTGGGTTTTTCATAGATGAAGACTATCAGCTGTGACAAACTGCTTTTAAAATGTAAACAAACATCCACTAGTGACTAGGGTAAAACCTCTCCGAGCTCATTTCACTTGTGTAACAGTAGGGAATTGACCTGAGGTCTCCGGAGGTGAAAGATCCATCCATTAACCTACAGTGTCATCCTTTCCCATTTTATTTTATAAGGCTGTTTTATTTGTTTTGGTCTCTTTGTATGTGTTAAAGTATTTGAAAGAGGGTTAGTCTGATTTTGTTTTACCTATAAAAGAGTCATGGGAGAGTTTCTGGAATCTGCAGAGGAATAGACACAAAAGCTGCACAAATGCTCACACATAAACTTGAAATCACAAGACGCAAGCCTAATTTTGGGCTGCATTGCAGGCTCCCTAAATTAATGAACCTGGTGCTCATTTATGGTGAAACTTATCAGTTTCAAAGGAGCTTTGCCCCGAGTTTTTGAGTTTGTTTGACAATGAATTTCAGTGAAGGCTGGTGACATCTTAGAGAAGGTTGGGAAAATGACCACATAAAGTTGCCTTGTAGGGCTGAATTACAGCAATGGGTAAAGATCGTAATGTACCTGCTTCAAAACAGGGTAGACACCATCTCCTTTCCCCTCCCCACCTGCCCCAAGGAGCCTCCAATAGTAAAATTCTAAGCAAAACTCTACAAAAAATAAACCTTTTAAAAAGGGAGCAAAGAATCTGGAATAGTGATAGCATAGAATGTTGTGGGCAAAATCCCTTTGCTGTAGAAAGTTGCACATTACCAGGTTGATGTTGTTGGTTTCTATGTGCTTTAGCACAAAAGTAGAGAGGAGATGTGTGTCCCAGTCAACAGCTGGATCGTCTGGAAGGTCCCTGGAAATGAAAAACACAATCAGTCACGTCATGGCTCCCCGCTGTATCCATCATATGCTGAAGGACAGATCACATCTTCTCCGAGATTGGAAGCAAGTTAATTTTATCAACCGAAGAAAACCATCCGAACTAAGCACTGCAAGTTTCCCAGTGTCGAACAAGGAACACTGGTATATTGGTAGGGCTGGAAGGGAAGCACGGCAGTTTCGTCAATAGTTTCCCCACTTCGTTAAGAGTTTAACTTGTTATTGGTTTAAAATTAGATTTCAGCACCACCACCACCTATTTTCTTTGAGCAACGTCTATTTGTTCAGTGATTCCTGCTTTCTGCTCCCTTCCATCAGAGTTCCTACCCGCCGCACAGAAAGAAAACGTCCACCCTCTCTTTACTCAAATACTTCCTTAAAACACAATTTACCCAGAAAGCCTTTCCAATAAAATCTACTGATGAATTACATATTAAAAGTAATGGATCAAATTCTTCTCTGACCCCATTACCTTTGTGTGCTTTGCATCTGCACTGTGTCTAACTACTCTATCTGTGTATTTTACATTGTGAGTTCCTTGGGGCAGAGATCATGGGCCAAACACTGGTCTCAATAACACTGCCGTAAATCCAGAAGTCACTCCACTAAAGTCAACAGAATTATTCCATATTTACTGTGATGTAACTGAGCAGAATATGATCCCCAGTCATTATGTACTGCCAGGTGCCACACACACTGTTGGTGTTCACTACTTTAATAGTACATATAATAATTTTTCATTAGCAATAATATACCCTAAGGCTGCTAAAGACCCATGAGGATCCGTTAAACCCTTCTTTCACTCTTCCTGTCCAGTAATAGTTTGATTATTGCCTTGAGGCAGCTTAGCAGCCAAGTGAATGCATAACCTTTTCGCACTGACACAATGATTTGGATTCAGAATGGTCCCAGCTGTTTGTTGCTGAGCGTAGAAGTCCCATTTCCCAGTACACTTGTCTCTTTGCTGGTTCCCAAGACGACAGGGATGATAACATCTGCATCAGAGCAACGGAAAAGTGTCTCCTCAGCACACAGCTCAGCGCATTTCCAAGGTCAAGCTCTTAGACTGTGTCTACACTATGGGACTTTTGGCAAAATTTCCCCACAGCTGTTAACACTGGTAGTAGCAAAAAGGGGAGCCCTATAGACTGGCTGCCAGCATTTTCACCACTGTGCTGCCTAGCCCTGTTCAGAGCTGATTTAAATAATATGGTGTTAAAAGTACCAGCAGCATTGGTAGCTTTTTCTATATGAGCGTTCTCATCCTTGCTACCCTCATGGGAGCTGCACTGGTGTTCGCAACAGTGGACAATTGTTTCAGTAGCTTGAATGGTGCATTTGAGGATACTAATATTCAAATTGTGCATTCGGCTAAGTGGGATTTTTTGCTGCCCACAGCAGTTTGTTCCTTCTTCATTCACCAGACTTTGTCATGACAGTTCTCTAAAAACTGATGTAGAAAAGTGGAGACAGAGAAAAGTGTCCTGTGAAAACACCAGGAGAGCTCCAACCTGTAAGAGGTCAGGAAGGAAACATGGCAACTGGAAACGACAATGTTTACAAGGATGTTAGTATCCCAGCAGCTGTGCTTGGTTTTACTGAGCTTTCTCTGAAGAGGCTCCGGGCAACGGAGCAGGTTTTAACTAGATTGGACAGACAAAGGTCACCCTAGTTCAATGACAATCAACAGCTGGAGGCAATGGTTCAGAGTCTCTGAAAACAAAACAACCTGAAGGCATGGGGAAATTAACCCTGTGCATGCTGAACTGATTAAAGTGAGCACATTTTGCAAGCAGCTATGCTGCTCTCCATTTACCAGAGCCCCATGAAGCGGGCCATTCATGCCCTGCAACTAAGAGGAATTTTTTCCGGCATCATATCACCTGCCAGCAGCAAAGACAGCAAAGCTGATACACACACACACACACGCACATGCACACACAGTTTGTAACTAACTAATTCTCACAACACCCCAAACTTGTATTAGCCTCATTTTGCAGACAGAGAAACTTGAGACAGACATTAAAGAGACAATAAGGTGGACCAACTTTTCTGTTGGCGAGAGAGACAAGCTTTGGAGCTAGACAGAGCTCTTCTTCAGGTCTGGGAAAGGTACTCCCAGCCAAGAAATTGTTTAGTATAAGTAGCTCACGAAAGCTTATGCTCAAATAAATGTGTTAGTCTCTAAGGTGCCACAAGTACTCCTGTTCTTTTTGTAATAAGCCAGTTGTTCTCAACCAGGGTACACGTACTCCTGGGGGTATGCAGAGGTCTTCCAGGGGGTACATCAACTCAGCTAGATATTTGCCTAGTTTTACAGCAGGCTACCTATAAAGCACTAGCAAAATCTGTACAAACTAAAATTTCATATAAATGATTTGTTTACACTGCTTTATACACTGAAATCTGAGTAAAATATTTATATTCCAATCAATTTATTTTATAATTATATGGTAAAAATGAGAAAGTAAGCAATTTTCCAGTAACAGTATTCTGTGACACTTTTTGTATTTTTATGTCTGATTTTGTAAGCAAATAAATGAGGGAGTTTTTAAACTTGGGGTATGCAAGACAAATCAGACTCCTGAAAGGAATACAGTAGTCTGGAAAGATTCAGAACCACTGTAATACGTCATAAATCCAGTGTCTCTGTTCAATCCATGATTTTTAACGTCTAGCAGAGTGATGAATTTAAGCTCCCAGGCTCGTCTTTTGAAAGTGTTGTGCAGGTTTCCTTTGAGGATGAGGACTGAGAGGTCAGATACAGAGTGATCACTTTGTGACACAGACATTAAATAACACATCCAAACCCACGAAGAGAAGCCAGTAGCAGAGCTGGGACCAGAACCCAAGATCATCACCCAGGTAATCTGATCACCCAGCTCCAGGAAAGGTTTCAGAGTAGCAGCCGTGTTAGTCTGTATTCGCAAAAAGAAAAGGAGTACTTGTGGCACCTTAGAGACTAACAAATTTATTTGAGCTCCAGGAACTGTCTTTGCTAAGTGTTTGAAGAGCACCTAGCATATGTAAATTCTTGGCACTGCCACAATACAAATAAATACATATAATCATGGACTCTGCTTAAACCACTAGACCAGATTACCATTCTATTTAATATACATGTAAACATATTCTTATTAATACCTTAAAAATCAACCCTAGCCAAATCTGAAGCACAGTGACCTTTTGAACAATAAAAACAGGTTATATCTGATTGTTTATTAATAACTTCAGGGCTGATGATCAGAGCCATTTGGCATTTAAATGGTTAACTCTAGCTTTCTGACTGTAGCTGATAACGTCTCTGAGCTCAAGGTTGCAAGGCTGAGATAAAGGGCTGTAATGGAGTGAAAATTAGCACATTCCCTGGAGCCCACTGGAGCCTGTGCCAGGAGACACCCCCTCCCCGGACCTTCTCTGTCCTTTGCCCCAGAGAGCTCCTTGTTGGTGCTGCCAACCACCGTGATGGATCAAGATATAAATCATATGTTGGAAAGGGTTCCTGGATCAAATCGCTGTAGGGGTAGGGGTGTAGGAAGAGTTCAGTCAAGCAGCCTGATTTCAGCCAAAGGCTTCTGTCCAAGAAGTGACATTTACAAGCATTCCAAGTCACAGACATTGAATGCAAAGGATTGTTCATAGCTAGGGAGCCTCAGTGACTGAGGGCATGAACAGCTGGCCACAATGGGGCAAGGCTTTTGTCATTCAGTAGGAAGGTTTTGCCCCAGAATTAAGATTGTTCCCACTTTTATAACATTTTCAGTGAATCAGAGTTTTGCGGCTGCTCTGTCAAGTGTATTTAGTGCTCTGCTGAGAGCACTGGAAAGTGAGGGTACGTCTACACTGCAAAAAAACCATCCACAGCAGAGAGTCTCAGAGCCTGGGTCAACTGACTTGGGCTCATGCTACGGGGCTAAAAACAGTGTAGATGTTACTTCTCAGGATGGACCCCGGGTTCTGAAACCTGGTGAGGGGGGTTGGTCTCAGAGCCTGTGCTCCCTTCTGAGCAGGAATGTCTACACTCCGATATTTGGCTCCATAGCGTGAGCCCGAGTCAGCTGACTTGGGCTCTGAGACTCGCCGCCGAAGATGTTGTTCTGCAGCATAGATGTACCCAGAGGGTGGGATTTTCAAATGCACCCAATGTTGGCTTAACTATGCTTACTGACCTTAGCAGGAGCAGTCAGGCCAACTCTGAGGGCTTCTGAAAACTCTACCTATAAGTCCTCCATTTATCTATCATGGGCTTTGCCACTGACTCCGATGCGAGGAGGATAAGACCCTTTGTTGGTTTCTAATTTTCTCCCCCTTGTATTTGTCCTCTCCATGTTTCCCTATGGAATAATTACATCCTTGCAGCTACTACCTCTGTTCTTGCACTGGCACTACCATAGGGCAAAGTAACGGAGTGGTGGACAACACAGTATTTAGTCTTGGCTGCAGCATCCAGGGGATTTGAGAGCCACCAGTGGGCCACAGCAAACCACAAAAGGAAATTAAATAAAAAGGCAATTTCTTTGTTTTGGGTAGACTTTGCCCAGTGAGCTCAACCTGTGCACCATACACAGCTGCATCTTCATAACAAAAGGAATTAAATGAATTTCTATGGAAAAAATGAGAATGGAAGCATTGTATGCTACACCCTGTTTGTGTGTCTCCCTTCTCTTGTTTGCTTTTGTCTGCTGGATGTTGTCCCTTGTTTATTGTTGCTTCAGGGCTTGGACCATCTGACCTCTAGATCAGAGCGTCACTAACCTTGAGCATGAAGCCAGCAGTACTCGCCCTGCCAGAGGGGTTAGTTTTTATAAGATAACTTTTATATTTTAACAAACTTCACACTGAAGGCAGATTTGAGAAGAGCACCCATGTTGGAGGGACTCCTTTGTGTCCCTGATGGAAACTTTAAAAGCTTCACCTACTCTACATGGCCCAGCTCTACCTTTCTTCTATGACATCCTGTTCGCCTCCTGACCAGCTTTCTTATGTTCAGCTTCTAACAGAGCTGCACCCAATGCACTGTGTGTGCACCTTTTTTCAGAATCTTCTATGGAATTTGTTCTGATCAAGAGCCAGGATCCTGTGATCACTTCAAAGATTAAGTTGAACCAAACAGCCAGTTTGTGTGAAGTCCATGTGGCTTAATAAAGAGCAAATGGCTGTCCCACATGGGACACTTGTGTTTACGATACCCTTGGGTCTGTCACTCCCTAAGGTTGCTGAGACTAGGCAATGCCCAGGCCTCTGGGACACTGTGTTATAGTGCCTCCTGCTGGATGACAGATTGCTTGGAGAGAGAGCAGTATGGATGGGGGTCTGTTAGGAAGCCTTCTCAGCCTTGTGGGGCCTTTACAGGTAGTGACAGGAAAGTGGGTGGGGCGGAAATGGGGTTCCTGGAAGAACTACTCTCCTCCCCCCACCAAACAGATCAAACACCAGAGCAAAACCTTCCAGATACTCTGGATAATCTGATTTTTCATTCCATTGAACTCCAACGGGATAAAAATGAAAGGATTTGCCCATTCAGTCTAACTTCCTTACTGGCTCTTTGTCCTCCAGCATGACCCTAATCAATGCAAGGCTAGTGACCAGGAAACAACTTTTGCACGGATTTATTTTCCCCTCAAAGAATGATGTTACATTAAATCAGCACAGAGGTTGGTAGATTAATGGTAGACTACATAGGAAACAGGTGAACTGCTGTTCAGTAGTTCCCAGCTGAGAACAATGACCGCAGTGTGTTTGTTTGAATAAAGGACGCCCTTTGTATAAAAATAAGATAAAGGAGTTTCTGAACATCTGGGTGATTGAATCTGGACCAGAAAGCAAAGGATCCCACAAAATAAAATGAGCTAGCACACAATTAGTGAAGAGGCTGTGTGATGACCAGAGGCAATCAGGGAGTGACTTTTACATCACAGTGTCAATTTATTGGAAAGTCTGAATTAACAGGAATGATCATGTCAGCCTCTGAGGAGTGAAATGTGAAATTATTTTCTAGATTATACTGAGATGAATGGAGACGGGCTAGCCTTAGAGTCTCAGGCAGAACTTGCATGCACCTATGTTAATAGGTACTTATGAATATCACAGCCCACTACTGACAATTACAGACAGGAAGGCAATAGCATAGCTAGGGTGCATGCACATATCTGACTCAAGTAAAAAGAAGGAAGGCTACTCAGAAGGACTCAAATCCAACATACTTGCAGTGTCACAATACACTGAAGAACAGGTGCTGCATGGCTGTTGGAAAGGTTAACACCTATCGCTTAGCACCTGGCTGGGATGAGTCTGGAAAAACACAAATATCTGAGGAGGGGCCTTGGGAAATTACTGACAGAATTAAAGCCAAAAACAGCGGCACACTGACCATAAGGAATAAAACAGGGGCTGGGCAATGACTATCCAATGACAAGCAACCTATTGAGGGGCCAATCCTGAAATCTTTATTCCAAGTGACTTCCAGTTGGATATTTCTAAGAATTGAGTAAAGGCTTCAGGATTTGGCCCAGCTGTGAAATAAGCTCCCAAGGGGAGGGGTGGAAACCCCAATGCTTGAAACATTTTGAAATAAAACAGGGCAAACCACTAAAAATACTGGAGAGAACAATCTCACAAAGGAAGGAGGCTAGACCAGATGGGTCATAATAGTTCTCTTCCATCTCTAACTTCTGTGATCTAGACCTAAGGGTCTGCACTCAATGGTGAATTTTTCAAGCCTTGGTGCATACTTCATAGGTCAATACTGACCTGAATAATGTGAATATGTTGTGTAATGCGCATGTGTGAAGGGAGAGGATAGGTGTATCTAGACGTTATTCACGGATACCAGTTCTTACAGTTTCATCTAAAGTCCAAAGAGTTGTGTGTTCTTGTCCACTGGTCTATGTAAAATCCCACTGCAGCTGTGTCAGTCAGTAATCCATGTTCCTACCATAAATTTACTAAAAGCCGATGGTGATCTAGATCTTTAAGTAATAAACTTTTGTCTTGGGCATAATCATAAGTTTCTGTTTGAGAAATAAGAGTGGGCTGTAGTTTAAATTAAACAAGGTTGCTAGAACACACAGGATCATTTGTCACGTAGGAAGTTCTCCAAGCGTCCCTGTACTTGTCTAATTTTTAAAAATGAATTATTGACGATTTCTCAGCAGAGTTTAATGTCTATTCATGGAGATGAGACAATTGCTTATCGTAATTTGAAATCTGGTATTTATTTGACGTCTGTACCTCAGAGCCCTGTTGATAAATTACAGCACAAAGCTCTGTAGGAACAAGTTCATATTCATTGGCTTTAAACAGAAAAAAAACGTGTTGGCTGGCAAGAGTAGAAATGTACAGAGATCAGGGTTGTAAGAGCTACCTTCAAAAAGTAATATATTAAAACTAGGCTTTGTCTACACTAGAAAATTAGGTCATCATAACTATGTCACTCAGATGTGAAAAATCCATAACCCCAAGTGGTGTAGTTAAGCCAACCTAAGTCCCCACATAGACCATGCTAGGTCGATGGAAGAATACCCACCCCAATGGGAGAATCCCTCCCATCGGCATAGGTAGTGTCTACACTGCAGCGCTACAGCGGTGCAGCTGTGCCACAGCAGCATTTTAAGTGTAGACAAGCCTGTAGAGGGAGAGGAGGTAGGTTGGTCTAGCAGTTAGAGCAGGGGACAGTGTCAGAAGAACTGGATTCTATTCCTGACTCAGTCACTGGTTTTAGTCACAATGCTTCATGCCCCACTTTCCACATCTGTAAAATGGGAATAATAATACGTATGCACCTATATCATGCACTTGGAAAGGCCTTATGGAAGTAGTATTATAACTGGATCTAAAAAGCACATTTCCTCAGCCACATGGCTAAAATGAGCACACCAGATCTGTCCTGCGCTCCCTACACTGGCATCCCATAGAATAACAAATCAAGGTCAAAGTCTCAGTCCCTCTCTTCAAGGTGCTCCATGGCCTCTGCCCAGCATATCCATAAGACTGCCTAAAGCACTAGAATGAAGACTGTGGTCGACAACTGTGCTCCTCTGGCACAATGGAACTCTCTACCATAAGGGTAAAGCTCGTCTGTGCAGGAGACACAGCTTTCTCAGGGGTCGACCCAAGACTGGAATGAACTCCCATAGGAATTTAGGGCCATCCCAAACCTCAGCACCTCACACTTCAAGTGCCAGGTGCATTTCTTCGAGCAGGCGTCTCTAATATAAACATATAGCAACATGTCTGTATGTGTGTGCGCGGGTGTGTTATATTACTTAAATAAATCCAAAACAAGAAAAATCCATTGCACATGCCTCTCTCCCTGGGACAATAATGAAAGACCAAACAAGTGACAGATGTTAGTCATGTTGCTTAATACACGAGTGGGAGGTGCTTATATACTGTGGTGTTGAGCAGTGTAAAAACCTGGATAGAATAGCATAGTAATCTGGGAGGCATTACTGATTAATTTATTGCATAACTAATGGAGGGCCAAGTACTTCTGTGTCCTGCATAGATTTGGAATTCAGCTGCCAGAGAAAGGGAGGGGTCTGTTTCATTCAGTCTGACCTGCCATCATCAGAGGTAGCAGCTTTAGCCCAGCCAAAATCTACCATGGATTGTTTACGTGAGCTGCACAATGAGACAGGTCACACAAGGAAACATGGTGGCTACTTCTGCTAGGGACAGCAGTAAGAGGACAACCAAGTACAGTTACTGAAAAATAATTTAATAAATTGAAAAATAAACCAGATTCCCAAACTTTATCTTATACTCTCATCCATTACTTTTTTCCTCATTACACTTCCTGCTCCCAAATGGACTAACATTCACTTTGCTCACCCACTGAATGCCAAATCAGGGCCAGTTATGCTACTTTACCACGTACAGCCATTTTCTGGCCAGCTTACACTACCACGTACATCATCACTGAATTTGGCCCAAAGACTCCGATGGCACCTTTGACGCCAGGTCTCAGTTTAGCCTGTGGTTTCCGATACAACTGCACACACAGGAAGACAGCCCTGCTGCAGGCTGTATGCTGAAGGGCTGGAAGCTTCACTTTCATTTTACAAAAGCTTACAGTCGGCAGAATCTGCTGGGGCCACCACAGACAACATTCAACCAAGCATTGGCTTGGTCTGACCCCCAAAGTGCACTGAAAACACCAACTGGACATAAGACTTAGGGCTTGGCTACACTTGCGAGTTACAGCGCATTAAAGGAGCCCCGGGCGCACTAGCTCACTACCCGTCCACACTGGCAAGGCACGTAGAGTGCTTTGACTCCGCGGCTAGTCTGCTCCTGGTACTCCACCTCAACAAATGGAATAACATTTTGTGCGCCCCTGCTGGAGCACCACGGTGCTAGTGTGGACGCCCTGGTCTGTTAGTGTGCTCTGATCGGCCTCCAGAAGTGTCCCACAATGCCTGGTCTAGCCACTCTGGTCATCACTTTGAACTCTACTGTCCTGCCCTCAGGTGACCAACCGTCAGACCCGCCCTTTGAATTCTCTGGGAATTTTGAAAATCCCCTTCCTGTTTGCTCAGCCAGGCATGGAGTGCTCTCAGCAAATCTTTCCAGGTGACCATGCCTCCACGCACCAGGTGATCCCCAGTATGGAGCAATGGCGAGGTGCTGGACCTCATCAGTGTTTGTGGGGAGGAAGCTGTCCAGTCCCAGCTGCACTCCAACCATAGGAATTATGATACCTTCGGGCAGATATCAAGGGACGTGATGGAAAGGGGCCATTACCGGGACGCACTGCAGTGCAGGGTTAAAGTGAAGGAGCTGCGGAATGCCTATCGCAAAGCCCGTGAGGCAAACAGCCGCTCCGGTGCTGCCCCCGTGACCTGCTGTTTCTACAAAGAGCTGGATGCAATACTTGGGGCTGACCCCACCTCCACTCTGAGTATCACCATGGACACTTCAGAGCCCAGTTCAACAAGGCGGGAGGAGGAGGAGGAGCAGCAAAGCGGGAGCGAGAGTGTTGAGGTGGACGAAGACACTCCGGAATCCCTAGATGCGTGCAGCCAGGAGCTGTTCTCAAGCCAGGAGGAAGGTAGCCAGTCACGGTGGCCAGTGCTTGGGGAAGGACAAACACCAGAGGAGGTACCTGGTAAGCGGCTTTTATTTTGGGAAGTAAGTTATTCAGTGTGGGCTCTTGGGGTGAGGAGGGTTAGGGCTGCATGCATGCCTAGATGTGGAATGGGGCGTTGATGTGCTCCCTCACATTGTGGTAATCAGCCTCAGTGATCTCTTCAAAGGTCTCATCCAGAACTTGGGCAATGCACTTGCGCAGGTTTCGTGGGAGAGCCACTGTGGTCCTTGTCCCAGTAAGGCTAACTTGTCCGTGCCACTATGCCGTGAGGGGTGGGGGGACCATTGCTGCACACAGGCAAGCTGCATATGGGCCAGGGCGGAATCCGCATTGCAGTAGAAGACCCTCCCTTGCTTCCCAGGTCAGCAGCGAGATATCTTCCAGGACCAACTCCTGTGGAAAATGTGGGGACAGTGTTCAGTCTAGGGGCCCCCTGCCGCTGTTGACTCTCCCCAAGGCACAGAAACCCAGAGGACAGTACAGCCATGAAACAATCAGTCACGCTTGACCCTGTGCTTACTCACCATTTTGGGGCTCCTGTGGGTTATGTGTGCTCGCTGTGGGATGGGCAAATTATGCTATTGTGTAGACTGTGCTTGCCCTTAAGTACGGGGGAATCATTGCTCTGTCTGGTGTGAACAATGCTGCCTCTGTTAAGTGTTGCATTTTGCCTTACAGATGCAACCTTGAGATCTCAGCCATCCATGTTATCACCGGCTGAAAAACTCCAAAGAATCAGAAAGAGGCCACGCAGAAGCAAGGAAGACATGTTGCATGAAGTAATGCAGCATTCAAGCAATGAAAATCGAAAAGTGCAGGAGTGGCAGGACAGTGAAAGGAGCATCCGCCAGCAGAATGAGGAGCGCAGGCACAAAAGCGTGGTGCTCCGGCAGCAAAGCCCAGATTGGCTGATAAGCATAATGGAGCGCCAACTGGACTCGATCCAGACACTTGTAGCCATGCAGGCGAAGCACTACCGTGCTCGACACCCCCTCTGCAGACCTTGTCCCAAAACTCTTTCCCTTGTGCCCCCATGTCACCTCCAACCCACTTTTCCCAACATCCGGGTTCTTACCGCCACCAACTGCCTCCAACACCTGTAGCTTCACCACCTAGCCCTGAAAACTACGACCCTTACCCCACTGCACTCAACCCCCATCACCATGCAGTACAGCCATCCTGAAGTGCAGCACTCATTGCTCAGCACTCCCGACAGGAAGGCTGAGTACGATAACAGGACATATGCAAATCTGTGATTGTACCGTTCCCCACCCCACCCCCTTGCCCTTTCTGTTTCCCAAGCAGTTGTGTTTCTTTTCAATAAATGGATTTTCTTTTCAATAAATGGAATTTTAGCTTTGAAAACATTCTTTATTATTGCATAAAGTAAAAGATACCTTAGCCCAGGAAAGAAACAGGCACTGCAACTCAGCATAGCAAACACAGATTCCTACTAACATTGGAACCACTGTACTTCACTCCTGTGGGCACCAGACATTACTGGTGGCTTTCAGCCTCAAATGGCTCCCTCAAGGCATTCCTAATCCTTGCAGCCCCGCGCTGGGCCCCTCAAATAGCCCTGCTCTCTGGCTGTTCGAATTCAGCCTCCAGGTGTTGAACCTCCTAGTTCCATGTCTGAGTGAATTGTTCACCCTTCCCTTCACAAATGTTATGGAGGGTGCAGCACGTGGATATAACTGCGGGGATGCTGTCATTGGCCAGGTCCAGCTTCCCATACAGAGAGCGCCAGCGGCCCTTTAAATGACCAAAAGCACACTCCACAGTTGTTCTGCGCTGGCTCAGCCTGTTGTTGAACTGCTCCTTGCTGCTGTCAAGGCTCCCTGTGTAGGGTTTCATGAGCCACGGCATTAAAGGGTAAGCGGGGTCTCCAAGGATCACAATGGGCATTTCGACTTCCCCTACGGTAATCTTCTGGTCTGGGAAAAAAGTCCCGGTTTGCAGCTTCCTGAACAGGCCAGTGTTCCAAAAGATACACGCGTCATGCATCTTTCTGGGCCAGCCTGCATTAATGTCAATGAAACGCTCACAGTGATCCACAAGAGCCTGGCGAACCATAGAGAAATATCCCTTCCGATTAACATACTCGGAGGCTAGGTGGGCTGGTGCCAGAATTGGAATATGTGTGCCATCTATCACCCCTCCACAGTTAGGGAAACCCATTTGTGCAAAGCCAGCCACAATGTCATGCGCGTTACCCAGAGTCACGGTTCTTCTGAGCAGGATGCGATTAATGGCCCTACAAACTTGCATCAACACAATTCCAACGGTCGACTTTCCCACTCCAAACTGGTTAGCGACCGATCGGAAGCTGTCTGGAGTTGCCAGCTTCCAGATTACAATAGCCACCCGCTTCTCCATCGTCAGGGCAGCTCTCAATCTTGTGTCCTTGCGCCGCAGGCTGTGGGTGAGCTCCTCACACAGTTCCATGGAAGTGACTTTTCTCATCCGAAAGTTCTGCAGCCACTGCTTGTCGTCCCAGATTTGCATGATGATGTGATCCCACCACTCAGTGCTTGTTTCCTGAGCCCAAAAGTGGCGTTCCACGGTGGTGAGCATGTCCGTGAATGCCACAAGCAATCTTGTGTCATATGCGTTACTCAAGTTGATATCATGATCGGAGTCCTCACCGTCACTTTGGATCTTAAGAAGTAACTTGACTGCCAAACATGATGTGCTGGCGAGACTCATCAGCATATTCCTCAGCAGTTCAGGCTCCATTCCGGCAGACCGAAAGGGAAGACAGAGCGCGCAGTACAAAAAACGTTGAAAGATGGCGCCAAATGTGGACCGAAGCACAG
The DNA here is from genome assembly GCF_965152275.1 of Natator depressus. NCBI lineage: Eukaryota > Metazoa > Chordata > Testudines > Cheloniidae > Natator > Natator depressus. The sequence goes on along the minus strand of NC_134250.1, from coordinate 3,501,016 downwards.
GGATTGCTGGGATGCGAACCGATGCATCACGGGGCGTTGGGACAGGACCCCGAATGCCCCGCCCTCCCACCCCCTTCCCACAAGCCACAGCGCCAGAATGAGAAGAGGTGCTCTGTGGGATAGCTGCCCATAATGCACTGCTCCCAATGCCGCTGCAAGTGCCACAAAAGTGGCCACTCCAGTGCACTTCTTCCTGTCAGTGTGGACAGACTGCAGCGCTTTCCCTACTGCGCTCTCCGAAGGCGCGTTTAACTCAAAGCGCTCTACATCTGCAAGTGTAGCCATGCCCTTAGTAAAGCAGCTTCTGGCCCCATGAGGTTTAATGCTGCCATGCTGAATTAGAAAAAGCCTTCCTCCTCCAGCCTGCTGGAATGTGCTTTAGCCTGTAGATCACAACATGGCCTGTAATAAGCTGGAGATTCTCTACGGTTCACCTCTCTAAAAGGTATAAAGCAAAGCAGATAATTATGGTTACCACTCCATATAATAAGCATCGCTAATACCAGGAAAACAAAACACTAATGATTGCTGACCCTGTCTTGGTTTGTGTGTTTGCTGGGAAAGTACAGTAGTGGTCACTCTCCAAAATGCCTGATGTCATTGACAAATACCAGATCCATTAGCATCATTCAATGATCTCACTGGCAGACTTCTAATAAGAGAAATGTCTTGAAATACTCAGCTGTTTAGCACCTTAAAGCAACATTGGAGGGCAAAGGAACACACAACACAGCACCCCAGTTCAATGCCTTCCTAGGGCCGAAATTACATTTGAGATGTTAAGTGTAATAGGTCTGCCACATTATCTTGTTGCTTCCAAAACATCTATCATAAAACTAAAGGGATTTCAACCATCTGTTCCATCACCTCTCACTCTGCTCTAATCATTAGTAAGACCTTTTCTATTTATTGTAATAACCTTAATCCTCATTAACACATCTGACATTAAATGTAGTGGGCATGCAACACCCTATACGATTCTGCCTGTAACACTATATTAGTTATAGTTAGAAAATATTACTCAGAAGTGTTCAGCACATTGGAATTATAGTAGGTGAGCATTTGTATTCATCTGTTTGTTTTATGGAGCAAGTATCTAAAACACACATTTCAGGGCATGTGGACATTATTTAATTAAACATACTCTACAGGTGAGAGTTGCTTCCAATACAGGAGAATCACACAAGGTCCAAAAAGAAAAGGAGGACTTGTGGCACCTTAGAAACTAACAAATTTATTTGAGCGTAAGCTTTAGTGAGCTACAGCTCACTTCATTGGATGCATTCAGTGGAAATTCACTGAATGCATCCGATGAAGTGAGCTGTAGCTCACAAAACCTGATACTCCTTTTCTTTTTGTGAATACAGACTAACACGGCTGCTACTCTGAAACAAGGTCGAAAGTGCCACTAAAGTATTTGATACAGAACTCAAGTGGTGCATAGAGACCTGTGTGGGTTCCTATCCTAGGGTGAATTTTGCCCTATATGCCCAAGAAACAAATGAAAAATACACTCCCCCTTGTCCACATGACCCTTCAGTTCAGAGCATGTAGAGTTGATCCTAAACCAAGAAAAGGTGGATGAATCTAATCAACAACTGATTTTAACAAGTTAAGGCTGCCAAATGCCATAGTGGTCACTTTGCTGCTTACCTATAACCACTCTCAATTACCCAAAAACAGTGGGGACAGAACTCAGATCACACGGCTCCAAAAGCACAGGCCCTAGCCTACCATTTGAGTTAAAGGAGAAGTCTCATTATTAGCATTATTGGGTCTATGAGACACAGCTGAGCGGTTCTGTATCCATCCAAGAACAGTGTACATAATTTGTATTACCATAACAACCAGGAACCCACTGCGCTAGATGCTGTACAAACACAGAACAAAAAGATGGTCCCTGCCCCACAGAGCTCACAATCTAAGCACTGTTATATTTCAAAAGCAAAATAAAACCTAGACCCAGCTGAGCAGACATCAGGTATATACATTGCTCTTACCTTCCTCAACCTGGTCCAGTAAAAGCCTTAAAAATGAAAACAAAATGGTTTTGGCAGCAGAGGGGCAGAGTGAGTTAACCCACTGTGGAAACAGGATTTGGAATCCTGGCACCACTTCCTCTTGAAACAGACTTTTCTAGTTTCAGCATACCAGGCAGTTTCAGGCACCACACAGAGCGGGTGGGGTACCTTGTCAGGTGGAACAGGAACCCAGTGTGTTCTAACTGGCTTTTTACTACCAGGTTGGCACACAATGTTCCTGAACAGGATCCTGCCCTGCATCATAATATGGCTCAATATTCCACATGAGAAGGGGAACAGGAAGTCTCTCATTGCAGCCAGCAAAATCCTGCTGAAGGGAATGACTGAAATACAGCATCCCACATGTGCCAAGCAAATTCAACAAGCATTTCATCATGATCTTAATACTGGTCCTGTCTACCCTCTGAATAATAAATACACTGTGTTATACAGGCAGCCATCAGTGGTCTGATCCTCCACCATTCAGGTCAAGGGGAGTTTTGTCAACCACTGAAGGTCAGGATTGGACTCTAACTGAAGCGGCCCTAAAGCACAGCCACTCTTGGCCCAAAGATGGCCCATCGTTACGGCCCTACCAAATTTGTGGCCGTGAAAAATGCGTCACGGACCGTGAAATCTGGTCTCCCCGGTGAAATCTGTATAGCATAGGGTAAAAATACATAAAAGACCAGATTTCATGGGGGAAACCAGCATTTATCAAACTGAAGGACCCAACCCAAAAGAGGATTGTGGGAGGAGTCGCAAGGTTACCGTAGGGGGGTTGCGGTATTGCCACCCTTACTTCTGAGCTACCTTCAGAGCCGGGCGGCCAGAGAGCGGCAACTGTTGGCCGGGTGCCCAGCTCTGAAGGCAGCACCCGCCAGCAGCAGCGCAGAAGTAAGGATGGCAATAACACACCAGGCCACCCTTACTTCTGTGCTGCTGCCTTCAGAGCTGGTTCAGGACCCCTACAGTTATAACACCGTGAAATTTCAGATTTAAATATTTGAAATAATGAAATTTACGATTTTTAAAATCCTCTGACCGTGAAATAGACCAAAATAGACCATGAATTTGGTAGGGTCCTACCCATCGGGTCTTAATAAAAACACAGCCTGAGATTGTTGGACCAAGCTGACCAGTTGACGACCAAATCTAGCCATCAGCAATTTTGATTTATCTTTCTAGGAAGAAAAAGCACCAGAAAACATACATTCTGGTCACCGGCATTTATATTTGATGTCAACATTCATGTAAATTTACATGAAAATCAGATGTAGCCCTTGCAGGGCACTGGCAAGTTGCCAAACATAGCCCTCAAGTTCACAATATTTTAGCATCCCTGCTCTATATTGACTCCATCCAAGGAGTACTAGCCATGCTAGCTAGCCCTAAGCCATGCAGAGCCAAGAAACCATTTGATCTACTGTCTCAAAGCGGAATGTTATTTGTTAAAATCATAATATATGTGAAGAACTAAAAACAAAGTGCTGAGATCTCTAGCTGGTCACACATTTTACCAGTGCTCCAGAGTCACTTGCATATACAAAGAGATGAAATCCCTACCCCACTAATGGACTGATCCTGCAACCTTCACTGACACGAGAAGTCTTTACTCATATAAGCAACCCCATTGCAGGCACGATTCTGCAAGCCTGATTCATGTGATAGCCCTGATGTACGGTCACATGGGTAAGGACTGGTGTGGTCCTGCCACTGCCTGGGAGGACCCCTACCATTGGCTGGGAGCTGTGCCATTGACTTCCAGAGGAACCTGATCGGATCCAATGTTCGTAACTTCATTTCGTAACAGCTAAGAGGGACTCAGCAAGAATGAATTAAGAGAGTAAAATGGAATGGCCTTTATTATTAAGCCATCTCACTCTCTGCATCTGATTTAATGGGAACATTATGTAATGGCTTTGCTATAGCAACAGCTCCAATGATCTATAGTAACCCCCGTTGCTGCTTGCCGCTCCAGAATGCAAACATCTCATTGCCGCAGGGACTATGATGTAGCTGTTGAACTTTGGCCCACTATAAAGCCTCCCACTTTGATTGGCAAGGCTTTTTAAAGGCTGTTTACTTTAGTCATGTGATGGGGGGGAGAGGGAGGCTTCTGGCAGCCTATCAGGAGTCAGCAGTATGTCTGGGACAAGCCAGAATTGCCAAAGGGTTCAAATGGATTAACTCATTCAGGTGGCTCACGAAGGGTCCAGGAAAAGGAAATCCTGCACGGTGTCAAAGATATTTCACTTGAGGCAAAGCTCCCCCTTGGCAGCACTGCAGGGACCTGAGCGGCAGTAGGAAATTATTTTTCATTTCAGGACTTTATTTTGCAATGGGGAAAAAATCAATAAGCTTTAAACAAGAAAAAAAAAAAAAGCCATTTAAAAAATGGCAGCAAGGAATAACCAGCTAGAGGTGGGAGCAGAATTTCCTATCAGAAGCACAGAAGGGATACACACTCCTCAGTTATTTAGATACCTGGAAACAGGAGGATAAGATGACACCCAATTAAAGAAGATATTACTATTCACAGTTTGCCCTTCTACAGCACCTTTAACCCCAGGCTCTAAAAGTACTGTACAAACATCAAGTAAGCTATTCAACACCTCTGAGGCAGGGAAGTTGTAATTTATGAATGCCCTATTAAAAACTGTTACTATGTTCCTACTGGAAAAGCCCAAAACAGGGCAGTAACCCTAAGCTATAGCCATGAGTCAGTATATAAACAGCACTACTGCTGCTGAGCACTTTTATAGCCCTTTATGTTTTCAGTGTTCCACAGACAGTAACCAATTAATCACAACACCCTGTGAAATTGGTATTGGAAAGTAGGAAAGTAATATCATCCCCATTTTATAACAGAGGCATAGGGAGCTCAAGGGAACTGGACAAGGCTCCTCACTGAGTCAGTGGCAGAATCAGGAGTAGAACTTGTAGGTTCCTGGCTCCCCGTTCAATTCACTGCACCACAATACTCCTCAAACCATAGAGTTTCATCACCCTAGTTCACTTAGGAAGGAAATTTTGCTACCTTGAGCAAGTCACATGCAGGAGGATTTTCAAAAGACCGCTTGTGGGTGCCCTACAGAGGACTGGGGTGACAGTTTCAGGGTGTTCAGGTGGCACGGGGAGGTTTCAAAGCAAAATGTGGGTGGTTTTTGTTCTGTGAAAAATTTACTCTCCTTTCTGGGTGCCTAAACTGCCTGGAGCTCTGGCACAACTGGGTGCCTGGCCACTGGGATTTTCAATCCTCACCAGTATATGGCACCTGTACCTGAATTGATCAGGCTATGTCTACACTACCGCTGCAGCTGCACCGCTGTAAGGTCTCTCTCGTAGCCGCTCTATGCTCTATAAGGCAGTATGGAAATAGCCGAACTTTCTTCATGAATTTTCCAATTTTGCTTTTCTCAGCATTTGTGTCCAGGTTTTCACACAGAAAATAACCATATTCCTACAGGGTGAAATTCATTCAGGAGCAGAGGCCCTATGGACTACTTAAATCCTTACTAATATTTAGTAAAATATTAACTATTTCTAAAATACAAAATGATACACGGCCCCAAGCCAAGACCTGATAACCCTTTATATATACACACACGTCATAGATACTTTAAAGAAGGTAATACAGGAGAGCTGCTTATCCTGTGCTGAATGACTATGATGAGAGAATTACTTAACTGTGGGGAAATGAACTGCCTGATTAAAATGAGAGGGTACTGCACATAGCATGTATATCGTGTGTTTCCTGTGACATAGTTGATATATGAGGTGTCAGAAGAAGGGGATGACAGTTGGCATGCAATTCTAGTTAAAGTATAAGTGTGCAATGTTTTCATATACCCTGCCAGTTGGTACTGAAGGGTCAGACATAATAAAAACCATCCAAGATTTCACTCAGTCTATGAAAGTTTGATGTTTCAGATTCCCACACTGCAGAGACAAAGCAGGGTTTTCATCACATCTGGCTAAAGAAGAAGCAGGAGACAGGAGGGAAGATGCATAGCAATTTCCAGCAAAGCATTCACATCTCCTCCATACCTGATCTCTATTTAAATGAAATTAGAAAAAAGATTCTGGAACAAAATGACAACATTAAATATTTGTTGCTTCTAGTGTACTTCAGAAGAGATGCGAGGATGTGGCAAATGAGAAAACACATCAATAGTTTATTCTATTAAGCTCTATCCTGCACTGTGAATAGCAGGTCTTGTGACAGCACTGCTTGTACAGATATCTGGGGGAGATGGGGTTCCAAAGTACTAAGCACTGACCTACCTTTAAAGTATCATTTTATCACCCTTTTACTCAGTGTAACAAAGTCTCCTATATATTTTATTAACAATTCATTAACATAATTTGCCTCTTGATATCTCACTGTTTCCCTCTACTATGTGGAGAGCAACATTGGTTTGTTATTGTAGGGTTCCTCATAAACTCTGGGCTGCTGGCATTGATAGTTTTGGTTTGTTTGTTTAAAGAAAGTGAACATTTTGAGGAGGTGGAGAAGGAACATCTATACTTTGCAGACAGTTCTAAGAAGAAAAAGGATGTTAAATGTATTCCCAACCCAGAGACAATCCCTTTAAGAAATATTTTTAGGCATTTGCCCATATCTTTGTACACAGTCATTTCTAATTTAAACTTTGCACTGGAGTTGAGAAACTTGATTATTCAGTACAGGGTAACTGAGCTCTGGCCAAGGGGAATGAAACCTGCTAGTTTCATGTGAAGTCAATACAACAAAAGTTTCTCTGCTAAGAGAAAATGAACTACAGAAACTTACATGGTTACAGAGGGAGCTTTTCTGTCCTTTTTATGGCATGAGAGCTCTCCCTCATTGCCCTTTCCAGCCCTGAGGCATGTGCCAGGGGAGAGCTCATCAGTCACCAGTGACTGTTGGTCAGGGAGGGATGTCTCACTGGGGGTCTTCACTATGTCACTGCCTTCTCCACTATAATTCCAGTTGCTCCTTTTGCCCTCTTGCTTAGCTGCATCTCTGACACCTTCCTGCAGGCCGCTGCAAATAGGAACAAGAATGACACATGGGATACCTAACTATCAGCACTGGGAATAGACAGGCTTCCTATTATGTGAAGTTTGAAGCCTACACTCATTTGAAGAGAGGCCCAAAGTCACTCTTGAATTCACTATGCTTCTCCATTTGAACAAAGAGAGGAGAAGGTCCTGAAAAACACTGCTGTTATACCATACTGATGTACCCCACACCAGGGGTATTGATAGAAGAACTTCAGGCCAGCATATTCATGTTGGACCCAAGCTCCTCCTGGTTGCAAAAATCCAGTGGCAAAGACAGTGGGTCCATTATTAGAGGGGATTGTCAAACCCTCCGTGCAGGAGAACAAGGTGCCACCTTTTCTTACAGAAGCTATTATTAGGTCCTTACTCAAGAAACCATTTTATGACATTGATAATCTTGCAGATTATTGCTCAGACTCTAATGTTCTTTCTAGAGTTCACAAATTTTCTTGACCACCATTACTCCAGTTTTGGGCCTGTACTTAGTCCACTTTTTATTTTTTGCTGAGGAAACCCGGAGTGTGGTGTGGACAACTTCACCAGGAGCCCTCTCCTGTGGGGTACTACAGTTCTATTCTGTCGGCCTTCTTGTTCAACAGGTATACAAGATTGGTGTGGGAGACTGTGAGGTGGCATGGGCTACAGCATCTCCGCAATGCTGATTTCACTCTGCTTTACCTCTTCATCTGACGGACCCAGCCAGTGCAGGTGACAAGTTTGCCAAGATCAGGGCTTGGATGAGGGTGAGCTGTTTGAAACTAATCCCAGATCAGCTTGATTTTGTGACAGTGAATAGCAACTGGAGGAATTAGTGGAGCTATCTAAGATAGGTTCCTTCGCTGTGGGGAGTTTCCCCGTCTTCTGTCACTCAGGTTCACAACATAGTGTCCTGCTGGGTTTCTAGCTGTTTCTGGATGCCCAGGTACCAACAGTGCTTTTCAGCATTTCTGTCTGGCCAGGCTGTGTCCTCTTTTTTGGATCCGGACTTTAACATGGCGATCCACACCACTGTCCCCTTGAGGTTGGATCACTGCAATGTATTGTGCCACGGACAGCACCTTGAAATTGCTCGGGCAGAACGCAGTGTTCTGTTTGTAAAAGGGTATGTGCATTACATCAGAGCTCTAGGATCTGTAATGGCCTCCGCTTTGCTTTGGGGTGCAATTTACAGTGTGTTTTTTCACCTAGTAAGCCTTATACGGATTGGGTACTTGTTTCTTTAGAGATTGTCTCTCTCCATGTATCAGACTGTAGCAGCTGAGATCATCTGAAGCATTTAAGCAAACAGTCCCTAGTAAAATTGTATAATAATATTTTTTTATAATCATTATACTGAGCACTAAATGGAGGCATTTTTATTCATTTAAATGAATAGACTCAATACAGAATTTTGACTCACTGGACTGAAACTTCATGCTGTGTGAAACAAACCTGACAGATGCTATGGATGGTATTTGCCAGGGAGCTGGGTAATTACTAGGTGAGCTGCATTTTAAAGGTATATTGGCAGATTAAAAATCACATTTTTGTCTGAAAATGTTTGCACTCCTATGATTCCTATAACAGAAAGAGATTAAGGAAAAATTATACTGTGTTTGTTTACTTAGTGACTTTACCAGCACCTTGTGTATAGTCAGTTTCACTGTTTCCCTTAACTTAGACTGTAAGCTTTAAAAAAAGAAAAGGAGTACTTGTGGCACCTTAGAGACTAACCAATTTATTTGAGCATAAGCTTTCGTGAGCTACAGCTCACTTCATCGGATGCTGTAGCTCACGAAAGCTTATGCTCAAATAAATTGGTTAGTCTCTAAGGTGCCACAAGTACTCCTTTTCTTTTTGCGAATACAGACTAACACAGCTGTTACTCTGAAACCTGTAAGCTTTAAGGGGCTGAGATTCACTTTTTATTTTGCGTGTGTACATGCCTAGCACATTTGATCACTAACTGAGGGCTGTAGATGCTATCCCCATGAAAATATTAAATAATAACAATAGGTTAATTAGTCAGTTTCCCTTGTTGGATGTGCATCTTTCACACAGCAAAATGGGGAAGAAAACACATTTTAAAAAATAGAAAAATGTTAAACCATAAAATTGGATGAGGGCATCAGAGGTAGCTGTAGGATCTGAAACCACTTTTAACTCCTTTTTTAAAATTATTGACTTGATTTCAAGTTGACCATGTCCCTTTTATGTTCTGTCCTGACATTAGACTATCTTGCTTTGCACACTGCACTATGAACTTTCATACAGTAAGGTGTGGACTCACACACCCTTATTTGGTGTTGCAGTTTACATGTCCTTTACGGGATCTCACAAACAGACTGCCAAATTTCTAAATTCGGTTACTTCCTTTGCAGTCCAAAACAGACAAAGGTCATTTCAGTTCATTGCTAAAGCACTGGAGCGTGTTCAAATCTCAGCTGACTACAGAGAGGCTACAATGCCCTGAGGCAGGAGAGACTGTCAACACAGCTGTCCCATTCAGCCATCTCCTGTGTGTTAATACAATCATCATGTTGGGCAATCTCTGAACCAAAATGGGAACCCTGAAACGGAATGGGGCAAAAGACAAGAACTACAAGTAGACCAGTCAGACAAGAAAAGATGTACAGGGTTTGATTAAAAACTTAGATCAAGCCTGTTAGATTAGAAGTAAAAAAATTGACCTACAGTACTTTGCGCATTGCACATATTACTCCATCACATATCAAGGAGCCCAAGGTTTTCTGTATTGCCCATTGTTCTCATCGAATGGGAGAGAAGAAACAAACACTTTAATAATAATAATAATGCCTGGCACTTCTAGGGCATCTGTCATCTAAGGATCTCAAAGTGCTTTACAAACATTCTGGAAGTCAGCCTCCCTATCCTCCCCTGAGGTACGGGAGGCGTTATCCCCATTTTTCAGAGTGGGAAATTGTGGCACTGGGAAACTAAAGGTGAAATCCTGGTGTTATTGAAGTAAATGACAAAACTTCCACTGGCTTCAGCAGAGCCAGGATTTCACCCTAAGGATATGTCTACACTGCAGTTCAAGATGTGAGTGCAGCACAAATAGATGGACCCACGCTAGCACAACTAAAAATAGCAGGACGAGCTTCAGCATGGGCTAGCAATGAGAGTATGTTCCTGGGATTCCTGATGTGCTCACACAGCCCTCACTGAAGCCCGTGCCACCATGTCCACTCTGGTATTTTTATCTGTGCTAACACAGGTAAAGCTAGTGCAGCTATGTCTACCAGTGCTATGTCTACCAGAGCACGTCTTAAACTAAATAATCTAGATTACATTTCTTAAACACTAAATTTCTCTACTCCCTTTTAAATTAATTTTCTGTTCATTTGAGGCTTAAGAAATGATTGGCTCAGTATATCTCTACTCCTATATCTGGGTTTATTTCAAATATAGTCAAAAAAACTGATGAAAGTTCCCCCAAATATGAGCACTATTAAACTTTTTTTGCTTCTTATGTCCATGCTTTGGGGATTTTAATCATGGATAGAGGATCACACTTTTACAGCTCAGGATGAAAAGTACATTGGCATAAGCCAAAATACCACTGAAATTGAAGACTTGCCCAGACGTCTAACATCCTATCACAGAAATCTGAAATTGTATTTTTTCTTTGAGTCACTTATAAAGAATTTACTTCATGGAGCACTTAAAAAACCAGCCACAATAAATCAGAATCTGCAGATCCATGGGGAAAAAGTTGCAGGGTGTATTTCACTTCTTATGCCTTGTCTCTTTCAATTAGGCTCCTCAAATGCCTAATGATTGTCTGTGACTCTACAAAAGTGACTTCCTTCCAGGCAAATTCAACTAACTGCAGTCTGAATGGTGCTCAACACAGCAGTAATAATCCTCTGTAGTGGAATAACACTTTTCACCTTCAAAGTACTTTACAAATGTTGGGCCCAATCCTACATTCCACCAGCACCTCAAATCCCCATTGACAGTGAACATTTTGATTGCACAATGGAGAATAAAGCCTACGAGCAAATTAATTCTCATGGAGGTTGGTAATTATCACCATCCTCCCCATTTTCATAGATTTTAAGGCTAGATGAAACCATCTAGACTGGCCACCTGCATAGGATGGCCCAAAGAACCTCACCCCACAAGCTCTACATCAACCCAATGACTTCTGTTTGAGCTATAGCATATATATCAGAAAGATGTGCAATCTTGATTTAAAACCTCCCCTCCCTTGGTAATTTGTTCCAATGTTAATTCCCCTCACTATAAAAATGCGTGCCTTATTTCTGGTCTGAATTTGTTTAGTTTCAGCTCCCAACCATTGGATCTCTTTCTGCTCGATTAGAGAGACATCTAGTATCAGACATCTCTTCCTTCTGTAGGTATTTGTAGACCATGATCAAGTCACCACTTAATATTCTCTTGGATAAACTAAATAGGTCGAGCTTCTTATGCCTCCCACTATGAAGCATTTGTCCCAGACCTTGAATCATTCTTGTAGCTCTTTTCTGAATCCTTTTTAATTTTTCAAAATCCTTTTTGAAGTGCTGACACCAGAACAGGCCACGCTATTCCAGTAATGGTCTCGAGAATGCAATATGCAGAGGTAATACCACCTCCCTACTCCTACTAGTTGCTATTCCCTTGCTTATACATCTGAGGATCACATTCATGCTCTCCACTACAGCACTGTACTAGGAACTCATGTTCAACTGGTTATCTGAATGCATCCGATGAAGTGAGCTGTAGCTCACGAAAGCTTACGCTCAAATAGATTGGTTAGTCTCTAAGGTGCCACAAGTCCTCCTTTTCTTTTTGGTTATCTACAGTTAACCCTAAGGCCTCTTCAGTTTCATTTCAAACCAGGGCACCATCCCCCATCTTGTTAGTGTGACCTACCTTTTTTGTTCCTAGATTCATGACCTTGCATTTGGCGGTAGTAAAATGCATGTTGTGTCAATCAGCCCATCTTACCAAGTGACCCAGGGTCAGTCTATATAACTGATCTATCCTCGTCAGTATTTAGCACCCCATCCATCTTTGTGTCATCTGCAAATTTTACTAGTAATGATTTTATATTTTCTTCCAGATCATTGATAGTGATATTGAATAGCACTGAACCAAGAACAGATCCCCATCCCCACGAGAAGCACCCCAGTTGGATGATGACTCACCATTTACAATTACTTTTTGGGATCTATCACCTAGCCAGTTTTTCATCCATTTAATATGTTCATTTTGTATAGTACTATTTTTTTTTAAACGGAGTGTCATGCAGGGCGAAGTGAAATGCCTTGCAGACAGTACCAGTAAAACTCCCACACAGCGTTCCCAGAAGTCTTAGGGTCTAGATAAACAACAGTTAATGGAGCAGCAAGCCAGGCATTAGCCAACAGGTTGGATCAATAGCCATACGAAAGTCATTGCTCACGACCTTTCTACCACTGAGTCAAAGCTTGCGAACTAGCTCATGTGGATTCAGCATTTGTCCTTGAGATGGTGTTGCCAGCATTTGCAACTCTGTTCCTAAGCCAATATAACTCAGTAGTAACCTTATCAGGCCAGGCATGGAGGATATTGGGTGAGGGTTGGGAGGAAACACAGCCTGGCTGAATGAGGAGAGCTGCTCTTCTAAATGTTAATGCGTTAAGAATAGAAAGGTCAAATGCCTGTGTTATCTGAAGGCCCCAATGCTAATGGGCACTGCATCTCAGCAATCAGGGCAGCAGCTTGGAATAAATGTCAGGAGTTAAAAGAAAAGGAGTACTTGTGGCACCTTAGAGACTAACAAATTTATTAGAGCATAAGCTTTCGTGAGCTACAGCTCACTTCATCGGATGCAACAAGCACCACAAGTACGCCTTTTCTTTTTACGGATACAGACTAACACAGCTGCTACTCTGAAACCTGTCAGGAGTTAGTTACTGTAGCTATAAAGAATGGAAGTCCTATGGCAGGACTAGGAAGCCAAGCCATTTCTAAGAAATGCTGGCCAGTGAGAAAGTTCATTTGCCAGGTCTGAGCGTTTGTTACCCAGGTAATAAAGCAAATCCTGAAATGGGGGTGGGGGACAGCTTGTGAACTGTGTGAAGGCAGCAGCAAGCTCTCTATGGAATGGCAGTGTGAGTACCAATAGGATTAACAGGTTTCAGAGTAGCAGCCGTGTTAATCTGTATCCGCAAAAAGAAAAGGAGTACTTGTGGCACCTTAGAGACTGACAAATTTATTTGAGCATAAGCCTTCGTGAGCTAAGTGAGCTGTAGCTCACGAAAGCTTATGCTCAAATAAATTTGTTAGTCTCTAAGGTGCCACAAGTACTCCTTTTCTTAATAGGATTAACAGTTTCAGGAGGCGAGATATCGTGTTCTTATGCTGATAGGCCATCGCTCCAGAAAGCTCCAGAAAGGGCTCCTGCAGGGATGTATTGAATTATCTGAAATGGGGAATGTAGAGTTCATTTGGGGTAAATTCTTCCCTACTACTCTGCAGCTGCAGAGTGCTCAAAGTGCAAGAGAAACAGTATGATGGCTGTGTGCAGGGAGTCTGAAATCTCTCTCCCACCATTAGACTGCTCCACAGGGCCTCCTTGTGTCCCAGTGCACAGTGGACTGGGTGAAATTGGAGACGGAGGAGATCAGGGAAGAATCATGGGTCCAAAAATGCAACTGCTTTCCATTAAATACTAATAAAGTATTACCACTGGGTGGCTCTGGCTTATGGTATTGCAATACTGAGCCTTTCACAGACGGTTAGTGACTGAAAGCCAATACCATCTGATGGTATGGGGAATGAGCTGGTGGGTCTCTGTTCAGTTCCTGGTGCATGCATCCACATTCCAACTGGCTTTCATGTTGGCAGTCAAAGAGGCAAAGATTGTACCACAATGGACACTGGTCCTTTCCTGGCTACAGGCACTCTATTCAAGGCACAGATGAGCGGGAGGGAAGGGCATGAAGGTTTCCCTATGTACTTGATTTGTGCTCTGAATTTCCAGGGCTTTCAATCCGGCACCTTTCACCAGCAATACAGTCTCATTCCAAATCAGCAGATTCCTTCCACCATGTGAGGTGTTATGTTCAAGATAAGACTACTGTTGGGGGCAGGGATTGCCACAAGGAAATATATATCCAGTTTTGGGAAGAAGACAGAGGTCAGCTACCTGATGTACTGGTACCATTTCACCACATAGCAAAACAAAGAACAACACTGTTATCTGCCCTATATATAGCCGTAAACAAACTGCTGATGGTGCCTGTTACCAGGTAAAATGTTGAGGAGGAATAATATCTACAAATGAAGCAAGACTGAACTTATTTTATCCCAGGTGAAGGGAAATTGAGGATCCTAGTCATGCCCTTACTGATCGCATTTTCAGCATTAAAACAGTTATTTTCCACAGTAAAGATAGGTACAAACAAAGACAAACCAACCAACTCAAAACTAACAAACTTCAAAATAACAAGAAAAAACCCTGCAGTATTGTTCCCTGAAAAACAGTTGTAGTTTATGTCCTAATGTTTGTTCCGCAAAGTGAATACTCGGCAGTTAGCTAGCCTGGCCTTTAACCCTAGCCATGGGAGAGAACATCATAACCTACTTACACTCACAGACTGCATCATTTATGCAGTGGAGCTCCCACATGGGGACAAAAAGCTTATTTTGGTCACTGGCATTATTTGACATCTGTTTACCAAGCAGACTGCTGCAAGCATCTGTTCTTTTGCTGACGTAGATGCAGTGTTGTTCTGCAGTTCAGTCTAGGAACTGAACAGTGTATTTACTTGAAGGAACACAAAAATATAACAGAAGACATTTTTCTGAGATGCATGGCAGTTACTCAGTGTGCTATTAAAACAGTTGCCGTGTTCCATCCCAGAGGCTGTTGGATTTGCAGTGGTGACTCTAATCTGTATGGTTTCAGAGTAGCAGCCGTGTATGTCCCATTTGTAGGGGATGGTTGTGAAACTCCATTATTTCCAAGAATTGCTGGCAAGCCAATGTTGTCTGTTCTTCTCAGTACTGCTTGTATTTTTCTTGTTCAGCTTTAAAAGCCAAACTTGGTTTGCAAAAATGTCTGGGTTTCTTAGTGCCAGAACTGAATAAAGACTGGTACAGTACAGAATTAGATGCTTTTATTATGCTGAAAAGCCATTAAATCATATTCAAGTTTGTAAAACAATGAGAGCATAAATTTGGAAATATAATATTCAGCCTTAAATCCTAACACTCAGAATTTCCTAAATATTTAAAATAGCCATTCTAACCTACACCATCTCTACCTGATGACTGTATTTCAAACCAAAGTGGATTTTTTTAAAATCAGAGAAACCGGGGTTCTCAATAATCCTTATTTAGCAGAGTTAAGAGAATCCGTGAAGAAAGCGAGCCCAGTTCTCAAATGTGTATAATGTCTGCCAGAATTACTTGAGTAAATAGATATAAAGAACACAGATGTGTATTTACAGGGAGTTACAAAGAGAATACACTCCAAAGTCTGCAGTTAACTAGGGTTTGATGTCCAAGAAATCTGTAAACAAACGGTGATGTCTAGAAGAGGCTGAAAGACATCAGGCAATTCAAGACTTTGTATAGCATTGCTGATAGAAAAGTATGACAGAATGGGCCCCAGCCAAATGCAGTTCATAGTGCCAGATGCTGATCTCCATAATGCTGATGTAATTCCAGTGACAGCAATGGAGTTACCAGAAAATTACACTGGTGTGACAGAGATCAGAATCAGACCCTGTCCAAACAAATGGAATAAATCATATGGGATATAAGAAGTATCATTAGTAGATGTGTCAGGATAAAAATGAAAATCAAGAAGGTCCCTCTTCAAACACTTTTTGTGACCAAGGAGATTCAAATCTTACTGTTCCCTCCTCCAAATACAGTAGAGCCTTCTAAGCTTCTGGATCACTTGTGACAGACAGCTCTAAAAATGGTTTTACAAACTCACTAGTGCTTGAGTTCCTATGGGTAAATATTTCCTTACGTTCGATATGTGAAAGCCATAATGTACAGAGTGATGTTTGAGGATTGGTTTCTGGGAAGAGGAAATTGACCATACACAATGTCAGCCGAGTTCATTCCTAAATGAAAACCATATTGGTCTGTCAAGCACGATAATAAAAACCTGCTGACCTAGTTTCCTGCAGAATCAAATTCTTCGCCTTCCCTGCTCCCATTTCAAACCTAAATCAGATTTCATTCTTTACAGAAAGAAATTAACCCTTTGAGTATAAAGAAAAAAACCCTAGTGACGATACTTAGTATTTAAGTAGCAATTTCACACCTTCGAGATAATATAAAAACAGTAACAAATTAAACTTCACAACACCCCAAAAGGTAGGAATTATCAGATGTGAAAACTGAAGCAAAGAGGGGCTGTCCAAGGTCACACGGCTTGGCAGAGCTGGGAAGAGAATCCAAGCTTTCTGGTTTTCAGCCCTGTGTTCTAACCATCTAGCAATGTTGCCTTTCCATATAGTCCTTCTCTGCAAACATAAATT
Source organism: Natator depressus (assembly GCF_965152275.1). Lineage (NCBI taxonomy): Eukaryota > Metazoa > Chordata > Testudines > Cheloniidae > Natator > Natator depressus. Next base: position 3,484,452 of record NC_134250.1, on the reverse strand, counting down.
CTTCATTGATTCTAGTGGAAAAAACAACGGAGCTTCACTTTTCCAATATAGTTTAGTCAAACAGCTACAGAAAGGACCATTGTTCTTCCCAAGTTTTGTAATCCCAACTATCTGGCATGGGCTCACAAGATGAGAGCTTACTGTATTTGCTCCAACTGTTTAATTAAAGCGTTCACTTTTAATGGATTAAATTCCTTGGTGATACAACATTTCATATGCAGGGATGCCTGGGGGAGCTCTGGGATGGTCACAGAATGCACAAACAACGGATGTGTGGTGTCAAAACCCAGCCAAGAGAATACAGATGAGAAGTCTCGCTGTACAGGGCACTTCAGAGTCAGGCCTTGGATCATGCTGCAGCATGGAACAAGGTGAACACGCACTCCAGTAAAAGACTAAGGCACTTTGGGAATGGAGATTCTGAAGCATGGTTTGATTCTGAAAGAGGCTAGGAACACCCTCCATTAGTGCATCTAGCCAAGCAGCCAGACAGGCTTTCAATCACCTGCTGAGACAGGTTTTCATTAAGGGAAAGAAAGGAGGAAACAACTCCTATGGTTAACCCTTATGTAGCTCTACAAAATAAATCCTGTACAGTGGAGTGGCCCGAGTGCAACCAGCAGATCAAATTTGAGTCATGGGGTTCCCTATTGCAGCTGTCAGCTTCAGAACAAGCAGGCTTCCTGGTTCTGATGTATTTAAACACATTTTTGCTGTTAGTTTTTGTGTCTTTTGCTAGTTGCTCTTCAAATTCTTTTTTGGCCTGCCAAATTATACTTTTACACTTGACTTCCCAGAGTTTATGCTCCTTTCTATTTTCCTCAGAAGGATTTGACATCCAATTTTTGTTGTCTCCAAATAGCAGGCTATCAATCTGGTGTATATTCTTGTTTCATAAAACAGAGGCCCCCAAACTTTGCTTAGAAGAGGTTTCTCTTGGCAGTTTGCCAGTAGCCCAAGGGTAGCACCTGACAATCAGTGGGGCCACTGGACGACTGAGGTACTAAAGGAGCTCAAGGAAGACAAAGCCACTGCAAAATAACTAAATGAATTCTTTGCATCAGTCTTTACTATAGACGATGTGAGGGAGATTCCCACTTCTGAGCCATTCATTTTACATGACAAATCTGAAGAACTGTCCCAGACTGAGGTATAAATTGAGGAAGTTATGTAACAAATTGATAAATTAAACAGTAATGAGTCACTAGCGCCAGCTGGTATTCACTCAAGAGTTCTGAAGAAACTCAAATATGAATTGTAGAACTACTAACTGTGGTATGTAACCTATCACTTAAATTAGCCTCTGTACCAGATGCCTGGAGGATAACTAACATATTTTTAAAAAAGGCTTTAGAGGCAATCCTGGCAATTACAGGCCAGTGAGCCTAACTTCAGTACCAGGCAAACTGGTTGAAAGTATAACAAAGAACAGAATTATCAGACATACAGATGAACACAATATGTTAGTAGTCATTGGATGTTTAACATCGTGAATGCCAGTGAAAATGAGGTAAGATCACAGGGTAAAATAGGGAAAGAACAAGTTAAAAATTACTTAGACAAGTTAGATGTCTTCAAGTCACCAGGGCCTCAAGGAAGACAGGAGAGATTCCAGAGGACTGGAAAAGGGCACATATAGTGCCCATCTATAAACAGGGAAATAAGGACAATCCCAGGAATTACAGAGCAGTTAGCTTAACTTCAGTACCCGGAAACATAATGGAGCAAGCAATTTGGGAACACCTAGAAGATAATAAGGGGATAAGTAAAAATCAGTATGAATTTGTCAAAAACAAATCATTTCAAACCAACCTAATAACTTTCTTTGACAGGGTAACAAGCCTTGTGGATGGGGGGAAGCAGTAGATGTGGTATATCTTCACTTTAGTAAAGCTTTTGATACTGTCTTGCATACTCATAAACAAACTAGGGAAATACAATCTAGATGGAGCTACTACAAAATGGGTGCATAACTGGTTGGAAAACTGTTCCCAGAGAGTAGTTATCAGTGGTTCACAGTCAAGATGGGAGGGCATACTGAGTGGGGTCCCATGGGGATCAGTTTTGCATCTGGTTCTGTTCAATATCTTCATCAATGATTTTGAAAATGACATAGAGAGTATACTTATAAAGTTTGCAGATGATACCAAGCTGGGAGGGGTTACAAGTTCTTTAGAGGATAGGATTATAATTCAAAATGATCTGGACAAAGTGGAGAAATGGTCTGAAGTAAACAGGATGAAATTCAATAAGGACAAATGCAAAGTCCTCCACTTAAGAAGGAAAAATCAGTTTCACACATACAAAGTGGGAAATAACTGCCTAGGAAGGAGTATTGCGGAAAGGGATCTGGTGGTCATAGTGTATAATAAGCTAGATATAAGTCAACAGTGTCACACTGTTGCAAAAAAAAAAAGCAAACATCTTTCTGGGATGTATTAGCAGGAGTGTTGTAAACAAGACACAAGAAGTAATTCTTCCATTCTACTCTGTGCTGATTAGGCCTCAGCTGGAGTATTGTGTCCAGTTATGGGTGCCACATTTCAGGAAAGCTGAGGACAAACTGGAGAAAGTCCAGAGAAAAAGCAACAGAAATGATTAAAGGTCTAGAAAACATGACCTATGAGGCAAGACTGAAAAAATTTGGTTTGTTTAGTCTGGAGAAGAGAAGACTGACAGGGGACATGATAACAGTTTTCAAGTACATAGAAGGTTGTTACAAAGAGGACGGAGAAAAATTGTTCTTCTTAATGTCTGAGGATAGAGCAAGAAGCAATGGGCTTAAATTGCAGCAAGGGCGGTTTAGGTTGGACATTAGGAAAAACTTCCTAACTGTCAGGGTGGTTAAGCACTGGACTAAATTGCCTAGGGAGGTTGTTGAATCTCCATCATTAGAGATTTTTAAGAGCAGGTTAGACCATCACCTGTCAAGGATGGTCTAGACAATACTTAGTCCTGCCATGAGTGCAGCGGAGTGGACTAGATGACCTCTCGAGGTCTCTTACAGTCCTACGGTTCTATGTTGGGGAAGAGCCAACATGGTTTTTTAAAGGGAAATCATGCCTCATCAATCCATTAGAATTATTTGAGGGTGTCAACAACCATGTGGACAATGGTGATCCAGTTGATCTGGTGTACTTGGACTTTCAGAAAGCCTTTTACAAGATCACACACCAAAGGCTTTAAGCAAAGTAAGCAGTCATGGGATAAGAGGGATCAGTAACTGGTTAAAAGATAGAAACACAAAGGATAGGAATAAAATGGTCAGTTTTCACAATGGAGACTGGTAATTAACGGAGCCACAAAGGTTCTGTAATAGGACCTGTGCTGTTCAACATATTCATAAAACATCTGGAAAAGCAGGTGAACAGCAAGGTGGCAAAATTTGCAGATGCTACAAAATTACTCCAGATAGTTACGTCCAAAGCTGACTGCAAAGTTTCAAAGGGATCTCATAAAATTGGGTGACTGGGCAAGAAAATGGCAGATGAAAGTCAAAGCTGATAAGTGCAAAGTAATGCACACTGGAAAGCATAATCCTGGTGTCTTTAAACCTCTGACTGCCAGAAGCTGGGACTGGACGACAGGGGATGGAGCAGTCAAGAATGCTTCTGTTCATTCCCTTGGATGCACCTGGCACTGGCCACTGTCAGAGGACAGTATACTAGGCTAGATGGACCACTGGCCTGCCCTAGTAAGGCCATTCTTGTGTTCTTATGATACCCCTCTGTCCTCACTTTTTGTGTTGACATGAGAAAGATGTTAAGAGAGTACTGGCTCGGAAGAGATCAGTTAAAACCCAGCAACTAGCATTGGTTCTTTCTGTTAACTTGAAAGTGATGAATGGGAAATCTAGAGACTATGCACCTGTTTCAATGAGAGACATAGTTCAGTCTATTCCAGGGTTGCAGCATTTTACATAGGTAAACCCCCTAAAGGTTCCTGAAGAAACAAGAGCCTAAGTTCTCCAAAGCCTCATTATTAACATTGGCTAGAATCTGAAAAGTGACTACAGAAAAAGGGCATCTTCTCACTCAACCCATCTACTTCCTGTGGGGCTTTGAGTTGTATCTGCTCATTTTATTGACAGAAAAAAGTTTTATTCCTATTGCCTTTCAGGGGAAGAACAGGCTGGATTCAATTCTGGCTCACACATCAACAACGTTAGCCAAATCCCAACTGCAGAACCTTTATTCCTGGTAAGGATGTTGGGGGCAGAAAGACACAGCTGGATTTTCAGATCCCAGACTGTCTGCAGTGCTGGCAGTTAGACAAACCAATGTTTGAGTTGTATGTAAACAGAGACAATTGGAACAGGAAGGTCATTATGAGAAAATACATTTTATGCAATGTCCATTGTATAGTCACTTTTCCAACTCTATCTACGCTAACATTTCTAAAGCAAGACTTTGTCTCCTCTAGTTGACTGCTAGAATCCCAAATCTTTGTCCCATTGAAGTCAATGGCAAAACTCCCACTGACTTCAACTGAACCAGGAAGTGCCCCTAAGGAAAGAAATACAGGTCTGAGATAAGCTTTGTGCAAGATTCTCCAGATCAGAGAGGGCTACCTAAAAGAAACAGTTAGGCCCCATGTAGATCAAGAGGTAGGCTTTGTAAAGATAAGGTTTAATAAAACTCAGGATCAACAGAAACATTTTGCTACTAAAATCCCAAAGAAAAAAGTTTCTGCCGTGGCTCCAGTCTGAACCCTGAATTTGTACTGCTGCATGAAACCCTGGTCTAATTCTCTGATCCCAGATGAGTGAAATGTACACAGTAAACCGTTTTTAAAATATGATTTTTAACCCAACATTGTCTCTTTAAATAAAACAACTGGAAAAGTCCCCGATTAAATGCTTTGCAACTTTTTCAGGGTTATGGGAAGCTCTAAGGAATTTCCTCCATTCCCCCACCCTTTACTCCTCCTCTCAAAGGCCCCAGGGTTGAGGAGACCCTCCTTCTGGAGCTCATCATCTCTGCTCCTTTACTCAGCTGGAGAGGGGTTTACTTGAGAATATTGCAATGTGCGTCCACCCACTCCTCGGGGCACTATGGCCAACTCAGGAGATGCTTTGTGTTTTTAATGGGAATTTTGAAAATAAACTGAAGAAAGTCGGGATGATGTTGCTGGCACTTGGCCACACAGTGGGTTGCGTGGTTTAAAGCAGCTCTACTGTCTTCAACATCATGCTGCATACTTGAAAACAGATAATCTTTAGCCATTAACTGGCCTAATAAGAGCTTCACTCCCAAGGCTCTTCTCCGAAGGTTATTCTATAAACAGTAAAATCTCTAATGACTCTCTCGTATCTACCAAAGTTAGACAACGATAAATAGGCACTATAACAAGAGATTTGTTTCAATGTCATGAATAATATAGCATTAATAATAAAGGCCTCTGGGCAGAGCTATATACTTCTAGACTCCCAGAGTCTATGTGGCAGCACAGAGGTAATCTCCACAATTTCCAGAACAGACAAATGAACAAATATATTAACTAGAAGGAAGGGCCAAATCCTCTAAGAATTCTGACCCTTGAGCACCATGGGAATGGAGGCAGTTCAGCACCTCACTGGATTGAACTGGGGGGTGTGAATAACTGCACATTGCATAAAGTCAGCCCTGTTTGCAACACGGTAGCTGCTCGACACAGTAAACATGCAGTTCAGTCGTGCAGTGTAGATGCAACTGGACTGTGCTATAGCCCTGGACCTTGCAATTGCTCATTTCATAATGTAATTGGGACCTTATTAGAACAGAGCTGATAAGATGCAAGGGAACTACATGGCTCCTGGTGAACAAGGAGTTAACTCAAACTCTTTGCACAAGCACTGGGATAGGACAATAAGAGTGGCTATTGAAGAGAAAGATAGGTATCTATGTCTTTTTCCCCCCACTGGGTAAGTTTTCTAGCCAAGGGGCTTACGGGACTGGGTTGAATCCCAGGCTAGGGAATTTTCTGTTTACTCTTTCTGCTTATGCTAATGTATTGTGATTGCCTGTTATAAATATTATTCCCTTAAGAAAAGACATTGCTGACTGTGACCATTTTATGTTCTCTGTTGAATCATCCCAACACCAAGGTAGGTGTGCTGTCACTTCAGGTAGATGCTAACAGGAGACTCTAGCAGAGATGTTTGCAAAACATTGCAGCATATACTGTAAAGGTAGCAAATCTTCCAAGTGTGGAAGGGAAGCACTTTTCATTCTGCAGCTGTCATTCCTTGTGTTCGTAGTTCGGGACTGTTGGCAAAACATGCTTTATTGTTTCACAACATAACTGGGAAAATAAATAGGTTGTTACAATGAGTCAAGTTTAAAAGGAGACTCTTGGGTATAATTGTTGAAAACAACTTTAATCTGATGACTGTCCGTCTCAAGTAATTTGGTGCTTCCCAATTAACTCTTTTAATTGGGCTAATTGTAGAAGTTCTATAGGGCTGGATGGAGATAAACAATTTCAGCAATATTTTGAATATGCTGGATGAAATAGAAAGGAGTGGATTCTCAAGAGCTGAGGATAATTTTAGATACAGGACAGATGGTGCACTAGGAACACAGGGGAGGCAGTATGTTCAGCTTAGCGTGAGGAACACCTTGTGTTGCCCTCCAGCGAACCATGTGCTGACAAATATGACCGCTATCTACCCCCACCAGACAGAGGTAGTATTGCCATAACACAGGGCATTGGAGAGAGCAGTGCTGGAGGAAGCAAAGAGGCAGAGAAGAGTGAGACAATGTAGAACTGATCAATGAAATTGTTTTTAATTGTTCACATTATTAATATAACTTCATAAGTAAAGTTTTATGAATGAAACTACATTCATTCATAAAACCAGGTACCTCAATAACTGGCTAATTGAGTTTCACTTTCAATCCAATTGCTGCTTAAATCACTGAAACTTACACTGTTTCAACATTGTAACTTCTGCTCACTGTTTGCCATTCCTTACACTTGCCCATATTGTAACTCAAACTCCATTTTAACTTGTCCCTAAGTCCATTTTAAAATGCTAACTCCATTTTGTAAACCCTGCTGCAACCTTCATTTTGCAAAACCCTGATGTAATCTTATTCGTGTAGTTTAGATGTGTGAATGAGGTATGTATGGATGATGGAATCAACCTCCAGCCCAAGCCCGTCCTGATGAAATAAAGTGTAAACACCAAGGGCTGAAGATGCAGACAACAGCCCTGACAAAGCAAGAAGAGTCCACCCTCAAAAGAAAAGAACAAAAGTAGAACTGAAGAAACATCAAAGCCAGGTCCCAGGCTGAAGTCATGTCTACAACTGACGGGTGATCAATCACCCCGAACCCAGAGGCAGCGTGACACAGCAAGACCTATAGACTCTGGATTCAAACTAAAGCCTACAAAAAGGATGGGTGAGATGGAAGACTTTGGAGGGTGACACTCTGCTGCCAACATGGAAGGGCATCGGTGCGCGCCCAACAGAGACCCAGCCCTTCCTTGTGCCCAGTTTTCCTGGCCAGTTAGCCACCACAAGCTACGAACCCAAGCCACGAACTCAAGCTACATTCAGGACTGGTAACTATCTAGCAGCTGCAGGACATTTGATGTGTGTGTGTACGTACATAGGTATTAGATATTAGTTATTGGTCATAAATCAAATTGTGTTATAATAAACGTGACATCTTGTCTTGTCCCCTGAAACGATCCTGTGTAGTTCTATCTGCATAACAGGATCCCAGAGAACATCCTGAACACTTCTCAGAAGTGAGGTACTTCTATGATGAGAGATCAAACAGGAGTCCTGACCATTAAACATCCCATGGCAGGTTCTGCAAAAGTTGGGATGTTAAACTATTGTGTCCTGACCAAATTCCCACAAGGGCATCTCTACCCTGCTTCCCTAAATTCCCCCTGCGGCTTCAGTTGGATACAGTCTTCTTCCTCATTTCCTGTCCAAAACAGAGGAAGAAATGGGGCATAATACCTGGATCTTAAGGACCAAGTGGACAGAGAAAACAATACAGAGACCGTGAATGGCCACAGAAAGATCTACATACAGATGAGAGTTTTTAAAAGAATCTGGCTCCTTGGAGTAATGGGGCTACATAAATGTAAATATTTTACTGTTATTTATTTTAATTATTGCTGGATTTTAATCATCCTGTTGGACTTTTTAAACATGCTATGGAGCCATTCCACAGGCATGGTTATATTCAGCCCCATCTTTTTTGCAAAGTAGCAACAGCGTGTTGCACTGGTAACTGGAAAAGCAAGAGCCAGTTTAGGAGACAGATGTGGGGTTGCAAACCCAATGGGGTTCGATATATGACAGAGGTGATTGTGTCAATCTCAGAGGGAAAGGGAGCCAGTTATCCCATGTAACACTATGCTGCTAGAAAACAGTGGTATCAGGCAGCCCTGATGGGGACAGGCAGATTCAATAAAAGCAACTACCTTCATAGAAAAAGTAGAGCACCAATAGCTTCGAGAAACCACAAGCATTTTCAGCTCTGGGCTATAATTGCATTTTAATCAACATCAAGGAGAGTACAGAGGAGCACATGAACCTTTGGCCTTAATAATTCTGTATGAAGTCATCCAACTCAACAGGAATTATTACCACCACCAACAGCTAAGAAAACATGTAAGGTTTGCTTCCCAAAGCAGTTCTGGTTTTGTAAGTGAATGTGGTCATAAAATGGAGTGGTATATATGGCCTTTAAGAGTTACACCAGTTCTATGCCACAGGAATACCTTTCCTTATGATTTACTACTTTCCATTTATGAACAAATATGCTTTACACTCAGATTATCTCCATGACAAAGGCCAGGCCACCTCCTTTTGCATCTCAGCCTGTCTGTGGCTACCTTTGGAAGAATAATAATGTATTTCAAAGTACTTAACAAACATTAATTAAGCCACACACCCAACACCCCCCATGCCTCCTGCAAGGCAGATAAGTAAACATGAGTTCCATTTCACAGATAAAAATACTGAGGGACAGAAAGGACAAGTGACTTATAGCCCACCTTAATTGATTAGTCTTGTTAGAGTTGGTATAGCAACCCCCATTTTTTCATGTTCTCTGTATATATATATATATCTTCCTACTGCATTTTCCACTGCATGCATTTGATGAAGTGGGTTTTAGCCCATGAAAGCTTACGCCCAAATAAATTTGTTAGTCTCTAAGGTGCCACAAGTACTCCTCGTTCTTTTTGCTGATACAGACTAACATGGCTACCACTCTGAAACCAGCAAATCAGTGGCACAGCTGGGAATAGAGCATGGGAATCCTCACTCTTGGCCCTGCTTCTCTGAGCACTGGACAATGCTGCAAGTTCGGACTGGAATACTTGGTGTTACTGATGTGTTACTGTACCAAGCAGGGGCTATTTTCACTGTGACAATGAAGAATTTAAATTTAGCACATCATTTTTCATAGCATTTCTCACTGTCACTTTGCGGCCTTCACAGTGTCCACGTGAGCAACTTACTGGCGTCATCAAAAAAGTCTGCCGTGGCTATATTCAGTGGAGGAGGACAGCAGTTGAAACCCTGAGTAGTCTATTGGAAATCAGCAAAACCAAAAAGACACTCCTCTCCTCAGGGGCACAGTTGATTAAGTTAACAAAACAGAGGATCCTGTTAGGTCCTGGGAAGTTCATTTGTTTGTGTCATAGAAAGATGAAAACAGAGAATGATAGGCAGAGCTCGGACCTGTTTTCTACATATCTTTAAAGCACATAGAATACTTGTGGGGGAGATCAAAATCAACAATAGTTACAAAATCTCAAGGCTTTAACAGTTACCACAATAAACAATGAGGGGGTCTGTGTGTGATTTCTATCGCTATCTTAAAAACAGGAGGTTAGTGGATTTTCCTGCCCCATGCCCTCTGCCCTGAAGGCAAAGGCCAACTTTATTAGATTTCTAAAGCACATTTGTTAGGTTTTCTTAATATTGCCTTACCAGGGCTGACTACCTTGATTCAACTCAATTATTATTAACCCTACACAGGCCGGGGGAGGAGGGAGGGACTATGGACTAGTTGTCTAACAGATTTTTCCATCGCAATTTTCTATATTGATTATTTAATATTTTGTTTCAGTGTTTAGCAGTTTTTATCAGTACTTTGCTAAAATAATCTTGAGCATTAACAAGCTGAAGTCATAGAAGTAAAAAATGTGGTTCTTTGCATTTGTTCTGATCGGGTTTCTACAAACTCCCTTTGTCTTTTATTAACTCTCCTCCACTTCCCCCCTGCTCTTAGTCAGATCTTTTGGCCTCTTTGGCTAGCTTACTCACTCTATATTAAGCCCTGCTGTGACTCTACAGAAACAGGGTCTGACAAGGTCTGTGTTTACATCTGAAGTGGGGTTCTCACATATTTTGAAAAGCCCCGAGTGATAAATGAGAGCTCATCGCTCTCAGGGGGTGATGTGGGGGACATATCCCTTTAACACTGAAAGGGTGGCTACCCCTTTTGCCACAGCCCCTTCTCTTTTGTGAAAAATCAAGGAAATTAATGATGCTGGAAAGCTGAGAAAGGAGAAGGGCTCACAAGAGCCCCAGTGAAGTCAAAGGGGCAGGTTTCTATTCTGGGAAAAACATCAAACTTATGACAAAATGGTTAAACAAAACTTACTAAAACAAAGCCATTGCACTGGAAAGTAATAAAGAAAGTGGGCAAAGGACAACTTCCCAACCCCAAAAAGAGCTTAAAAAAACCAACTATCAATAGGACCAAGATTTTCAAAACTAGGAGACTGAAGTTAGGCACCTAAATAAATGGCCTGATTTTCAAAAGTGCTGCCAGTGATTTCAGCAGGTGCTGTACACCCAGCACTTTTGAAAACCAGGCCATTTATTTAGAAGCCTAAATAAGGATTTAGGAGAATAACTTTAGGCATCGATTTTTGAAACTCTTGGCCTAGATCCTTTAATGATACAGACAAATCAGTTTTTTTTTTTAAACCACACATTATTACAATGCCTCCCCAAAACAAAACTGAATACAAATTTCAAGAGTCCTACACCACATTTAAGTGAAACCTGTCTGAAGCGATCACATAAGGTCTCAACAAATCACTTGCTTAACAAAGGCTTTCTAATAAAGGTGAAACAAAACTGTACTCAGCTGAATGGGGTTATTATGAAATAGTCTCAAACCAGGAGGTTGCTTACTTTATAATACACTGAATTTTACAGCACCTTTCACCTGAGGATCTCTAATCCTTACTACAAATATCCTTATTAATTAAAGAAATATTTACAAATATTAAAGAAGCTTCTCAGCACTATTGTGAGGTAAATAATGGATACAGAAAACACTTAATTCCTCCCGGAAATATGCAGCCATTGGAACTGATGCAATTCTAGGGCCCAATTCTTCTATCACTTAGTAGCAAAAATCCCATTGACTTTAATAGTGCAGAGTCAGGCTGGCAACATTGAAGGTGGAAGATAGCATAAACTGAACTGCGCTCCCGGAGAGTACCCCATTGCAGGGACTCTGAAACTTGATTGAACTGCGACCCGCTTCCGACAACAAAATTATTACATGACCCTAGGAGTGGGGACAGAAGCCTGAGCCCGCCCGAGCCCCACGGCCCAGGATGGGAGGCCAAAGCCAAAGCTCCACCGCCCCATGCAGGGGGCCCAAAACCAAAGCCCAAGAGCTTCAGCCCCAGGAAGGGGGCCTGTAACCTGACCCCAGCCACCCAAGGCTGAAGCCCTCAGGCTTCAACCCCAGGTGGTATGGCTCGGGGTTCAGCTTCGGCCCTTGGCCATAGCAAATCTAAGTCAGACCTGGCGACCCCACTAAATACGGGTTGCAACCACTTTGGGGTCCTGACCCACAGTTTGAGAACTGCTGAGTTAGAGGGAGTGGTTTAGCAGCCTATCCACCCAGTATTCAGGGCTGATCCTGCCAGGTACAGAGCACTGTCAATTCCTACTGCCCTTAATGTGTTAAAAGCGATGTAAACTAGAGTCCAAGGAAAGAGGGTCTCATGTTGCTCTCTAGTGACTCCTTTTGCCCAATTTAAGGTATAAGTTGGTAAACTGAAGAGAGAGCAACCTGCGGTCTTCCCTGGACAGATCATGGGGTCAGAAAAAAGGAAATGGCAGAGGAAATTGAGGAGACCCTTCCCACCCTCCCCAAAAAATCACAAACACACCCAGTGAGAAAGCCTTAGGTTTGAGAAGGAGCAAGAAAAGAGCTGGCATGAAATTCTGGCTCACTGAAATCAAATGGGAGTTTTTCATGTGGGACTTCAATGGGGCCAGGATTTCACCCCTGTTCTTTTCCACTGGCATGCTTTATTGTTCATCTCTTAGGCAGATCCTGTTAACGCACTGTAATTAATCATATTTATATTGTGTGTGTCTCCAGCACTGGTTCATTAGGCACATTAGAGCAATTCAAATCAATAAGGCCATCTACAACTGAGATAAACACAATAAAACTAAATTGGTAGAGTCTGACACATTATTATTTACATGCATTACTTTTGGATAAAAATTTTCAAATCCTAATCCAAAGGTTCACATTTTCAGTTACATAAGCTTATCCTCTGAGCACTTTTTAGATTCTTCTGATCATCACAAATCTGACACACACACTGTTTACTTCAGGATATATTTTCCCTATGACCCTACAGAGTCGCTTCCTTCCACCAAATCTCCAAAAAAGAGGAGCTCGTTAGAAATGAAACAGGAGGAAGTGCAGTAAAATGTGTTCACCTTGGTAGGGAAAAAAAAACAGATCCAACAACAATGAACCATTACATGAAAAATGAGTTTGAGCCTCTCAGCAGCCTGATCTCAAACCTGGAGAAACCTTGTGATCTGCCTGGGCAAATGTGCTGCACTGTTTAATCAGAACCCTTTTTGGACTGGAGAGGAATAGTAAAAAATAAGTAAGAAATGGAATTTCCATGGAAACTTGGAAGCAGGTCTTGTGTTATTTGCAGTACAAGCGTTTGTACTTTAAGTGGAATGTCTTCTAGTTTACACAAATCCCAGCTATTATTTTCTTCGCAGCACAAGTTTGGGCCAAACATTGTTACATTAAAGTGGTGCCAGTCGATTGTATCTTCTGTCCAGCACGACTGTCTGCATAAAGTTAGAGGCTTGGTATTTTTTTTGCCAGAAGCCAACAAAACTTCCCTTAGCAAAAGGAGAAGATTTGGAATTATTTTTTGCTAATCCTCAACAGAAGGTGAAAGCAACCTAGAAAATGTCTCCTGTTTACATCTGACACCGCAGACTGGAAGTCAGCCAGAGCCTTGGCAGATGTGCCCTGCATTAATGGAAACTTAACTAGTTACTCATATTAGGTCAATTACATGCTAATGCTTTCCATATACCATGAGGTGAGGCACACATTGTTGCAATCTCAGGACCTATATTTACAGGTAAATTAGTTGAGTGAATGTATCAAAACTGTTATATTTCATGAGCTTTAAAAGATGCCCTTTGTCATCCTAAAATTATGCCTGACAGGTTAGAGCTTTAGCTTTCTCTATTGCTAGCCACAGTCTTGTGGTCAGTGAACTGCACATTTATCACAAAATTGAGGTTTGTGCTGCCGGTGTTTTTATGATTCTTTGGGGAAATCTTTAGCTTTGTTGAAATAACAGCTACTGCACCAAAGTCAGACATTGATCTTTACTTATGGCTTTGAAATATCCCATTCTAGTTCACTGTTTTTACTGTACCAAGGGCAGATATAGAACTTGTGATCCTGGATCTACTCCACCTTCAGCAGTATTTTAGTAATATATAAGAGATACACATATAAAAAAATTAAATCAGGGGAACAGCATTCTCTTCAGTGGTGTTTTGGTTTTCTAAATTAGAATTCTCCTCCCAAGAAAGAAATCACCCAGGAAATACTTTGCAATCACCTTAGGAAATCATAATTAATAAATGTGACTGGGCTACCTTATAATATATTCCTGGTTTCTATTACATCACCTCAGGCTGTTTTACCTGTCAGCCTGAACTTAGACATAAAGTCCTTGAATTCAGAGAGAAGGACTGATCTACAATCCATTTAACTGGTGCTGTTCCAGTCTGCTACAGAGGTAGGAGGTGTGGGGCGGGAGGCAGGTGTGCCTGTGATTAGCACCAGTTCATACGGATTGATCGAGATTTACTTGTGAACAAGCCGATTACAAGACCATCCCAGTTCACATCACCACATTAACATCTCCGTTCAGTGCCTGAAAGCAGGGATGGTGCAGTCTTACAATATCTGGGAAAGCTAAATTGCACTGAAGTGCTCACGTCTAAAAGCTTTTCTCAGTATAGCAGAGGCTCATTAGAGCCACAAGCTCAAAAACCAGAAGCCCAATAAACAGAATACGCCAAATCTATTATTTTTACATAATCTCATGATTTTAAAGCCAATCTCATGATTTTTGGCAAGCCAGTCTCATGGTTTGGAAACATTTGCGGTTGGCAATACTGCCGAATGATTACTTGGCTTGATAATGGGGTTGTATTGGTCTTCCAAATACTGCAGTCTAAAGAGACACCCCTTGGAAGCAGTAAGGCCTTAGTAATTGTGTAGCATTTTCTACAGTTGCATTCTACCATTCAGCTAGTAACAAACTTCCACATTATGAAAATTAGCTCAGTGGTTCAAGATCATTTGGTAACCCTCCTCCATCTTGTGAGGACAATCTCTCTGAGTAATGACTCCCTATGTATACTCAGCACATTAACAGGAACCCCAGGCACAGAAATTCCCTATATAGTATTGATGAGAAGAGAACTGACATCTCAATGGGATTAGAAAATTTGTAATTTGAATTTGCTCTTTGTGATATATGGGTAGGTCTGTCTGTCTGAAGGCTCATGAAATAGAGCTGCCATTACATGATTTAAAGTGGATCATTCCCTTGGAAATTAATCAAAGCAATTTAGACTTTAAGCTGAGTCTGGCATGGGACACTAGAACACACTGGAGGAACAAAAGCTCTTTTGGCAAAAATCAGGATCTCTTTCGTTGATTATATGAGAACTAAACAATTTGTGAGCCAGCTCTGTCCACTTCCGTAGATATTTCCAGCACCTGATGTGCCTGCCATTTTAGACACATCATGGCAGCAGAAATGTTAGCTGAGTTCGTTTGTGTTAAAATTAGCTGTTACACTTTCTACCGAAGTCAT
Organism: Natator depressus; assembly: GCF_965152275.1. Classification (NCBI taxonomy): domain Eukaryota; kingdom Metazoa; phylum Chordata; order Testudines; family Cheloniidae; genus Natator; species Natator depressus. Next base: position 3,469,295 of record NC_134250.1, on the reverse strand, counting down.
AATTACACTCTCCTGACTCAGATCACAGACTTTCAGAGAGTCATTTCAGTTTCTTTTAATGGTAGGATCACAACATAAATGAGACAAAACCTGTGATCTTTCATCTCTATAATTATTCTATTGTTGTAATATGCAAGGCCTGATTAAAATGTACCAAATATCTATGTGGGCTACAGGAACAATTCAAATATTGTTTACATTATAATTCATATTATTAGGGCTGTCAAGCGATTAAAAAATGAATCACGATTAATCGCACTGTTAAACAATATGATTTACTTAAATATTTTATGATGTTTTCCACATTTTCAAATATATTGATTTCAGTTACAACAAGAATATAAAGTGTACACTGCTCACTTTATATTAATATTTTTATTACAAATATTTGCACTGTAAAAAACAAAAGGAAGTATTTTTCAATTCACCTAATACAATACTGTAGTCCAATCTCTTAATCGTGAAAGTTGAACTTAAAAATGTAGAATTATGTTCAAAAAATAACTGCATTCAAAAATAAAACAATGTAAAACTTTAGAGCCTACAAGTCCACTTAGTCCTATTTCTTGTTCAGCCAATCGCTCAGACAAACAACTTTGTTTACATTTGCAGGAGATAATGCTGCCCGCTTCTTGTTCACAATGTCATCTGAAAGTGAGAACAGGCGTTCACATGGTACTGTTGCAGCTGGCATTGCAAGATATTTACATGCCAGATGCACTAAAGATTCATATGTCCCTTCACGCTTCATTCACCATTCCAGAGGACATGCATCTATGCTGATGACAGGTTCTGCTTGATAATAATCCAAAGCAGTGCAGACTGACGCATGTTCATTTTCATCATCTGAGTCAGATGCCACCAGCAGAAGGTTGATTTTCTTTTCTGGTGGTTCGGTTTCTGTAGTTTCTGCATCGGAATGTTGCTCTTTTAAGACTTCTGAAAGCTGCTCCACACCTCGTCCCTCTCAGATTTGTGCCGAGTCATCATCTGAGACTACTATAACATGAAATATATGGCAGAATGTGGGGAAAACAGAGCCGGAGACATACAGTTCTCCCCCAAGGAGTGGAGTTACAAATGTAATTAACACATGATTTTTTTAACGAGCGTCATCAGCATGGAGACGTCCTCTGGAATGGGGCCCGAAGCATGAAGGGTCATACGAATGTTTAGCATATCTGGCACGTAAATACCTTGAAATCCTGTCTACAAAAATCCCATGCAAACGCTTGTTCTCACTTTCTGGTGACATTGTAAATAAGAAGTGGGCAGCATTATCTCCCGTCAACGTAAACAAACTTGTTTGTCTTAGCGATTGGCTGAACAAGAAGTAGGACTGAGTGACTTGTAGGCTCTAAAGTTTTGCACTGTTTTGTTTCTGAGTGAAGTTATGTAAAAAAAAAATTACATTTGAAAGTTGCATTTTCATGATAAAGAGATTGCACTACAGTACTTCTATGAGATGAATTGAAAAATACTATTTCTTCTGTTTATCATTTTTACAGTGCAAATATTTGTAATCAAAAACAATAATATAAAGTGAGCAGTGTATTTGTATTCTGTGTTGTAAATGAAATCAATATATTTGAAAATGTAGAAATGTAGAATAAATATCCAAAAATATTTAACAAATTTCAATTGGTATTCTATTGTTTAACAGTGTGATTAAAACTACGATTAATCAAGATTCATTTTTGCGTTAATCGAGTTAACTGCGATTAATCAACAGCCCTACATATTATTAATAAAATGATTTTTTATTTACATGTTTTTGTTCCACTCTCCAAATGTCTTTTTCCTTGGTTGTGGAAATTGAGTTTAAATTGCAGAAATTAACTTGGAAATCCTGGAGTCTGAACCCTGTGCAGCTCAGGAGGTGAAGCCTGGTTGGGGTGTGGGGCAAAGTTAGCTTTAAGCCATCTTTATGTCCTCTAAGGCAGATTCTCAGCTGGTGTAAATTGTTGGAGTTAGGACAATTTACACCAGCTGAGGATCTGCCCCCCTGAATTCTCTACCTGGCCTGTAGTGCCCAGCACAACTAATTAACAGCCCCAACAACTGCTCTAAGTTATGAAAAAAACAACAAGGAGTACTTGTGGCACCTTAGAGACTAACAAATTTATTTGACCATAAGCTTTCGTTAGTCTCTAAGGTGCCACAAGTACTCCTCGTTGTTTTTGCTGATACAGACTAACACGGCTACCACTCTGAAACCTGTCACCATCTAAGTTATGAGTGTCTTGAACGGGCGGTCTGTTGGCCGTTCCCTCTCCTGGGCATGCTGCTACGTCAGGGCGATTCCCCAGCGAGGAGACTCTTCATGCTGGAATGTGGCCAACTATTAGGGCCACTAGTTGTATACGGGATTTAGGTTGTTTTTAACTGAGGAAGCATGTACAGTGATTGCCTTAAGTGCCCACCCAAAAATCAGTAGAAAGCAGTTGCTTAGTAGAGATGTTTTTAAAACGCTGAACAAACACTGTCCTGGAAATCCCGGGGCTACTTTAAAGGATTCCTTAAGATCAGAGGGTTGCCTAATGAGAGGTTGGGTCCTTGGTGTAAGTTCCACTCTAGGCTGATTGAGTGATGCTTAGGTTTTCTGTGAGTATGTAAAAAAAAAGTGTCATGTATGGTTTTATATGCAACCCCAGCCAAGTGAGAACACTGAGCATGTCAATCAACTTTACACTTCAAATATGCTTCCCTTTTGTATACTGAAAATTCTACTAACTCAATTTTAGATTAAGCAAAGAAAGAGGAAATAGCATGACTCAGCTCCATGCTACAATGGCTGGAGCAGATCCAGACCTAGCAATCCTTTGGGTTTTCCTTTTCCTTACCAAAATACAAAGTTGCACTTGGGTAATGTAAAGCATGCAGTGTTTGGGTAAGGAACGCAAAATGGTCAGTGTGCCTGCCCTGGTCCTTTAGTCAAGCAGGAACTATTTACATTTATGGGAAATTCTCTGCTGCAGAATTAGGAAGAAAGCACAAAATACAGAAGGGCTCAGAATTTACCCACTGACAAACTGCCAAAGAGGAGCAACCTTCTGAAAATGTCACCTCCTTCCTAGCTATAAAATTTCAAGGAAGGTTAATGGCAATAGTGATAGTAATAATAATAAATAACGCTTTGTCCTGCTATAGCGACTTCCATCTGAGGCTATCAAAGAGCTGAATAGACGTGAATTCATTAAGCCTCACCTTATTTTACAGAAGTGGAAACTGAGGCATAGGGAGGTTAATGATTTGCCCAAGGTCACACTGTGAATCACTGGTGGAGCTGGAATAAGACTCAGGAATCCTTATTCCCATTGCCTTGTTCTAATAGCAAGACAAAACAGCTTCTCTATAAATCTTAACTGTCTGAAAAACATTCCTGCTCCTCTAACCATTTTGTTTCACAGAAATAGGGAATATACATCTTGAAAGTAAACTCGGCACAGTAGGGAACTCTGATGTGCTTGTGTATCGACAGTATTAAAAACAGCATCCTCAAGTCCTTAACTCAGTCCTCACTCAGCTTCTAACAATGTCAACGCGAGTTACTAGTGCTCTGCCGCACTCAGGATTTGGCTCATAAAAAGGGATCTGATTCTGAGTAAGAATTGAGTAACAACTTCAGGAGCTGGCCTTTTAACTTGTTGGCAAAAAGTGAGCCTATTTGCCAGTATCTGATGATGAAGTAAGGTCTTTACAGATAAGGTCTTAACTTTTTAATCTCACATTCAAGTTAATATCTACCTCTGTGCCTTTCAGACACTTGCCTCCACTGTGAAGATCACACATCCATCATTTTTTACATATGCTGTAATCAGGAGAGGTTATCAAAGCTCTTCTTTTTAAATTACCTGCACTTTATCTATTAAGGAAACCAAGGTATTTCTTGCAAAAAACAATGCTCTGGGTTGTATATATTGGTGAGAATGTGTGACCAGTGTCAGGAAGCTTGCATCATATAGTAACCAATTGCACATTGCACTGGAGAAATCACCAGCCAGTTGGACCACCACTTCTATTTTTTTGAGCATCCTTTTTGTAAAGTTCAAGAGACACTTGCTTCAATTACAGCACATTGTCTGTTCCTTTACACTTTGCCAATTACAATGACTTGACTTTTCCCCCCACAGTACTAACTGTTGCAATACAGCAACACTGCAAAACAGAGTTACCCAAAAGCAGCTCAAGAGAAGGGAAGGGGAGCAGCTCTCCATTCACTCAAAAGGGAGACTCCCAATAAACACTTGGGAGTCATCTCATCTGACCCAAAAAACTCTGTTGAACTAAAACGGAAAGTCAGACCTAAACCTCAAAAGCCAGGGAATTCAGGGCTGTTGACTCTGGGGCCTTGCCTCAAGAGAAAACAAAGAACCATAAGAATATAGGACTGGAAAGGATCTTGAGACGTCATCTAGTCCAGCCCTGTATGCGGCAGCAGGACCAAGTAAACTTAGACCATACCTGACAGGTACTTGTCCAACCTCTTCTTAAAAACCTCCAGTGATAGGAATTCCAGAACCTCCCTTGGAAGTTGGTTCCAGAGTTTAACTACCCTTATTGTTAGAATGTTTTTCCTAATATGTTTCTAACCTAAACCTCCCTTGCTGAAGACTGAGTCCATTACTATTTATCCTATCTTCAGTGAACATGGAGAACACTTGATCTCCTTCCTCTTTATAACAGCCCTTAACGTATTTGAAGACTGTTATCAGGCTGACCCCCCCGTAATCTTCTTTTCTCAAGACTAAACATGTCCAGTTTTTAAAAGCTTTCCTCATAGATCAGGTTTTCTAAACCTTTTATCATTTTGTTGCTCTCCTCTGGACTCTCTCCAATTTGCCCACATCTTTCTTACAGTGTGGGGCCCAGAACTGGAAACAGTACTCCAGCAGAGGCCTCATCATTGTCGAATACAGCAAGACAATTACCTCCCAAGTCTTGCACACAACACTCCTGTTAGTACACCCCAGAATGATATTAGCCTTTTTTGCAACTGCAACATATTGTCGACTCATATTCAATTTGTGATCCACTAGAATTCCCAGATCCTCTTCCCCATTTTGTAGTTGTGCATTAAGTGAAGTACTTTGCACTTATCTTTACTGAATTTCATCTTGTTGAATTCAGACCAATTCTCCAATGTTATTTTGAATTCTAATCCTGTCTTCCAAGGTGCTTACAATCCCTCCCATCTTGGTGTCATCTTCAAATTTTATAAGCAATACTCTCTACATAATTATCCAAGTTATTAATTAAAATATTGAGTAGTACCAGACCCAGGACTGACTCCTGTGGGACTCCCTTTCTAGATTCACCCTCCCAATTTGACAGTGACTTTCACTTTGACTATGGTCTTTCAAACCGTTGTGCACCCACCTATAAGTTCATCTAGACTGCATTTCCCTAGTTTGCTTATGAGAATATCATGTGGGACTGTGTCAAAAGCCTTACTAAAATCAAGATATATAATATCAACTGCTTTCCCTCTATACACGAGGCCAATAACCCTGTCAAAGAAGAAAATTAGGTTGGTGTGGCATGACTTGTGCTGGACAAATCCATACTGGCTATTCCTTATAACTCCCTTATCCTCTAGGTGGTTACAAATTGATTGTTTAATAATCTGTTGCATGTTAAGAACAAAGGTCAGCTTGGGGCCTGGATATTTAGTCTGGCTTTTCTAGCTTTTGTGGGTTTAAATCATGCCTTTAGTTAATTGTCTGTTTTTAATAAAAAATGTTCTTTTATTGTTTTTATTATGGTTCTTCAGTACTAAAACAACCACCTGTTCATTGTTTGCCTGTACATTTCTCCTCCATTTCTAGTATCAGCCATCAGCCTGTATTTGCATGGAGTTGTAATAAGTGACATAATGGGTCTCTACAACCACTGGGTTCTATGATTCACTACTTCAGCATGTTAAACTGCCTCTCCAGAAGAAAGTTTCTAAAGTAATCATAAACACAGAAAGGCTGACTTCATCATCTACCGTCATGTCCACACAGCATTGAAAAGAATAAGGCCATGTCTAAACTAGCATTTATGTTGGCAAAACTCAGGGATGTGAAAAATACACCCCCCCTGAGCAACATAAATTTTGCTGGCATAAGTGCTCGTGTGCACAGGGCTATGTTGGCGAGAGACGCTCTTCCACCAACATAGCTACTGCCACTCGTTGAGCTGGTTTTATTATGTTGACAGGAGTGCTCTCTCCAATTGGCATAACGTGGCTACAGGAGTGCTCTTACCGCAGCACAGCTGTGCTGCTGTAAGCTTATAAGTATAGACACAGCCTAAGGATCTTGTGCAGACATTTAGTCCATAGCATCAGGGAATTATGTGATGTCTTGACTCTAATACCAAGTTCATTCTTGCATGTGTAGGTAGGACTATGCTATGTTATAAATATGTTACGGGATATCGCTATAGCCCAGCCTCTACAGGGCTATAATTTGGTCTCAGATATGCAGACCAGATCAAACCACATTAGAACATGATTCCACAATCTGGGGCAAGGTGCACTTAACTGGTGTAAATCAGCATAAGCATAACTAAAATCAATGAAGCTACAGCAGTTTACACCAGCTGAGGATCTGGCCAATGGTACTGTCAGCACAGACATGCCTCTAATGCCCTGCCGACACTATGACTAAAATTGTGCTAACAACAATTCTGTTTAATCTCTGTTGGTGCTACCATGGTTCCCTTGACCAGCGTGGACAGGAGGAATTCTTTTAAAGAATTGTAGACACCACAAATATCCAGAGGCCCAGTCCCAACACAACTCCACTTCATAGACAGGATCTTAACTAACATGCCCAAATCTTTAGCTTGATTATGGAGAATAGTTAAGGAACCATCTATACTATTCATTGTAACTACATTGTAACCAAATCAGGGAACAGCTGTATTTTAATGCTGTAACCAGTCCCCTGATATAGTCATATTTGTGGCACAGACTTGCTCATAGATGACTTGGTGTGAGGGGTCATCTATAACAGTTTGGCTAGCACAGTACTCAGGGGAAAAATAATATAACTATGCTGCCCAGACCCACTGAGCTAGAACCCAGCTAGCCTGGGAACTTGTCATATTTTCAGTTGCTTTGTGGGCAGGCCTTAACTGAAATGATCTGAGCACCAAGATATATTGGAATTCATGTCAAAATTACCTAGATTTCCTTACACAGTACTAAAGAGTTATCCAATAAATGTTACACTACACTTCCATTTGACTGATAATGAAGTTCACAGCATGGGACACTACGTAAACTTTTACGAGATTTCCAAGTCCAGGGTGCATTAGTTGACATTTCCTATTTACAGACAACAATGGGATTCTGCTATAATTAAAAAATAGTTACCTGTGGTCAATAACTGTTACATTGGAAGGAGGGATCCCCAAAACAGCACAACTCTGTACGAGTTCTTTCTTACGAATCTCCCCTTGATTGTAGTAATTTCCTGAAAATAACAAATGCAGTAACATTATCTACTTGACTTCAATTTAGCATGGAACAAACATCTCTGTCCTCAAATCCTCAAAGCATCAAGCATATGTAGGTACCACATGTAAGGTCTGAAAAGACTTAGTACTAGGGTTCCCCACCTGAGGAAGAGGTACATTGTGGGGAGCAAATCCTATAGCTTATACTCAGGAAACACTCCCTTTGGCCCAGTGTAAAGTTTTAGGACCCAATACAGCCACACTTGTGCCTTGACTCCAAATGGAGTTGCACATTCATCTCTTAGAGCAGAGTTTGACCCTTTATAATTAATGAGCTCTCTTGGTTGGAACACAGGAATTTGCCATACCAAATCAGATCAATGGTCCATCTAGTCCAGTATCCTGTCTCTGACAGAGGCCAGTATCAGCTCCTTCAACAGAAGATGCAAGAAAGCCCATAATGGATAATTATGGAATAACCTACTCTTAGAGAATTTTTTTCCTCTCTCCTCCCCAAATCTATTAATGGCTGGCTTATGTCCTGAAGCATGAGGGTTTATAGCTCTCTTATGTTTTTATCCTTTTTAGTGCTACAGTGAATGATCTTATTATCCATATAAATAAATGTCTAATCCCTTTCTTACTACTACTAAACTCCTGGCCTCAATGATCTTTTGTTGCAGTGAGTTCCACAGGCTAGTTATGCTTTGAGTAAAAAAGTATGTTATCTTTGTAAACTAATGAAATTCTAGCAAGTACGTAAACGGATGTCTGTGTTCTCACATTACCTGTATGGAAATCACTGATATCTCATGATGTTAAAACTATTGGTCAAGATCTTTTTACAAATATAGGGGAAATCACCTTTCCAATGAGAGAGGGCCAAAAGCTCTTACTATTTGACAATAGCTAGGTGGCCTCCGTTAAATGAGATGGTACGTTGCAGTCCAGTTCTTGGCAGACAAGTATCTATAACACAACTGGTGATAATTGGTCTCCTTAGGAGAGATCAAAAACTGAACTCCTCCCTCACTACTAGAGGTGGTAGGTCAGACTCTGTATTGGCATAAATCAGTGTAGTTGCACTGACTTCTACAGAACTACACTAATTACACTAGCTCAAGATTAGGTCCTCAGACTTCAGAACAGCAGAGTGTCACTACTGTGTAAGAAACATTCCTACCAAATGCTTGTGATTTAACTAACAATTAAAGGGCTTAAGTTTCCAGTGTGGTCATGAGCACCTTTCATGAGCACGAATATTCACATAAAACTAGAATACTGCAATAATGAAGCACTGTCAAAATTAACGAGACACGTACGAGATTTCCTATCATTATAGTCTCCGTGTCAAGAAACTAATTCCTCAGAAGTCGGCACTGTTTCTAAAACAAATGTACTAAGTAACGTTCATGCAGGAGGTAACAGAGCAGAATTGAAAAGCATTTACGGAACCAAGAAAGGAATGTTAAAATATGTTAAAACCGCATTTAGAAAACAGCATTCTGGAAAAGTTATAATAGCCACAGTGGGACCCAGGGTAGCATGGAACCAGGATTCATTAACTTAAGATACAGGCTGCTTCTTGATTTAATTATTTTCTTCCGATTCTGCCTTCATGTTATGTGCTCTGTTTGTTAGCATGAATCATGAAAAGTCCAGGTTAGAGCTCAGCTGGCCTCAGAAGGCGTGCTGCCCTGTGCAGCTTATAACTTCCAAGCAATACAATGAAAAAATACTGCAGAGTTTTAATGTGTGATTCCAGTTTGTAGTCAGCTATTCTGAATTACACGGAACTTTTTATTATTGTGAGGTGAGTCATCAGAATCTAGCATTCATCTGGTGAAGTGCTGCAATCTGAGCTGCCAAAATCGGCTTCATATGATGCTCAGAGTGAAACATTAACCTCAGAAGAGACAACTTTTCTTATCACAATAAAATTTAGAGTCTTACTGCAGCCCAGAAATGTGTATCTTTAGGAGGCTCTGATACTGATCATCCATGGAAGGGACAACTTACTGAGCTAAACATCAGGTTGGAACTCTACAGCTTTCCTGGAGGCAGAGGCTCAGATCCCAGCAGAATCAACTCAAACCTACATCCTTCCTAGGTAGATTTAAATACTTCTGTACAGTTTACTGGGTGAGAGTCTTTTAGAAGCAGAGTCTCTGTCTCTTATTCTTGGGTCTTAATGATCCCAGGATACTACTGGAAGGAGCGAGGATTTTCCTCAGCCAAAATTTACTCTGATATTATGCAATGTGCTGTGTGCTAGTGAGTTGCTGACCTCCACTGCAGAGATAGCTATGCTTCAGTGACAATGTATGTATACAGGGCCAATTTCTGTCCTTGGATTACACGCACACAACTTCCACTGAAGTTGTGGGGTGAGATTCATATATATCTGAGAACAGAATGTGATCCACCATTTGTGAAATACCTTAGAATGACAGGCACTACATAAATGCAAAATAGCATTATTGGGCAGCCATTGCTACTGAAAAGCATTGAGTGGCTAGTATTCCTGAACCTCATCCATGGAACTCTCTCAATAGGATGGCAGCTACTAAAGAGAGCTATTGGGGTGTTAGTGCCACCAGTTATTCACCCTGGACTGTGTGACCAATAACAATTTGCTCACAGTGCTCTAATTCCAATGCATTCTAGTGGCATTTTTGGTTGTGATCTGACAATTGCAAGCGTGATGGTTTCTAAGTAGCCATTTTGCCTCCGTTTTAAAATTTCACAGAAGAAAATAATGGGAACCTTAATACAGTATCTGATCAGCCTCGTCTATTGCACAAACAAATGAAGGACCAACCATTTGGATCACAGGATCCTACTATGAAATGAAAAAGATCTGTGAGTCCATCCCCTTGCAAGGGCAGTTCCCTTTCAAAAAACGAGTGATTAATCTGAAGCAGCACAAAAGACACTTTTTGATATGTGTGAAATCTCTGTAACAAGACTATTGCCAATGATTTTAAGGAAATTGATTACAAAAAAAGATTTACTTCTTTGGGAAAGGCGTGTGTAATGGCAGTATACCTGTATATAAGTAAGGCTGCAAGTCTGTCACGGAGGTCATGGATTCCGTGACTTCCTGTGATCTCCGTGACTTTTGCAGCGGCTGATGTTGGCTCAGGGGCTGCTCAATCCAGGCAGCCCCTGGGCCAGCAGCAGCAATTTGGGTGTGTGGGAGGGGGCTCAGGGCTAGGGGCTGGGGAGTGTAGGGGGGGAGTTTACCTCGGGGTGGGGGGCTCCCTGGCTCCCACTTGCATGGCCTCCCCTGCAGCTCCTAGGCAGCGGAGGGACTCCGGGCCGCACGTTGCCCGCACGTGCAGGCCACGTCCCCGCAGCTCCCATTGGCTGTGGTTCCCCTGCCTCTGCTGGCTAGGAGTTGCAGGAATGCGGAGCTGGGTAGGAAGCCCCTGCCAGTCCCACCAACCCCCCCTTCCCTCAGCCACATTCCCCAGCACCCGCGGTGCCCCCGGACTGCGCTCCCCCCCAGAGCATCCATGGCCCCCTGCCCAAGTTTTAGTCAGGGCAGGTATTTTTAGTAAAAGTCATGGACAGGTCACGGGCCCGTGTATTTTTGTTTAGGGCCCGTGACCTGTCCATGACTTTTACTAAAAATACCTGTGACTAAAACGTAGCCTTATATATAAGAAATGCTCTAGACTGAGCTGGCTTGGTGGCACTGTGCTAACCTCTCTGCACAGTTGTGAGAAAGCCAAATGGTGTCCAGTTCTGGTCTCTCATGATCCAAGCCAGCAAGCAACACACTGGAGGCTGCATATTCAGCTCTGGATGGGTGACAGACTTTGACTGATAAAAGAGTAACACCAATGGGCTCCAAATACTCCATCCAGGTTTTCTCACCTAGACAGGTTTAATGACTTAAAGACTTGAGAATTGGGAACAGAAGAGTTGAGCTACCTAGAGTCTTGAGACCTACAGAGGGACCCTTCTCCCATCAAAAAATGACTCAGATGTGCATTTGACACTATATAGTTTCTAATAAGGAAATTCATGACAAAAAGATTCTTGATCCTTAACTTACCTTATAATCTCCTTGGGACAGGAACCCTATCTTTTATGTCTGTGCAGCGCCATTCACACTATAATGTTTTATAAACAATCATGTTTGTGCGTCTACACAACTGAATGTCTTTCTTTTCATTTCTTTGCATTATTATCTAATTAATTTTAAAGTGTTTTGGGAGGTACAATTTGCATGGAACTCACTACATCAGATATAGTTTTATTATACTTCTTACCAGTAGTTCCTAACCACTGATATCTATCACAGTACTAGTACTTCAGGATTTGTGGAATGGTCCTCTGGATGTACCCACCCGCCCACACCTTAACCATTAGCCTCTCTACTGGTCCCCATGAGTTACCACTGCCCACTTTGCATTAAATGATACATGTTCTAGCCTGCTGTCAAGTGGGGATTGCATCAAACTAGGGTCAGTTAGAGTGCAATGATTTCTTGAGGACTATGAACTGAATAGCATGGTGACGTTTTAATGCATGCAATACTGTGTTTTGTCACTGTGTGCTGATATTTTGGAAGCAATGCTACAATGTATCATGATGGGACAATGACTTCATAATGGAGTGCACATCTACTACAAGGCCACACATAACATTGGGAAGTTGTAACATACAGCGTGTTGTCCTGAAGTCATGATGTGGTAAACTAGGGTTGCTGACGCTCCAGGATTGTCCTGGTGGCTCCAGGAACTGAAGATTAATCTTTAATTAAAGATTATATCATGTGATGAAAACTCCAGGAATATGTCCAAGCAAAACTGGCAACCTTGGGTATGACACAACTCAGTTACATTGTATCATTGTGAAGCGGGGTGATATCATGAGGATGTTGGCTACAGCACAAAAGCCTGATTGGGTGATGTCACCATGGGATACAACACCGGGTAATGACGTCACGGCACGATGATGTCACAGCATGTGGTGTCACTGAGTGCAGTGTGTTGGCATTTCCCTCAGCCGGTCAACGTTGGCCAGACCCACCCTCCCCATTCCTCACCTGAAGAGCAGCACAGCAGCCAGAGTTGGGCCCGAAACCTGCCCAGGCTGAGGATTGTGGGAGCAAAGAACATGGCTTCGTCATCAGGGTGCGCCGTCACGACCAGGGCACGAACGTCATCGGCCCGCGCTGGTCCCGCCGCACACAGGGTTCGGTGTCCCCAACCCGCGCCGCGTCGTCGCAGCCAGCGCCAGCCCAGCCACAGAAGCGCAAGCAGCGCCGCCAGGACCGAACCCAGCGGCGCCAGCGCCATAGCGACCGAAACCGGAAGGGACCAGGTCGTTCCGGGCGGGAACAAGGACGAGCGGCAGAAAGGTTCCCCGCCTCGAAAGCGCTTTTCCCTGAGCAAGGCTCTCTTCTTTGGGTGAACCCAGGAGGGAGTGACAGGGATAACACGCAGGGGTCACTCTCCTCCTTCACTGCCCCAGAACTGGCCCACCAGATGCCCCCCCCTTTGGGGAGGGGAAAATGAGCCCCTTGCGGGAACTCCACCCAGAAAAGATTCATGCACAGAGAAAAGAGCTCCAGCCTCACCAATATCCCCCCACTACACAGGCTCCCACTGGGACATCAGAAAAGGCCACACCAAGGCCACAATGGGCCTCATATGCATGTGGCTATCACCCCACCCTTTAAAATCACCTCTACCAATGCATGTATTTTGCTTTGTTGACAAGAAATGATTAACAATGCTTATAATAACTGGTATTGCTATAGTCCCAAGAATGTGCTAGATGACATACCAGACTCATAGGAAGTACAGTCCCGCTCCAAAGAGCTTACACACCAAGTTCTTCCCTCCTGCTTTGGAGGCTCAGATGAGATCCTGCAGTCAGGGCCAAGTCGATGGACCCTTGAATTGTACTGAAATCTAAGATCTATTCATGCAGATCTAGTTGCAGGATTATGACCTTACATTGTAAACTTTTTGATGCAAGGACTGTCTTTATTATTTGTGTCTTGGACAGCACCAAATACATGAAGTTGACACTTAAATAATAGTAAATATAATATATAATAAATGTAGGATTTGAGGTCATATAATTTGTTTATCCCATTGCTGCCTTCTAATGTAGATTACAGAAACCCTGTGAGTTGGTTGTAATCTTCTAAATCATATAGAGCTGAAGGAGCAGAAAGGTAAGAGGAGCGTACGCCTTCAGAGATTCTACATGTGTTCAGACCTCTGTGATGCACAACTATTTTAACTGTGACAACATGAAATAGAAGGTATTTGGGTGCTGATTAGAGGTTGAAGTTACCATGAGAGGGAGATGGAGGGAATAGAGAAACAGGAAAAAATATATAAATTATCATTAGAAAAGTAATAAAATATATTACTAATGTTTTTCCTGGGGATGTGCAAGGTAGAAGAGTAGTCAGCAAGGGTAAGGTCTGAACCACTTGGACATAGGGTTGTAGAGCAGGATAAGGACCACAGTTGGGGGAAAACCAATGTTAAAAAAGCCAAAAACTAAAAATAGATGTACATTTGACATCTTACCAGTAACTTATCTTGTTTTTACTGTTTTATCTTGTCTATTTAGGACCTGAAGCTGTAAAGATTTGTGCATATGCTTAACTCTACACACTGTGAGTAAACCTATTGAAATCAATAGAACCACTCACAGTCCAGAAAATTAACCATGTAAGTGTTTGCAGGTTTGGTATTATATTCTGTAAACTCTTTAGGTCAGGGACTGTCTGATCTCAAACTTGTACAGCACTTTAACACAATGGGGTCCCAATACTGCAATATAAATACTTTTAAATATAATAATAATAATAATTAATAATAAAAATAATAAAGTACACCCAGCTGCTACAGTGTCAACCACCAAATAAATACCTGCATTAATTATATGGCCCCTCACCCCCCACAAACATTGAAACAGGGCCCTTCACACTCAATGCTGCTTATGTGAGCATGGAAACAGAGACTCTCACTCCTTTTTTTCCTGTGAAGAATGCCTGAGAATTGGGACCTCTCTGTGGTGTTATCACATTTAAAATAGCATGTTAAAAAATTATCAGATAATTTATTTGCAGTGGGCAATTTGAAAAAGGAATATTTAAAAAGAAAAACTGACATTTTAATTGCCTCACTAAAACATTTAAAAAAAAACCCTTCCTCACTAGAGGGAGAGGCTTGAGAAAAATAGCACAAAATTCATTACAAAATGTGAGTCTTCCTGAAACTGAGACTTGGCAGGACTATTTCTGTTTTTTTTTCCCCTTTCTCCCCTTGCCCCTCAACCTATACAGCAAGTATGAAACATTCACACAGTGTAAAATATATTGAAGACTTGCCAAGTCTCATTCCGTTTCAGAGAGTGACTCCGTTAATGTAAGATTCATTTTTAAGGTAGTTCTAAAAATGATATTTCACTTGTATTGAAGGATTTTGCTGTGCTCCTTTCATTGGAATAATTAATTTCTCACTCATTCAAATTTTCACATCTTAACAGCCTTGCAGATGGATTTTTAAAAACATCTTGTTTGCATTGATAACATGTAAAGCTCTTTTCTCCCCTTTGCTGTATTCACTCTTATTTTAATCACACTGACATTGTGCATGTATGGTATTTGGATTTGGTATTTGGATTTGCCTTCTCTGTTTATACCCCCCCCCACACCTATACAGCATTGACAAACATTTCACCTATTATAAAACATATTAATTTGACCTTATTTGCAGTGTGTGTGGAA